>NC_064563.1:39133518-39456050 GCF_937001465.1 Orcinus orca
GTATGGCTTCGGGAAAGGTTCAGGGTTAGGGTTAGGTCTAGGGATAGGGTTAGGGAACGGGGACGGTTTAGGGTCCAGGTGAGGGTACGACAACGGTTTAGGGTGAGCGTACGTGTGAGGGCCCCGGTTAATGTTAACGTACGGGTTGGGATTAGGGGACAGGTAAGTGTAAGGTTTCGAGGAAGGGTTAGGGTTAGGGTTCAGTCTAGGGTTAGTGTTAGGGGACGGGACGGTTTAGGGTCCAGGTGATGGTACGACAACGGTTTAGTGTGAGCGTACGTGTGAGGGCACCGGTTAGTGTTAGCGTACGGGTTAGGATTAGGGGACGGGTGAGGGTAAGGCTTCGGGGAAGGGTTAGCTTTAGGGTTCGGGCTAGGGTTAGAGTTAGGGTACGGGGATGGTTTAGGGTCCAGGTGAGGGTACGACAACGATTTAGGGTGAGCGTACGTGTGAGGGCACCGGTTAGTGTTAGCGTACGGGTTAGGATTAGGGGATGTGTCAGGGTAAGGCTTCGGGGAAGGTTTAGGGTTAGGGTTCGGGCTAGGGTTAGGGTTAGGGGACGGGGACGGTTTAGGGTCCAGGTGAGGGTACGACAACGGTTAAGGTTGAGTGTACATGTGAGGCCAGGGGATAGTGTTAGCGTACGGGTTAGGATTACGGGACGTGTGAGGGTAAGGCTTCGGGGAAGGGTTAGGGTTAGGGTTCGGGCTAGGGTTAGGGTTAGGGGACGGGGACGGTTTAGGGTCCAGGTGAGGGTACGACAACGGTTTAGGGTGATCGTACGTGTGAGGGCATGGGTTAGTGTTAGCGTACGGGTTAGGATTAGGGGACGGGTGAGTGTAAGGCTTCGGGGAAGGTTTAGAGTTAGGGTTCGGACTAGGGTTAGGGTTAGGGGACGGGGAAGGTTCAGGGTCCAGGTGAGGATACGACAATGGTTTAGGGTGAGCGTACGTGTGAGGGCACGGGTTAGTGTTAGCGTACGGGTTAGGATTAGGGGACGGGTGAGGGTAAGTCTTCGGGGAAGGGTTAGGATTAGGGTTCGGGCTAGAGTTAGGGTTAGGGAACGGGGACGGTTTAGGGTCCAGGTGAGGGTATGACATCAGCTTAGGGTGAGCGTACGTGTGAGGGCACGGGTTAGTGTTAGCGTACGGGTTAGGATTAGGGGACGGGTGACAGTAAGGCTTCGGAGAAGGGTTAGGTTTAGGTTTCTGGCTAGGGTTAGGGTTAGGGGATGGGGACGGTTTAGGGTCCAGGTGAATTTACGACCACTGTTTAGGGTGAGCGTACATTTGAGGGCACGGGTTAGTGTTAGCATACAGGTTAGGATTAGGGGATCGGTGAGTGAAAGGCTTTGGGGAAGGGTTAGGGTTAGGGTTCGTGCTAGGGTTAGGGTTAGGGGACGGAGAAGGTTTAGGGTCCAGGTGAGGGAACGACAATGGTCTAGGGTGAGCGTACGTGTGAGGGCATGGTTAGTGTTAGCATACGGGTTAGGATTACGGGACGTGTTAGGGTAACGCTTCGGAGAAGGGTTACGGCTAGAGTTCGGGTTAGGGTTAGGGTTAGGGTTAGGGGACGGTTTAGGGTCCAGGTGAGTGTATGACAAGGGTTTAGGGTGAGCGTACATGTCAGCGCATGGGTTAGTGTTAGCGTACGGTTTAGGATTAGGAGACTGGTTTGTGTAATCCTTCGAGGAAGGGTTAGGGCTAGGGTTCGGGCTAGGGTTAGGGTTAGGAGACGGGAACGGTTTAGGGTCCAGGTGAGGGTATGACCACGGTTTAGGCTGAGCATACGTGTGAGGGCACGGGTTAGTGTTAGCGTACGGGTTAGGATTAGTTGAGGGTTGAGGGTAAGGCTTCGGGGAAGGGTTAGGTTTAGGTTTCGTGCTAGGGTTAGGTTTAGGGGACGGGGACGGTTTAGGGTCCAGGTGAGTTTATGACAACTGTTTAGGGTGAGCGTACATGTGAGGGCACGGGCTAGTGTTAGCGTATGGGTTAGGATTAGAGGACGGTTGAGGGTAAGGCTTCGGGGAAAGGTTAGGGTTAGGGTTCGGGCTAGGGTTAGGGTTAGGGGACGGGGATGGTTTAGGGTACAGGTGAGGGTACGACAACGGTTTAGGGTGAGCGTACGTGTGAGGGCATGGGTTAGTGTTAGCGTACGGGTTAGGATTAGGTGATGGGAGAGGGTAAGGCTTCGGGGAAGGGTTAGGGTTAGGGTTCGGGCTCGGGTTAGGGTTAGGGGACGGGGAAGGTTTAGGGTCCAGGTGAGGGTACGACAATGGTTTAGGTTGAGCGTACGTGTGAGGGCACGGGTTACTGTTAGCGTACGGGTTAGGATTAGGGGACGGGTTAGGGTAAGGATTCGGAGAAGGGTTAGGGTTAGGGTTCGGGCTAGGGTTAGGTTTAGGGGACGGGGACAGTTTAGGGTCCAGGTGATTAACGACCACTGTTTAGGGTGAGCGTATGTTTGAGGGCACGGGTTAGTGTTAGCGTACGGGTTAGGATTAGGGGATGGGTGAGTGTAAGGCTTCAGGGAAGGGTTAGGGTTACGGTTCGGGTTAGGGTTAGTGTTCGAGCTAGGGTTAGGGCTAGGGGACTGGGACGGTTTAGCGTCCTGGTGAGGGTACGAGAACGGTTTAGGGTGAGCATACGTGTGAGGGCAAGGGTTAGTGTTAGTGTACGGGTTAGGATTAGGGGACGGGTTAGGGTAAGGCTTCGGGGAAGGTTTAGGGTTAGGGTTCGGGCTAGGTTTAGGGTTAGGGGACGGGGACGGTTTAGGATCCAGGTGAGGGTACGAAACGGTTTAGGGTGAGCGTACGTGTGAGGGCACGGGTTAGTGTTAGCGTACGGTTTAGGATTAGGGGACGGGTAAGTGTATGGCTTCGGGAAAGGGTTAGGGTTAGGGTTCGGTCTAGGGTGAGGGTTAGGGAACGGGGACGGTTTAGGGTCCAGGTGAGGGTACGACAACGGTTTAGGGTGAGCGTACGTGTGAGGGCACCGGTTAGTGTTAGCGTATGGGTTGGGATTAGGGGACAGGTGAGGGTAAGGTTTCGAGGAAGGGTTAGGGTTAGTGTTCGGTCTAGGGTTAGGGTTAGGGGATGGGACGGTTTAGGGTCCAGGTGATGGTACGACAACGGTTTAGGGTGAGCGTACGTGTGAGGGCACCGGTTAGTGTTAGCGTACGGGATAGGATTAGGGGACGGGTGAGGGTAAGGCTTCGGGGAAGGGTTAGGTTTAGGGTTCGGGCTAGGGTTAGAGTTAGGGGACGGGGACGGTTTAGGGTCCAGGTGAGGGTACGACAACAGTTTAGGGTGAGCGTACGTGTGAGGGCACGGGTTAGTGTTAGCGTACGGGTTAGGATTAGGGGACGGGTGAGGATAAGGCTTCAGGGAAGGGTTAGGGTTAGGGTTCAGGCTAGGGTTAGGGTTAGAGGACGGGGACGGTTTAGGGTCCAGGTGAGTGTACGACAACATTTTAGAGTGAGCGTACGTGTGAGGGCACGGGTTAGTGTTAGCGTACGGGTTAGGATTAGGGGACAAGTTAGAGTAAGGCATCGGGGAAGGTTTAGTGTTACGGTTCGGGCTAGGGTTAGGGTTAGGAGACGGGGACGGTTTAGGGTTCGGGTGAGGGTACGACAATGGTTTAGGGTGAGCGTACGTATGAGGGCACGGGTTAGTGTTAGCGTACGGGTTAGGATTAGGGGACAGGTGAGGGTAAGGCTTCGGGGAATGGTTAGATTTAGCGTTTGGGCTAGGATTAGGGTTAGGGGACGGGGACGGTTTAGGGTCCAGGTGAGGGTACGACAACGGTTTATGGTGAGCTTACATGTCAGGGCATGGGTTAGTGTTAGCGTACGAGTTAGGATTACGGGACGGGTTAGGGTAAGGCTTCGGGGATGTCTTAGGTTTAGGGTTCGGACTAGGGTTAGGGTTAGGGGACGGGGACGGTTTACGGTCCAGGTGAGGGTACGACAACAGTTTACTGTGAGCGTACGTGTGAGGGCATGGTTTAGTGTTAGTGTACGGGTTAGAATTAGGGGATGTGTGAGGGTAAGGCCTCGGGGAAGGGTTAGGGTTAGGGTTCGGGCTAGGGTTAGGGTTAGGGAACGGGGACTGTTTAGGGTCCAGGTGAGGGTACGACAACTGTTTACTGTGAGCGTACGGGTGAGGGCATGGGTTAGTGTTAGTGTACGGGTTAGAATTAGGGGATGGGTGAGGGTAAGGCCTCGGGGAAGTGTTAGGGTTATGGTTCGGGCTAGGGTTAGGGTTAGGGGACAGGGACGGTTTAGGGTCTTCGTGAGGGTACGACAATGGTTGAGGGTGAGCGTACGTGTGAGGGCACGGGTTAGTGTTAGCGTACGGGTTAGGATTAGGGAACAGGTGAGGGTAAGGTTTCGAGGAAGGGTTAGGGTTAGGGTTCGGTCTAGGGTTAGGGATAGGGGACGGGACGGTTTAGGGTCCAAATGAGGGTACGACAACGGTTAGGGTGATCGTACGTGTGAGGGCACCGGTTAGTGTTAGTGGAAAGGTTAGGATTAGGGGACGGGCGAGTGTAAGGCTTTGGGGAAGGGTTAGGGTTAGAGTTCGGGTTAGGGTTAGGGTTAGGGGATGGGGTCGGTTTAGGGTCCAGGTGAGGGTACGACAACGGTTTAGGGTGAGCTTACGTGTGAGGGCACGGGTTAGTGTTAGCGTACGGGTTAGAATTAGGGGACGGGTGAGGGTAAGGCTTCGGGGAAGGGTTAGGGTTAGGGTTCGGGCTAGGGTTAGGGTTAGGGGACGGGGACGGTTTAGGGTCCAGGTGAGGGTACGACAACGGTTTAGGGTGAGCGTACGTGTGAGCACCGGTTAGTGTTAGCGTACGGGTTAGGATTAGGGGACGGGTAAGTGTAAGGCTTCGGGGAATTGTTAGCGTTAGGGTTCGGGCTAGGGTTAGGGTTAGGGGACGGGGACGGTTTAGGGTCCAGGTGAGGGTACGACAATGATGTAGGGTGAGCGTACGTTTGAGGGCACGGGTTAGTGTTAGTGTACGGGTTAGGATTAGGGTACGGGTTAGGGTAAGGCTTCGGAGAAGGATTAGGTTTAGGGTTTGGGCTAAGGTTAGGGTTAGGGGACGGGGACGGTTTAGGGTCCAGTTGAGGGTATGACAACGGTTTAGGGTGAGCGTACGTGTGAGGGCATGCGTTAGTGTTACCGTACGGGTTAGGATTATGGTGCAGGTTAAGGTAAGGCTTCGGGGAAGGGTTAGGGTTAGGGATCGGGCTAGGGTTAGGGTTAGGGGACGGGGACCGTTTAGGGTCCAGGTGAGCGAACGGAAATGGTTTAGGTGAGCGTACGTGTGAGGGCATGGGTTAGTGTTAGCGTACGGGTTAGGATTAGGGGACGGGTGAGGGTAAGGCTTCGGGGAAAGGGAAGGGTTAGGGTTCGGTCTAGGGTTAGGGTTAGGGGACGGGACGGTTTAGGGTCCAGGTGATGGTACGACAACGGTTTAGGGTGAGCGTACGTGTGAGGGCACCGGTTAGTGTTAGCGTACGGGATAGGATTAGGGGACGGGTGAGGGTAAGGCTTCGGGGAAGTGTTAGGTTTAGGGTTCGGGCTAGGGTTAGAGTTAGGGGATGTGGACGGTTTAGGGTCCAGGTGAGGGTACGACAACAGTTTAGGGTGAACGTACGTGTGAGGGCACGGGTTAGTGTTAGCATATGGGTTAGGATTAGGGGACGGTTGAGGGTAAGGCTTTGGGGAAGGTTTAGGGTTAGCGTTCGGGCTAGGGTTAGGGTTAGGGGACGGGTACGGTTTAAGGTCCAGGTGAGGGTACGACAACGGTTTAGGACGAGCGTACGTGTGAGGGCACGGGTTAGTGTTAGCGTACGGCTTAGGATTAGGGGATGGGTGAGTATAAGGCTTCAGGGAAGGGTTAGGGTTAGGGTTCAGGCTAGGGTTAGGGTTAGAGGACGGGGACGGTTTAGGGTCCAGGTGAGTGTACGACAACATTTTAGAGTGAGCGTACGTGTGAGGGCACGGGTTAGTGTTAGCGTACGGGTTAGGATTAGGGGACAAGTTAGAGTAAGGCATCGGGGAAGGTTTAGTGTTAGGGTTCGGGCTAGGGTTAGGGTTAGGGGACGGGGACGGTTTAGGGTCCAGGTGAGGGTACGACAACGGTTTAGGGTGAGCGTACGTGTTAGGGCACGGGTTAGTGTTAGCGTACGTGTTAGGATTAGGGGACGGGTGAGGGTGAGGCTTCGGGGAAGGGTTAGGTTTAGGGTTCGAGCTAGGGTTAGGGTTAGGGGACGGGGACGGTTTAGTGTCCAGGTTAGGGTACGACAACGATTTAGGTAGAGCGTACGTGTGAGGGCACGGGTTAGTGTTAGTGTACGGTTAAGGATTAGGGGACGGGTGAGGGTAAGGCTTCGGGGAAGTATTAGGGTTAGGGTTCAGGCTAGGGTTAGGGTTAGGGGATGGGGACGGTTTAGGGTCCAGGTGAGGGTACGACAACGGTTTAGGGTGAGCGTACGTGTGAGGGCACGGGTTAGTGTTAGCGTACGGCTTAGGATTAGGGGACGTGTGAGGGTAAGGCTTCGGGGAAGGGTTAGGGTTAGGGTTCGGGCTAGGGTTAGGGTTAGGGGACGGGGACAGTTTATGGTCCAGGTGAGGGTACGACAACGGTTTAGGGTGAGCGTACGTGTGAGGGCACGGGTTAGTGTTAGCGTACGCGTTAGGATTAGGGGACGGGTGAGGGTAAGGCTTCGGGGAAGGGTTAGGGTTAGGGTTCGGGCTACGGTTAGGGTTAGGGGACGGGGACGGTTTAGGGTCCAGGTGAGGGTACGACAACGGTTTAGGGTGAGCGTACGTGTGAGGGCACGGGTTAGTGTTAGCGTACGGATCATGATTACGGGACGGGTGATGGTAAGGCTTCGGGGAAGGGTTAGGGTTAGGGTTCGGGCTAGGGTTAGGGTTAGGGGAAGGGGACGGTTTAGGGTCCAGGTGAGGGTACGACAACGGTTTAGGGTGAGCGTACGTGTGAGGGCACGGATTAGTGTTAGCGTACGGGTTAGGATAAGGGGACGTGTGAGGGTAAGGCTTCGGGGAAGGGTTAGGGTTAGGGTTCGGTCTAGGGTTAGGTTTAGGGGACGGGAAGGGTTTAGAGTCCAGGTGACGGTACAACAACGGTTTAGGGTGAGCGTACGTGTCAGGGCACTGGTTAGTGTTAGCATACGGGTTAGGATAAGGTGACGAGTGACGGTAAGGCTTCAGGGAAGGGTTAGGGTTAGGTTTCTGGCTAGGGTTAGGGTTAGGGGATGGGGACGGTTTAGGGTCCAGGTGAGGGTACGGCAACAGTTTAGGGTGAGCGTACGTGTGAGGGCACGGGTTAGTGTTAGCGTACGGGTTAGGATAAGGGGACGTGTGAGGGTAAGGCTTCGGGGAAGGGTTAGGGTTAGGGTTCGGTCTAGGGTTAGGTTCAGGGGACGGGAAGGGTTTAGGGTCCAGGTGACGGTACAACAACGGTTTAGGGTGAGCGTACGTGTCAGGG
Organism: Orcinus orca; assembly: GCF_937001465.1. Lineage (NCBI taxonomy): Eukaryota > Metazoa > Chordata > Mammalia > Artiodactyla > Delphinidae > Orcinus > Orcinus orca. The sequence goes on from NC_064563.1 coordinate 39,141,039, forward strand.
CACTGGTTAGTGTTAGCATACGGGTTAGGATTAGGGGACGGGTGAGGGTAAGGTTTCGGGGAAGGTTTAGGGTTAGGGTTCTGGCTAGGGTTAGGGTTAGGGGACGGGGACGGGTTAGGATCCAGGTGAGGGTACGACAAAGGTTTAGGGTGAGCGTACGTGTGAGGGCACGGGTTAGTGTTAGCGTACAGGTTAGGATTAGGGGACGGGTGAGGGTGAGGCTTCGGGGAAGGTTTAGTGTTAGGGTTCGGGCTAGGGTTAGGGTTAGGGGACGGGGACGGTTTAGGGTCCAGGTGAGGGTACGACAACGGTTTAGGGTGAGCGTACGTGTTAAGGCATGGGTTAGTGTTAACGTACGTGTTAGGATTAGGGGATGGGTGAGTGTGAGGCTTCGGGGAAGGGTTAGGTTAAGGGTTCGGGCTAGGGTTAGGGTTAGGGTACGGGGACGGTTTAGGGTCCAGGTTAGGGTATGACAACGGTTTAGGTAGAGCGTACGTGTGAGGGCACGGGTTAGTGTTAGTGTACCGTTATGGATTAGGGGACGGGTGAGGGTAAGGCTTCGCGGAAGTGTTAGGTTTAGGGTTGGGGCTAGGGTTAGGGTTAGGGGACGGGGATGGTTTAGGGTCTAGGTGAGGGTACGACAACGGTTTAGGGTGAGCGTACGTGTGAGGGCACGGGTTAGTGTTAGCGTACGGGTTAGGATTAGGGGACAGGTGAGGGTGAGGCTTCGGGGAAGGTTTAGGGTTAGGGTTCAGGCTAGGGTTAGGGTTAGGGGACGGGGACGGTTTAGGGTCCAGGCGAGGGTACGACAAGGGTTTAGGGTGAGCTTACGTGTGAGGGCACGGGTTAGTGTTAGCGTACGGGTTAGGATTAGGGGACGTGTGAGGGTAAAGCTTCGGGGAAGGGTTAGGGTTAGGGTTCGGGCTAGGGTTAGGGTTAGGGGACGGGGACAGTTTAGGGTCCAGGTGAGGGTACGACAACGGTTTAGGGTGAGCGTACGTGTGAGTGCATGGGTTAGTGTTAGCGTACGGCTCAGGGTTAGGTTACGGATGAGGGTAAGGCTTCGGGGTAGGGTTAGGGTTAGGGTTTCGGCTAGGGTTAGGGTTAGGGGACGGGGACGGTTTAGGGTCCTGGTGAGGGTACGACAACGGTTGAGGTTGAGCGTACGTGTGAGGGCATGGGTTAGTGTTAGCGTAGGGCTTAGGATTAGGAGACGGGTGACGGTAAGGCTTTGGGGATGGTTTAGGGTTAGGGTTCGGTCTAGGGTTAGGCTTAGGAGACGGGAACGGTTTAGGGTCCAGATGAGGGTACGACAACGGTTTAGGGTGAGTGTACGTGTGAGGGCACGGGTTAGTGTTAGCGTACGTGTTACCATAAGGGGACGTGTGAGGGTAAGGCTTCGGGGAAGGGTTAGGTTTAGGGTACGGTCTAGGGTTAGGGTTAGGGGACGGGAACAGTTTAGGGTCCAGGTGACGGTACAACAACGGTTTTGGGTGAGCGTACGTGTGAGGGCACTGGTTAGTGTTAGCATACGGGTTAGGATTAGGGGACGGGTAAGTGTATGGCTTCGGGAAAGGGTTAGGTTTAGGGTTCGGGCTACGGTTAGGGCTAGGGGATGGGGATGGTTTAGGGTCCAGGTGAGGGTACAACAACGTTTTAGGGTGAGCGTACGTGTGAGGGCACGGGTTAGTGTTAGCGTACGGGTTAGGATTAGGGGACAGGTGAGGTTAAGGTTTCGAGGAAGGCGTAGGGTTAGGGTTCGGTCTAGGGTTAGGGTTAGGGGAACGGACGGTTTAGGGTCCAGGTGAGGTTACGACAACTGTTTAGGGTGAGCTTACGTGTGAGGGCACCGGTTAGTGTTAGCGTACGTGTTAGGATTTGGGGAGGGGTGAGGGTAAGGCTTCGGGGAAGTGTCAGGTTTACGGTTCGGACTAGGGTTAGAGTTAGGGACGGGGACGGTTTAGGTTCCAGGTGAGGGTACGACTACAGTTTAGGGTGAGCGTACGTGTGAGGGCACGGGTTAGTGTTAGCATATGGGTTAGGATTAGGGGACAGGTGAGGGTAAGGCTTTGGGGAAGGGTTAGGTTTACGGTTCGGGGTAGGGTTAGGGTTAGGGGACGGGCACGCTTTAGGGTCCAGGTGAGGGTACGACAACAGTTTAGGATGAGCGTACGTGTGAGGGCACGGGTTAGTGTTAGCGGACGGGTTAGGATTAGGGGACGGATGAGGGTAAGGCTTCGGGAAGTGTTAGGGTTAGGGTTCAGGCTAGGGTTAGGGTTAGGGGATGGGGACGGTTTAGGGTCCAGGTGAGTGTACGGCAACGGCTTAGGGTGAGCGTACGTGTGAGGGCACGGGTTAGTGTTAGCGTACGGTTAGAAATAGGGGACGGGTGAGGGTAAGGCTTCGGGAAAGTGTTAGGGTTAGGGTTAGGGTTCGGGCTAGGGTTAGGGTTAGGGGACGGGGATGGTTTAGGGTCCAGTTGAGGGTACGACAACGGTTTAGGATGAGCGTACGTGTGAGGGCACCGGTTAGTGTTAGCGTATGTGTTAGGATTAGGGGACCGGTTAGGGTAAGGCTTCGGAGAAGGGTTAGGGTTCGGGTTCGGGCTAGGGTTAGGGTTAGTGGACGGGGACGGTTTAGGGTCCAGGTGAATTTACGACCACTGTTTAGGGTGAGAGTACGTTTGAGGGCAAGTGTTAGTGTTAGCGTACGGGTTAGCATTAGGGGAGGTGTGAGTGTAAGGCTTGGGGGAAGTGTTAGGGTTAGGGTTCGGGCTACGGTTAGGGTTAGGGGACGGGGACGGTTTAGGGTCCAGGTGAGGGTACGACAACGGTTTAGGGTGAGCGTACGTGTGAGGGCATGGGTTAGTGTTATCGTACGGGTTAGGATTAGGGAACGGGTGAGTGTAAGGCTTCGGGGAAGGGTTAGGGTTAGGGTTCGGGCTAGGGTTAGAGTTAGGGGACGGGGACGGTTTAGGGTCCAGTTGAGGGTACGACAACGGTTTAGGGTGAGCGTACGTGTGAGGGCACGGGTTAGTGTTAGCGTACGTGTTAGGATTAGGGAACGGGTGAGGGTAAGGCTTCGGGGAAGGGTTAGGTTTAGGTTTCGGGCTAGGGTTAGGATTAGGGGATGGGGACGATTTAGGGTCCAGGTTAGTGTACGACAACGGTTTAGGTAGAGCGTACGTGTGAGGGTACGGGTTAGTGTTAGGGTACGGTTAAGGATTAGGTGACGGGTGAGTGTAAGGCTTCGGGGAAGGGTTAGGGTTAGGGTTCGGGCTAGGGTTAGGGTTAGGGGACGGGGACGGTTTAGGGTCCAGGTGAGGGTACGACAACGGTTTAGGGTGAGCGTACGTGTGAGGGCACGGGTTAGTGTTAGCGTACGGGTTAGGATTAGGGGACGGGTGTGGGTGAGGCTTCGGGGAAGGTTTAGGGTTAGGGTTCAGGCTAGGTTTAGGGTTAGGTGATGGGGACGGTTTAGGGTCCATGTGAGAGTACGACAACGGTTTAGGGTGAGCGTACGTGTCAGGGCACGGGTTAGTGTTAGCGTACGGGTTAGGATTAGGGGATAGGTTAGGGTAAGGCTTCGGGGAAGGTGTAAGGTTAGGGTTCGGGCCAGGGTTAGGGTTAGGGGACGGGGACGGTTTAGGGTCCAGGTGAGGGTACGACAACGGTTTTGGGTGAACGTACGTATGAGGGCACGGGTTAGTGTTAGCGTACGGGTTAGGATTAGGGGACGGGTGTGTGTAAGGCTTCGGGAAAGTGTTAGGTTTAGGGTTCGGGCTAGGGTTAGGGTTAGGGGACGGGGACGGTTTAGGGTGCAGGTGAGTGTACGACAACGGTTGAGGGTGAGCATACGTGTGAGGGCACGGGTTAGTGTTAGCGTACGCGTTAGGATTAGGGGATGGGTGAGGGTAAGGCTCTGGGGAAGTGTTAGGGTTAGGGTTCGAGCTAAGGTTAGGGTTAGGGGACGGGGACGGTTTAGGGTTAGGGTTAGGGTTAGGGTTAGGGGACGGGGACGGTTTCGGGTCCAGGTGAGTGTAGAAAACGGTTTCGGGTGAGCGTACGTGTGAGGGCACCGGTTAGTGTTAGCGTAAGTGTTAGGATAAGGGGAGGAGTGAGGGTAAGGCTTCAGGGAAGTGTTCGGGTTAGTGTTCTGTCTAGGGTTAGGGTTAGGGGACGGGAACGGTTTAGGGTCCAGGTGAGGGTACAACAATGGTTTAGGGTGAGCGTACGTGTGAGGGCACTGGTTAGTGTTAGCATACGGGTTAGGATTAGGGGACGGGTGAGGGTAAGGCTTCGGGGAAGGGTTAGCTTTAGGTTTCTGGCTAGGGTTAGGGTTAGGGGACGGGGACGGTTTAGAGTCCAGGTGAGGGTACGACAACGGTTTAGGGTGAGCGTACGTGTGAGGGCATGGGTTAGTGTTAGCGTACGGGTTAGTATTAGGGGACGGGTGAGTGTAAGGCTTCGGGGAAGGGTTAGGTTTAGGGTTCGGGCTAGGGTTAGAGTTAGGGTACGGGGACGGTTTAGGGTCCAGGTGAGGGTATGACAACGGTTTAGGGTGAGCGTACATGTGAGGGCACGGGTTAGTGTTAGCGTACGTGTTAGGATTAGGGAACGGGTGAGGGTAAGGCTTCGGGGAAGGGTTAGGTTTAGGGTTCGGGCTAGGGTTAGGGTTAAAGGACGGGGACGGTTTAGGGTCCAGGTAAGGGTACGACAACGGTTTAGGTAGAGCGTACGTGTGAGGGTACGGGTTAGTGTTAGGGTACGGTTAAGGATTAGGTGACGGGTGAGGGTAAGGCTTCGCGGAAGGGTTAGGGTTAGGGTTCGGGCTAGGGTTAGGGTTATGGGACGGGGACGGTTTAGGGTCCAGGTGAGGGTACGACAACGGTTTAGCTTGAGCGTACGTGTGAGGGCACGGGTTAGTGTTAGCGTACGGGTTAGGATTAGGGGACGGGTGAGGGTGAGGCTTCGGGGAAGGTTTAGGGTTAGGTTTCGGGCTAGGGTTAGGGTTAGGTGACGGGGACGGTTTAGGGTCCAGGTGAGGGTACGACAACGGTTTAGGGCGAGCGTACGTGTGAGGGCACGGGTTAGTGTTAGCGTACGGGTCATGATTAGGGGACGTGTGTGGGTAAGGCTTCGGGGAAGGGTTAGGGTTAGGGTTCAGGCTAGGGTTAGGGTTAGGGGAAGGGGAGCTTTTAGGGTCCAGGTGAGGGTACGACAACGGTTTATGGTGAGCGTACGTGTGAGGGCACGGGTTAGTGTTAGCGTAAGCCTTAGGATTAGGTTACAAGTGAGGGTAAGGCTTCCGGTTAGGGTTAGTGTTAGCGTTTCGGCTAGGGTTAGGGTTAGGGGACGGGGACGGTTTAGGGTCCTGGTGAGGGTACGACAATGGTTGAGGTTGAGCATACGTGTGAGGGCACGGGTTAGTGTTAGCGTAGGGCTTAGGATTAGGAGACGGGTGAAGGTAAGGCTTTGGGGATGGTTTAGGGTTAGGGTTCAGGCTAGGGTTAGGGTTAGGGGACGGGGACTGTTTAGGGTCCAGGTGAGGGTACGAGAACGGTTTAGGGTGAGTGTACGTGTGAGGGCACAGGTTAGTGTTAGCGTACGGGTCAGGATTAGGGGATAGGTTAGGGTAAGGCTTCGGGGAATGTGTAAGGTTATGGTTCTGGCCCGGGTTAGGGTTAGGGGACGGGGACGGTTTAAGGTCCAGGTGAGGGTACGACAACGGTTTAGGGTGAGCGTACGTGTGTGGGCACGGGTTAGTGTTAGCGTACGGGTTAGGATTAGGGGACGGGTGAGGGTAAGGCTTCGGGGAAGGGTTAGAGTTAGGGTTCGGGCTAGGGTTAGGGTTAGGGGATGGGGACGGTTTAGGGTCCAGGTGAGGGTACGACAACGGTTTAGGGTGATCGTACGTGTGAGGGCACGGGTTAGTGTTAGCGTACGGGTTAGGATTAGGGGACGGGTGAGGGTAAGGCTTCGGGGAAGGGTTAGGGTTATGTTTCTGGCTAGGGTTAGGGTTAGGGGACGGGGAAGGATTATGGTCCAGGTGAGTGTATGACAACGGTTTAGGGTGAGCGTACGTGTGAGGGCACGGGTTAGTGTTAGCGTACGATTTAGGATTAGGGGACGGGTGAGGGTAAGGCTTCTGGGAAGGGTTAGGGTTAGGGTTCGGGCTAGGGTTAGGGTTAGGGGACGGGGACGGTTTAGGGTCCAGGTGATGGTACGACAACGGTTGATGGTGAGCGTACGTGTGAGGTCATGGGTTAGGGTTAGCGTACGGGTTAGGATTAGGGGACGGGTGAGGGTAAGTCTTCGGGGAAGGGTTAGGGTTAGGGTTCGGTCTAGGGTTATGGTTAGGGGATGGGGAGGGTTTAGGGTCCAGGTGAGGGTACGAATACGGTTTACGGTGAGCGTTCATGTGATGGCACGGGTTAGTGTTAGCGTACGGGTTAGGATTAGGGGACAGGTGAGGGTAAGGCTTCGGGGAACGGTTAGGGGTAGGTTTCAGGCTAGGGTTAGGGTTATGGGACGGGGACGGTTTAGGGTCCAGGTGAGGGTACGAAAACGGTTTAGGGTGAGCGTACGTGTGAGGGCAGGGGTTAATGTTAGCGTACGGGTTAGGATTAGGGGACGGGTGAGGGTAAGGCTTCGGGGAAGTGTTAGGGTTAGGGTTTGGGCTAGGGTTAGGTTAAGGGGACGGGGACGGTTTAGGGTCCAGGTGAGGGTACGACATCGGTTGAGGGTGAGCGTACATGTGAGGGCACGGGTTAGTGTTAGCATACGGGTTAGGATTAGGGGACTGGTGCGGGTAAGGCTTCGGGGAAGGGTTAGAGTTAGGGTTCGGGTTAGGGTTAGGGTTAGGGGACGGGAACGGTTTAGGGTCCAGGTCAGGGTACGCCAACGGTTTAGGGTGAGTGTACGTGTGAGGGCACAGGTTAGTGTTAGCGTATGGGTTAGGATTAAGGGACGGGTGAGGGTACGGCTTCGGAGAAGGGTTAGGTTTAGGTTTCGGGCTAGGGTTAGGGTTAGGGGACGGGGAGAGTTTAGGGTCCACATGAGGGTATGACAATGGTTTAGGGTGAGCGTACGTGTGAGGGCACAGGTTAGTGTTAGCGTATGGGTTAGGATTAGGGTACGGGTGAGGGTAAGGCTTCGGGGAGGGGTTAGGTTTAGGGTTCGGGCTAGGGTTAGGGTTAGGGGACGGGGACGGTTTAGGGTGCAGGTGAGGGAACGACAATGGTTTAGGGTGAGCGTACGTGTGAGGGCACGGATTAGTGTTAGCGTACGGGTTAGGATTAGGGGACGGGTGAGGGTAAGGCTTCAGGGAAGGGTTAGAATTAGCGTTTGGGCTAGCGTTAGGGTTAGGGGACGGGGACGGTATAGGGTCCAGGAGAGGGTACGATAATGGTTTATGGTGAGAGTACGTGTGAGGGCATGGATTAGTGTTAACGTACGGTTTAGGATTAGGGGACGGGTGAGGGTAAGGCTTCGGGGAAGGGTTAGGGTTAGGGTTCGGGCTAGGGTTAGGGTTAGGGGACGGGGACGGTTTAGGGTCCAGGTGAGCGTACGGCAACGGTTTAAGGTGAGCGTACGTGTGAGGGCACTGGTTAGTGTTAGCATATGGGTTAGGATTAGGGGACGGGTGAGGGTAAGGCTTCGGGGAAGGGTTAGGGTTAGGGTTCGGGCTAGGATTAGAGTGAGGGGACGGGGACGGTTTAGGGTTCAGGTGAGGGTACGACAACGGTTTAGGGTGAGCGTACGTGTCAGGGCATGGGTTAGTGTTAGCGTACGGGTTAGGATTATGGGACGGGTGAGGGTAAGGCTTCGGGGAAGGGTTAGCGTTAGGTTTCGGTCTAGGGTTACGTTTAGGGGACGGGGATGGTTTAGGGTCCAGGTGACGGTACAAAAACGGTTTAGGGTGAACGTACGTGTGAGGGCAGGGGTTAATGTTAGCGTACGGGTTAGGATTAGGGGATGGGTGAGGGTAAGGCTTCGGGGAAGTGTTAGGGTTAGGGTTTGGGCTAGGGTTAGGTTAAGGGGACGGGGATGGTTTAGGGTCCATGTGAGTGTACGACAACTGTTTATGGTGAGTGTACGTGTGAGGGCACGGGTTAGTGTTAGCGCACGTGTTAAGATTAGGGGAAGGGTAACGGTAAGGCTTCGGGGAAGGTTTAGTTTTAGGGTTCGGGCTAGGGTTAGGGTTAGGGGACGGGGACGGGGACGGTTTAGGGTCCAGGTGACGTTACGACACCGGTTTAGTGTGAGCGTACGTATGAGGGCACGGGTTAATGTTAGCGTACTGGTTAGGATTAGGGGACGGGTGAGGGTAAGTCTTCGGGGAAGGGTAGGGTTAGGGTTCGGGCTAGGGTTAGGGTTAGGGGATGGGGAAGGTTTAGGGTCCAGGTGAGTGTACGACAACGGTTTAGGGTGAGCGTACGTGTGAGGGCACGGGTTAGTGTTAGCGTACGGTTTAGGATTAGGGGACGGGTGAGGGTAAGGCTTCGGGGAAGGGTTAGGGTTAGGGTTCGGGCTAGGGTTAGGGTTAGGGGACGGGGACGGTTTAGGGTACAGGTGACGGTACGACAACGGTTGAGGGTGAGCGTACGTGTGAGGTCATGGGTTAGGGTTAGCGTACGGGTTAGGATTAGGGGACGGGTGAGGGTAAGTCTTCGGGGAAGGGTTAGGGTTAGGGTTCGGTCTAGGGTTATGGTTAGGGGACGGGGAGGGTTTAGGGTCCAGGTGAGGGTACGACAACGGTTTAGGGTGAGCGTACGTGTGAAGGCACGGGTTAGTGTTAGCCAACGGTTTAGGATTAGGGGACGTGTGAGGGTAAGGGTTGGGGGAAGGGTTAGGGTTAGGTTTCGGGCTAGGGTTAGGGTTAGGGGACCGGGACGGTTTAGGGTCCAGGTGAGGGTATGTCTACGGTTGAGGGTGAGCGTACGTGTGAGGGCACGGGTTAGTGTTAGCGTAAGGGTTAGGATTAGGGGACGGGTGAGTGTAAGGCTTCGGGGAAGGGTTAGGGTTAGGGTTCGGGCTAGGGTTAGAGTTAGGGGACGGGGACGCTTTACGGTCCAGGTGAGGGTACGACAACAGATTAGGGTGAGCATACGTGTGAGGGCACGGGATAGTGTTAGCGTACGGGTTAGGATTAGGGGACGGGAGAGGGTAAGGCTTCGGGGAAGGGTTAGGGTTAGGGTTCGGGCTAGGGTTAGGGCTAGGTGACGGGGACGGTTTAGGGTCCAGGTGAGGGTACGACAACGGTTTAGGATTAGCGTAGGCGTAAGGGCACGGGTTAGTGTTAGCGTACGGTTTAGCATTGGGGACGGGTGAGGTTAAGGCTTCGAGGAAGGGTTAGGGTTAGGGTTCGGGCTAGGGTTAGGGTTAGGTGACGGGGACGGTTTAGGGTCCAGGTGAGGGTATGACAACTGTTAAGGGTGAGCGTACGTGTGAGGGCATGGGTTAGTGTTAGAGTACGGGTTAGGATTAGGGGACTGGTGAGGATAAGGCTTCGGGGAAATGTTAGGGTTAGGGTTAGGGTTCGGGCTAGGGTTAGGGTTAGGGGACGGGGACGGTTTAGGGTCCAGGTGAGGGTACGACAACGGTTTAGGGTGAGCGTACGTGTGAAGGCACGGGTTAGTGTTAGCCAACGGTTTAGGATTAGAGGACGTGTGAGGGTAAGGGTTGGGTGAAGGGTTATGGTTAGGTTTCGGGCTAGGGTTAGGGTTAGGGGACCGGGACGGTTTAGGGTCCAGGTGAGGGTATGTCAACGGTTGAGGGTGAGCGTACGTGTGAGGGCACGGGTTAGTGTTAGCGTAAGGGTTAGGATTAGGGGACGGGTGAGTGTAAGGCTTCGGGGAAGGGTTAGGGTTAGGGTTCGGGCTAGGGTTAGAGTTAGGGGACGGGGACGCTTTACGGTCCAGGTGAGGGTACGACAACAGATTAGGGTGAGCATACGTGTGAGGGCACGGGATAGTGTTAGCGTACGGGTTAGGATTAGGGGACGGGTGAGGGTAAGGCTTTGGGGCAGGGTTACGGATAGGATTTGGGCTAGGGTAAGGTTAGGGGACGGGGACGGTTCAGGGTCCAGGTGAGGGTACGACAACAGTTTAGGGTGAGCGTACGTGTGAGGGCAGGGGTTAGTATTAGCGTACAGGTTAGGATTAGGGGACGGGTGAGGGTAAGGCTTCAGGGAAGTGTTAGGGTTAAGGTTCGGGCTAGGGTTAGGGTAAGGGGACGGGGACGGTTTAGGGTCCAGGTGAGGGTACGACAACGGTTTAGGGAGAGCGTATGTGTGAGGGCACGGGTTAGTGTTAGCGAACGGTTTAGGATTAGGGGACGGTGAGGGTAATGCTTCGGGGAAGGGTTAGGGTTAGTTTTCGGGCTAGGGTTAGGGTTAGCGGACGGTTTAGGGTCCAGGTGAGGGTATGACAATGGTTTAGGGTGAGCGTACCTGTGAGGGCATGCTTTAGTGTTAGAATACGTGTTAGGATTAGGGGTCGGGTGAGGGTAAGGCTTCGGGGAAGGGTTAGCGTTAGGGTTCGGGCTAGGATTAGGGTTAGGGGACGGGGACGGTTTAGGGTCCAGGTGAGGGTACGACAACGGTTTAGGGTGATCGTACGTGTGAGGGCACGGGTTAGTGTTAGCGTACGGGTTAGGATTAAGGGACGGGTGAGGGTAAGGCTTCGGGGAAGTGTTAGGGTTAGGGATCGGGCTAGGGTTAGGGTTAGGGGACGGGATGGTTTAGGGTCCAGGTGAGTGTACGACAACGGTTTAGGGTGAGCATATGTGTGAAGGCACGGGTTAGTGTTAGCCTACGTTTTATGATTACGGGAATGGTGCGGGTAAGGCTTCGGGGAAGTGTTAGGGTTAGGGTTCGGGCTAGGTTTAGGGTTAGGGGACGGGGATGGTTTAGGGTCCAGTTGAGTGTATGACAACGGTTTAGGGTGAGTGTACGTGTGAGGGCACGGTTTAGTGTTAGCGTACGGGTTAGGATTAGGGGACGGGTGAGGGTACGGCTTCGGGGAAGTGTTAGGGTTAGGGTTCAGGCTAGGGTTAGGGTTAGGGTTAGGGGACGGTTTAGGGTCCAGGTGAGGGTATGCCAACGGATTAGGGTGAGCGTACGTGTGAGGGCACGGGTTAGTGTTAGCGTACGGGTTAGGATTAGGGGACGGGTGAGGGTAAGGCTCCGGGGAGGGGTTAGGGTTAGGGTTCGGGCTAGGGTTAGGGTTAGGGGACGTGGACGGTTTAGGGTGCAGGTGAGGGAACGACAAAGGTTTAGGGTCAGCGTACGTGTGAGGGCACGGGTTAGTGTTAGTGTACGGGTTAGGATTAGCGGACGGGTGAGGGTAAGGCTTCGGGGAAGGGTTAGGGTTAGGGATCGGGCTAGGTTTAGGGTTAGGGGACGGGGACGGTTTAGGGTCCAGGTGAGTGTACGACAACGGTTTAGGGTGAGCGTACGTGTGAGGGCACGGGTTAGTGTTAGCGTACGGGTTAGGATTAGGGGACTGGTGCGGGTAAGGCTTCGGGGAAGGGTTAGTGTTAGGGTTCGGGCTAGGGTTAGGGTTAGGGGACGGGGACGGTTTAGGGTCCAGTTGAGTGTATGACAACGGTTTAGGGTGAGTGTACGTGTGAGGGCACCGGTTAGTGTTAGCGTACAGGTTAGGATTAGGGTTCGGGTGAGGGTAAGGCTTCGGGGAAGGGTTAGGGTTAGGGTTCAGGCTAGGGTTAGGGTTAGGGTTAGGGGACGGTTTAGGGTCCAGGTGAGGGTACGACAACGGTTTAGGGTGAGCGTACGTGTGAGGGCACGGGTTAGTGTCAGCGTACGGGTTAGGATTACAGGACGGGTGAGGGTAAGGCTTCGGGGAAGCGTTAGGGTTAGGGTTCGGGCTAGGTTTAGGGTTAGGGGTGGGGACTGTTTAGGGTCCAGATGAGGGTACGACAACGGTTTAGCGTGAGCGTATGTGTGAGGACACACGTTAGTGTTAGCGTATGGGTTAGGATTAGGGGACGGGTGAGGGTAAGGCTCCGGGGAGGGTTTAGGGTTAGGGTTCGGGCTAGGGTTAGGGTTAGGGGACGTGGACGGTTTAGGGTGCAGGTGAGGGAACGACAAAGGTTTAGGGTCAGCGTACGTGTGAGGGCACCGTTTAGTGTTAGCGTACGGGTTAGGATTAGGGGACGGGTGAGGGTAAGGCTTCGGGGAAGGGTTAGGGTTATGGTTCGGGCTAGGGTTAGGGTTAGGGGACGGAGACGGTTTAGGGTCCAGGTGAGGGTACGACAACGGTTTAGAGTGGGCGTACGTGTGAGGGCACGGCTTAGTGTTAGCGTACGGTTTAGGATTAGGGGACGCGTGAGGGTAAGGCTTCGAGAAAGTGTTAGGGTTAGGGTTAGGGTTCGGGCTAGGGTTAGGGTTAGGGGATGGAGAAGGTTTAGGGTCCAGGTGAGGGTACGACAACGGTTTAGGGTGAGCGTACGTGTGAGAGCATGGTTACTGTTAGCATACGGGTTAGGATTACGAGACGTGTTAGTGTAAGGCTCTGGGGAAGGGTTAGGGCTAGAGTTCTGGCTAGGGTTAGGGTTAGGGGACGGGGACGGTTTAGGGTCCAGGTCAGTGTACGACAACGGTTTAGGGTGAGCATACGTGTCAGGGCATGGGTTAGTGTTAGCGTACGGTTTAGGATTAGGAGACGGGTTTGTGTAAGGCTTCGAGGAAGGGTTAGACCTAGGGTTCGGGCTAGGTTTAGGGTTAGGAGACGGGGACGGTTTAGGGTCCAGGTGAGGGTACGACAACGGTTTAGGGTGAGCGTACGTGTGAGGGCACCGGTTAGTGTTAGCGTACGGGTTAGGATTAGGGGACGGTTTAGGGTAAGGCTTCGGAGAAGGGTTAGGGTTAGGGTTCGGGGTAGGGTTAGGTTTAGGGTTAGGGGACGGTTTAGGGTCCAGGTGAATTTACGACCACTGTTTAGGGTGAGCGTACGTTTGAGGGCACGGGTTAGTGTTAGCGTACGGGTTAGGATTAGGGGATGGGTGAGTGTAAGGCTTCGGGGAATTGTTAGGGATAGGGTTCGGGTTAGGGTTAGGGTTTGTCTTAGGGTTAGGGTTCGAGCTAGGCTTAGGGTTAGGGGACGGAGAAGGGTTAGGGGACGGAGAAAGTTTAGGGTCCAGGTGAGGATATGACAACGGTTTAGGGTGAGCGTACGTGTGAGGGCATGGGTTAGTGTTAGCGTACGGGTTAGGATTAGGGGATGGGTGAGTGTAAGGCTTCGGGGAAGTGTTAGGGTTAGGGTTTGGGCTAGGGTTAGGGTTAGGGGACGCGGACTGTTTAGGGTCCAGGTGAGGGCACGACAAAGGTTTAGGGTGAGAATACGTGTGAGGGCACGGGTTAGTGTTAGCGTACGGGTTAGGATAAGGGGATGGGTGAGGGTGAGGCTTCGGAGAAGGGTTAAGGTTAGGTTTCGGGCTAGGGTTAGGAGTAGTGTACTGGGACGGTTTAGAGTCCAGGTGAGGGTACGTCAACGGTTTAGGGTGAGCGTACGTGTGAGGGCACGGGTTAGTGTTAGCGTACGGGTTAGGATTAGGAGACGGGTTAGGGTAAGGCTTCGGGGAAGGGTTAGGGTTAGGGTTCGGGCTAGGGTTAGGGTTAGGGGACGGGAACGGTTTAGGGTCCAGGTGAGGCTACGACAACGGTTTAGGGTGAGCGTACGTGTGAGAGAATGGGTTAGTGTTAGCGTACGGGTTAGGATTAGGTGACGGGCGAGGGTAAGGTTTCGAGGAAGGGTTAGGTTTAGGGTTCGGGCTAGGTTTAGGGTTAGGGTTAGGGGACGGTTTAGGGTCCAGGTGAGGGTACGACAACGGTTTAGGGTGATCGTACGTGTGAGGGCAATGGTTAGTGTTAGCGTACGGGTTAGGATAAGGAGACGGGTAAGTGTAAGGCTTCGGGGAAGTGTTACGGTTAGGGTTCGGGCTAGGGTTAGGGTTAGGGGACGGGGATGGTTTAGGGTCCAGGTGACCGTACGAAAACGGTTTAGGTGAGCGTACGTGTGAGGGCACGGGTTAGTGTTAGCGTACGGGTTAGGATTAGGGGACGGGTGAGGGTAAGGCTTCGGGGAAGGGTTAGGGTTAGGGTTCGGGCTAGGGATAGGGTTAGAGGACGGGGACAGTTTAGGGTCCAGGTGAGGGTACGACAACGGTTTAGGGTGAGCGTATGTGTGAGGGCACGGGTTAGTGTTAGCTTACGGGTTAGGATTAGGGGACGTTTTAGGGTAAGGCTTCGGGGAAGGGTTAGAGTTAGGGTTCGGGCTAGGGTTAGGGTTAGGGGACGGGGACGGTTTAGGGTCCAGATGAGGGTATGACAACGGTTTAGGGTGAGTGTACGTGTGACGGCACGGGTTAGTGTTAGCGTACGGTTTAGGATTAGGGGACGGGTTAGGGTAAGGCTTCGGGGAAGGGTTACGGTTAGGGTTCCGTCTTGGGTTAGGGTTAGGGGACGGGGACGGTTTAGGGTCCAGGTGAATTTACGACCACTGTTTAGGGTGAGCGTACGTTTCAGGGCACGGGTTAGTGTTAGCGTACGGGTTAGGATTAGGGGATGTGTGAGTGTAAGGCTTCGGGAAAGGGTTATGGTTAGGGTTCGGGCTAGGGTTAGGTTTAGGGGACGGAGAAGGTTTAGGGTCCAGGTGAGGGTACGACAACGGTTTAGGGTGAGCGTACGTCTGAGGGCACGGTTAGTGTTAGCATACGGGTTAGGATTACGAGACGTGTTAGGGTAAGGCTTCAGGGAAGGGTTAGGGCTAGAGTTCGGGCTAGGGTTAGGGTTAGGGGACGGGGATGGTTTAGGGTCCAGGTCAGTGTACGACAACGGTTTAGGGTGAGCGTACGTGTCAGGGCATGAGTTAGTGTTAGCGTACGGTTTAGGATTAGTAGACGGGTTTGTGTAAGGCTTCGAGGAAGGGTTAGGGCTAGGGTTCGGGCTAGGGTTAGGGTTAGGAGACGGGGACGGTTTAGGGTCCAGGTGAGGGTACGACAACGGTTAAGGGTGAGCGTACGTGTGAGGGAACTGGTTAGTGTTAGCGTAGGAGTTAGGATTAGGGGATGGGTTTGTGTAAGGTTTCAGGCAAGGGTTAAGGATAGGGTTCGGGCTAGGGTTAGGGTTAGGGGATGGGGACGGTTTAGGGTCCAGGTGATGGTACGATAACAGTTTAGGGTGAGCGTACGGATGAGGGCACGGGTTAGTGTTAGTGTATGGGTTAAGATTAGGGGACTTGTGAGGGTAAGGCTTCGGGGAGGGTTAGGCTTAGGGTTCGGGCTAGGGTTAGGGTGAGGGGATGGGGATGGTTTAGGGTGCAGGTGAGGGAACGACAAAGGTTTAGGGTCAGCGTACGTGTGAGGGCACGGTTTAGTGTTAGCGTACGGGTTAGGATTAGGGGACGGGTGAGGGTAAGGCTTCGGGGAAGGGTTAGGTTTAGGGTTCGGGCTAGAGTTAGGGTTAGGGGACGGGCACGGTTTAGGGTCCTGGTGAAGGTACAAAAACGGTTTAGGGTGAGCGTACGTGTGAGGGCACGGGTTAGTGTTAGTGTACGGGTTTAGATTAGGTGACGGTTGACGTAAGGCTTCGGGGAAGGTTTAGTGTTAGGGTTCGGGGTAGGGTTAGCGTTAGGGGCCGGGGACAGTTTAGCGTCCAGGTGATGTTACGACAACGGTTTTGGGTGAGCGTACGTGTGAGGGCATGGGTTAGTGTTAGCGTATGGGTTACGATTAGGGGACTGGTGAGGGTAAGGCTTCAGGGAAGGTTTAGGGTTAGGGTTCGGGCTAGGCTTAGGGTTAGGGGCCGGGGACGGTTTAGGGTCCAGGTGAGGGTACGACAACAGTTTAGGGTGAGCGTACGTGTGAGGGCACGGGTTAGTGTTAGCGTACGGGTTAGGATTAAGAGACGGGTAAGTGTAAGGCTTCGGGGAAGTGTTAGGGTTAGGGTTCGGGCTAGGGTTAGGGTTAGGGGACGGGGTGGTTTAGGGTCCAGGTGACCGTAGGAAAACGGTTTAGGTGAGCGTACGTGTGAGGGCACGGGTTAGTGTTAGCGTACGGGTTAGGATTAGGGGACGGTTGAGGGTAAGGCTTCGGGGAAGGTTTAGGGTTAGGGTTCGGGCTAGGGATAGGTTTAGAGGACGGGGACGGTTTAGGGTCCAGGTGAGAGTACGACAACGGTTTAGGGTGAGCGTATGTGTGAGGGCACGGGTTAGTGTTAGCTTACGGGTTAGGATTAGGGGACGTTTTAGGGTAAGGCTTCGGGGAAGGGTTAGAGTTAGGGTTCGGGCTAGGGTTAGGGGACGGGGACGGGGACGGTTTAGGGTCCAGATGAGGGTATGACAACGGTTTAGGGTGAGTGTACGTGTGACGGCATGGGTTAGTGTTAGCGTACGGTTTAGGATTAGGGGACGGGTTAGGGTATGGCTTCGGGGAAGTGTTAGGGTTAGGGTTCGGGCTAGGGTAAGGGTTAGGGGGCGGGGACGTTTTAGGGTCCAGGTGAGTGTACAACAACGGTTCAGGGTGAGCGTACGTGTGAGGGCACGGGTTAGTGTTAGCGTACGGGTTAGGATTAGGGGACGGGTTAGGGTAAGGCTTCGGGGAAGGGTTACGGTTAGGGTTCCGGCTTGGGTTAGGGTTAGGGGACGGGGACGGTTTAGGGTCCGGGTGAGGGTACGACAACGGTTTAGGGTGAGCGTACGTGAGAGGGCATGGGTTAGTGTTAGCGTACGGGTTAGGATTATGGACGGGTTAGGGTAAGGCTTCGGAGAAGGTTTAGGGTTAGGGTTCAGGCTAGGGTTAGGGTTAGGGGACGGGGATGGTTTAGGGTCCAGGTGAGGGTACGACAACAGTTTAGGGTGAGCGTATGTGTGAGGGCATGGGTTAGTGTTAGCGTACGGGTTAGGATTAGGTGACGGGCGAGGGTAAGGCTTCGGGGAAGGGTTAGGGTTAGGGTTCGGGCTAGGTTTAGGGTTAGGGTTAGGGGACGGTTTAGGGTCCAGGTGAGGGTACAACAACGGTTTAGACTGGGCGTATGTGTGAGGGCACGGGTTAGTGTTAGCGCACGGGTTAGCATCAGGGGACGGGTGAGGGTAAGGCTTCGGGGAAGTGTTAGTGTTAGGGTTCGGGCTAGGGTTAGGTTAAGGGGTCGGGGATGGTTTAGGGTCCAGGTGAGTGTACGACAACGGTTTAGGGTGAGCGTACGTGTGAGGCCACGGGTTAGTGTTAGCGCACGTGTTAGGATTAGGGGAAGGGTGACGGTAAGGCTTCGGGGAAGGGTTAGGTTTAGGGTTCGGGCTAGGGTTTGGGTTACGGGATGGGGACGGTTTAGGGTCCAGGTGAATTTACGACCACTGTTTAGGGAGAGCGTACGTTTGAGGGCACGGGTTAGTGTTATCGTACGGGTTAGGATTAGGGGATGGGTGAGTGTAAGGCTTCGGGAAAGGGTCAGGGTTAGGGTTCAGGCTAGGGTTAGCGTTAGGGGACGGAGAAGGTTTAGGGTCCAGGTGAGGGTATGACAACGGTTTAGGGTGAGCGTATGTGTGAGGGCACAGTTACTGTTAGCATACGGGTTAGGATTACGAGTCGTGTTAGTGTAAGGCTTCGGGGAAGGGTTAGGGCTAGAGTTCTGGCTAGGGTTAGGGTTAGGGGACGGGGACGGTTTAGGGTCCTGGTCAGTGTACAACAACGGTTTAGGGTGAGCGTACGTGTCAGGGCATGGGTTAGTGTTAGCGTATGGTTTAGGATTAGGAGACGGGTTTGTGTAAGGCTTCGAGGAAGGGTTAGGGCTAGGGTTCGGGCTAGGGTTAGGGTTAGGAGACGGGGACGGTTTAGGGTCCAGGTGAGGTTACGACAACGGTTTAGGGTGAGCGTACGTGTGAGGGCACCGGTTAGTGTTAGCGTACGGGTTAGGATTAGGGGACGGTTTAGGGTAAGGCTTCGGAGAAGGGTTAGGATTAGGGTTCTGGGTAGGGTTAGTGTCAGGGTTAGGGGACGGTTTAGGGTCCAGGTGAATTTACGACCACTGTTTAGGGTGAGCATACGTTTGAGGGCACGGGTTAGTGTTAGCGTACGGGTTAGGATTAGGGGATGGGTGAGTGTAAGGCTTCGGGGAATTGTTAGGGTTAGGGTTCGGGTTAGGGTTAGGGTTCGGGTTAGGGTTACGGTTCGAGCTAGGCTTAGGGTTAGGGGACGGAGAAGGGTTAGGGGACGGAGAAAGTTTAGGGTCCAGATGAGGGTACGACAACGGTTTAGGGTGAGCGTACGTGTGCGGGCACGGGTTAGTGTTAGCGTACGGGTTAGGATTGGGGGAAGGGTGACGGTAAGGCTTCGGAGAAGGGTTAGGGTTAGGGTTCGGGCTAGGGTTAGGGTTAGGGTATGGGGACAGTGTAGGGTCCAGGTGAGGGTACAACAACGGTTTAGACTGGGCGTATGTGTGAGGGCACGGGTTAGGATCATGGGACGGGTGAGGGTAAGGCTTCGGGGAAGTGTTAGGGTTAGGGTTCGGGCTAGGGTTAGGTTAAGGGGTCGGGGATGGTTTAGGGTCCAGGTGATTGTACGACAGCGGTTTAGGGTGAGCGTACGTGTGAGGCCACGGGTTAGTGTTAGCGCACGTGTTAGGATTAGGGGAAGGGTGACGGTAAGGCTTCGGGGAAGGGTTAGGTTTAGGTTTCGGGCTAGGGTTAGGGTTACGGGATGGGGACAGTTTAGGGTCCAGGTGAGGGTACGAGAACGGTTTAGGGTCAGCGTACGTGTGAGGGCACGGGTTAGTGTTAGCGCACGTGTTAGGATTAGAGGACGGGTGAGGGTAAGGCTTCGGGGAAGGGTTAGGGTTAGGGTTCGGGCTAGGATTAGGGTTGGCGGGGGACTGTTTAGGGTCCAGATGAGGGTACGACCACGGTTTAGCGTGAGCGTATGTGTGAGGACACACGTTAGTGTTAGCGTATGGGTTAGGATTAGGGGACGGGTGAGGGTAAGGCTCCGGGGAGGGTTTAGGGTTAGGGTTCGGGCTACGGTTAGGGTTAGGGGACGTGGACGGTTTAGGGTGCAGGTGAGGGAACGACAAAGGTTTAGGGTCAGCGTACGTGTGAGGGCACGGTTTAGTGTTAGCGTACGGGTTAGGATTAGGGGACGGGTGAGGGTAAGGCTTCGGGGAAGGGTTAGGTTTAGGGTTCGAGCTAGAGTTAGGGTTAGGGGACGGGCACGGTTTAGGGTCCTGGTGAAGGTACGAAAACGGTTTAGGGTGAGCGTACGTTTGAGGGCACGGGTTAGTGTTAGTGTACGGGTTAGGATTAGGGGACGGTTGAGGGTAAGGCTTCGGGGAAGTTTTAGGGTTAGGGTTCGGGCTAGGGAAAGGGTTAGAGGACGGGGACGGTTTAGGGTCCAGGTGAGGGTACGACAACGGTTTAGGGTGAGCGTAAGTGTGAGGGCAGGGATTAGTATTAGCGTACTGGTTAGGATTAGGGAACGGGTGAGGGTAAGGCTTCGGGGAAGGGTTAGGGTTAGGGTACGGGCTAGGGTTAGGTTTAGGCGACGGGAACGGTTTAGAGTCCAGGTGAGGGTACGACATCGGTTGAGGGTGAGCGTACGTGTGAGGGCACGGGTTAGTGTTAGCGTACGAGTTAGGATTAGGGGTCTGGTGCGGTTAAGGCTTCGGGGAAGGGTTAGGGTTAGGGTTCGGGCTAGGGTTAGGGTTAGGGGATGGGGACGGTTTAGGGTCTAGCTGAGTGTACGACAAAGGTTTAGGGTGAGCGTACGTGTGAGGTCACGGGTTAGTGTTAGCGTACGGGTTAGTATTAGGGGACGGGTGAGGGTAAGGGTTCGTGGAAGGGTTAGGGTTAGGGTTCGGGCTAGGGTTAGGGTTAGGGGACGGGGACGGTTTAGGGTCCAGATGACGGTACGACAACGGTTTAGGGTGAGCGTATGTGTGAGGACACGGGTTAGTTTTAGCGTATGGGTTAGGATTAGGGGACGGGTGAGGGTAAGGCTTCGGGGACGGGTTAGGTTTAGGGTTCGCACTAGGGTTAGGCTTAGGGGACTGGGACGGTTTAGGGTCCAGGTGAGGGTACCACAACGGTTTAGGGTGAGCGTACGTGTGAGGGCACGGGTTAGTGTTAGCGTACGGGTTAGGAATACAGGACGGTTTAGTGTAAGGCTTCTTGGAAGGGTTAGGGTTAGGGTTCCGCCTAGGGTTAGGGTTAGGGGACAGGGACGGTTTAGGGTCCAGGTGAGGGTACGACAACGGTTTAGGGTGAGCGTACGTGTGAGGGCACGGGTTAGTGTTAGCGTACGGGTTAGGATTAGGGGACGGGTGAGGGTAAGGCTTTGTTAAAATGTTAGGGTTAAGGTTCCGGCTAGGGTTACAGTTAGGGGACTGGAACGGTTTAGGGTCCAGGTGAGTGTACGACATCCGTTTAGGCTGAACGTACGTGTGAGTGCATGGGTTAGTGTTAGCGTATGGGTTAGGATTAGAGGACGGGTTAGCGTAACGCTTCGGGGAAATTTTAGGGTTAGGGTTCGGGCTAGGTTTAGGCTTAGGGTACGGGGACGGATTAGTGTCCAGGTGAGGGTACCACAACGGTTTAGGGTGAGCGTACGTGTGAGGGCACGGATTAGTGTTAGCGTACGGGTTAGGATTAGAGGACGGGTGAGGGTAAGGCTTCGGGGAAGTGTTAGTTTTAGGGTTCGGGCTAGGTTTAGGGTTAGGGGACGGGGACGGTTTAGCGTCTTGGTGAGGTTACGACAACGGTTGAGGGTGAGCGTACATGTGAGGGCACGGGTTAGTGTTAGCGTACGGGTTAGGATTAGGGGACGGGTAAGTGTAAGGCTTCAGGAAAGTGTTAGGGTTAGGGTTCAGGCTAGGGTTAGGGTTAGGGGACGGGGACGGTTTAGGGTCCAGGTGAGGGTACGACAACGGTTTAGGGTGAGCGTACGTGTGAGGGCACGGGTTAGTGTTAGCGTACGAGTTACGATTAGGCGACGGGTTAGGGTAAGGCTTCGGAGAAGGGTTAGGTTTAGGGTTCGGGCTAGGGTTACAGTTAGGGGACGGGGACGGTTTAGGGTCCTGGTGAAGGTACGAAAACGGTTTAGGGTGAGCGTAAGTTTGAGGGCACGGGTTAGTGTTAGTGTACGGGTTAGGATTAGGTGACGGGTGACGTAAGGCTTCGGGTAAGGTTTAGTGTTAGGGTTCGGGCTAGGGTTAGGGTTAGGGGCCGGGGACAGTTTAGCGTCCAGGTGAGGTTACGACAAAGGTTTTAGGTGAGCGTACGTGTGAGGGCACGGGTTAGTGTTAGCGTATGGGTTACGATTAGGGGACAGGTGAGGGTAAGGCTTCAGGGAAGGTTTAGGGTTATGGTTCGGGCTAGGGTTAGGGTTAGGGGCCGGGGATGGTTTAGGGTCCAGGTGAGGGTACGACAACGGTTTAGGGTGAGCGTACGTGTGAGGGCACGGGTTAGTGTTAGCGTACGGGTTAGGATTAGGAGACGGGTAAGTGTAAGGCTTCGGGGAAGTGTTAGGGTTAGGGTTCGGGCTAGGGTTAGGGTTAGGGGACGGGGATGGTTTAGGGTCCAGGTGACCGTACGAAAACGGTTTAGGTGAGCGTACGTGTGAGGGCACGGGTTAGTGTTAGCGTACTGGTTAGGATCAGGGGACGGGTTAGGGTAAGGCTTCGGGGAAGGGTTAGGGTTAGCGTTCGGGCTAGGGATAGGGTTAGAGGACGGGGACGGTTTAGGGTCCAGGTGAGGGTACGACAACGGTTTAGGGTGAGCGTATGTGTGAGGGCACGGGTTAGTGTTAGTTTACGGGTTAGGATTAGGGGACGGGTTAGGGTAAGGCTTCGGGGAAGGGTTAGGGTTAGGGTTCGGGCTAGGTTTAGGGTTAGGGGATGGGGACGGTTTAGGGTCCAGATGAGGGTATGACAACGGTTTAGTGTGACTGTACATGTGACGGCACGGGTTAGTGTTAGCGTACGGTTTAGGATTAGGGGACGGGTTAGGTTATGGCTTCGGGGAAGTGTTAGGGTTAGGGTTCGGGCTAGGGTAAGGGTTAGGGGACGGGGACGGTTTAGGGTCCAGGTGAGTGTACAACAACGGTTCAGGGTGAGCGTACGTGTGAGGGCACGGGTTAGTGTTAGCCTACGGGATAGGATTAGGGGATGTGTGAGTGTAAGGCTTCGGGAAAGGGTTAGGTTTAGGGTTCGGGCTAGGGTTAGGGTTTTGGGACGGGGACGGTTTAGGGTCCAGGTGAATTTACGACCACTGTTTAGGGTGAGCGTACGTGTGAGGGAACTGGTTAGTGTTAGCGTAGGAGTTAGGATTAGGGGATGGGTTTGTGTAAGGTTTCAGGCAAGGGTTAAGGATAGGGTTCGGGCTAGGGTTAGGGTTAGGGGATGGGGACGGTTTAGGGTCCAGGTGATGGTACGACAACAGTTTAGGGTGAGCGTACGTGTGAGGGCACGGGTTAGTGTTAGTGTACGGGTTAAGATTAGGGGACTGGTGAGGGTAAGGCTTCGGGGAGGGTTAGGGTTAGGGTTCGGGCTAGGGTTAGGGTTAGGGGACCGGGATGGTTTAGGGTCCAGGTGAGGGTACAGCAATGGTTTAGGGTGAGCGTACGTGTGAGGGCACGGGTTAGTGTTAGCGTACGGGTTAGGATTAGGGGATGGGTGAGGGTAAGGCTTCGGGGAAGGGTTAGCGTTAGGGTTCGGTCTAGGGTTAGGGTTAGGGGACGGGGCCGTTTTAGGGTCCATATGAGTGTATGACAACGGTTTAGGGTGAGTGTACGTGTGAGGGCATGGGTTAGTGTTAGCGTATGGGTTAGGATTAGGGGACGGGTTAGGGTATGGCTTCGGGGAAGTGTTAGGTTTAGGGTTCGGGCTAGGGTAAGGGTTAGGGGACGGGGACGGTTTAGGGTCCAGGTGAGTGTACGACAACGCTTCAGGGTGAGCGTACGTGTGAGGGCACGGGTTAGTGTTAGCGTACGGGTTAGGATTAGGGGACGGGTTAGGGTAAGGCTTCGGGGAAGGGTTAGGGTTAGGGTTCCGGCTTGGGTTAGGGTTAGGGGACGGGGACGGTTTAGGGTCCAGGTGAATTTACGACCACTGTTTAGGGTGAGCGTACGTTTGAGGGCACGGGTTAGTGTTAGCGTACGGGTTACGATTAGGGGATGGGTGAGGGTAAGGCTTCGGGAAAGGGTTAGGGTTAGGGTTCGGGCTAGGGTTAGGGTTAGGGGACAGAGAAGGTTTAGGGTCCAGGTGAGGGTTCAACAACGGTTTAGGGTGAGCGTACGTGTGAGGGCACGGTTACTGTTAGCATACGGGTTAGGATTATGAGACGTGTTAGTGTAAGGCTTCGGGGAAGGGTTAGGGCTAGAGTTCTGGCTAGGGTTAGGGTTAGGGGACGGGGACGGTTTAGGGTCCTGGTCAGTGTACGACAACGGTTTAGGGTGAGCGTACGTGTCAGGGCATGGGTTAGTGTTAGCGTATGGTTTAGGATTGGGAGACGGGTTTGTGTAAGGCTTCGAGGAAGGGTTAGGGCCAGGGTTCGGGCTAGGGTTAGGGTTAGGAGACGGGGACGGTTTAGGGTCCAGGTGAGGGTACGACAACGGTTTAGGGTGAGCGTACGTGTGAGGGCAATGGTTAGTGTTAGCGTACGAGTTAGGATTAGGGGACGGTTTAGGGTAAGGCTTCGGAGAAGGGTTAAGGTTAGGGTTCGGGGTAGGGTTAGGGTTAGGGTTAGGGGACGGTTTAGGGTCCAGGTGAATTTACGACCACTGTTTAGGGTGAGCGTACGTTTGAGGGCACGGATTAGTGTTAGCGTACGGGTTAGGATTAGGGGATGTGTGAGTGTAAGGCTTCGGGGAATTGTTAGTGTTAGGGTTCGGGTTAGGGTTAGGGTTCGGGTTAGGGTTAGGGTTCGAGCTAGGCTTAGGGTTAGGGGACGGAGAAGGGTTAGGGGACGGAGAAAGTTTAGGGTGCAGGTGAGGTATGACAACGGTTTAGGGTGAGCGTACGTGTGAGGGCACGGGTTAGTGTTAGCGTACGGGTTAGGATTAGGGGATGGGTGAGTGTAAGGCTTCGGGGAAGTGTTAGGGTTAGGGTTTCGGCTAGGGTTAGGGTTAGGGGACGCGGACTGTTTAGGGTCCAGGTGAGGGCACGACAAAGGTTTAGGGTGAGCATACGTGTGAGGGCACGGGTTAGTGTTAGCGTACGGGTTAGGATTAGGGGACGGGTGAGGGTAAGGCTTCGGGGAAGGGTTAGGGTTAGGGTTCGGGCTAGGGTTAGGAGTAGGGTACTGGGACGGTTTAGAGTCAAGGTGAGGGTACGTCAACGGTTTAGGGTGAGCGTACGTGTGAGGGCACGGGTTAGTGTTAGCGTATGGGTTAGGATTAGAAGACGGGTTAGGGTAAGGCTTCGGGGAAGGGTTAGGGTTAGGGTTCGGGCTAGGGTTAGGGTTAGGGGACGGGAACGGTTTAGGGTCCAGGTGAGGGTACGACAACAGTTTAGGGTGAGCGTACGTGTGAGAGAACGGGTTAGTGTTAGCGTACGGGTTAGGATTAGGGGATGGGTGAGGTTAAGGCTTCGGAGAAGGGTTTGGGTTACGGTTCGGGCTAGGGTTAGGGTTAGGGGACGGGGACGGTTTAGGGTCCAGGGTAGGGTACAAGAACTGTTTAGGGTGAGCGTACGTTTGAGGGCATGGGTTAGTGTTAGCGTACATGTTACGATTAAGGGACGGTTGAGGGTAAGGCTTCGGCGAAGTGTTAGCGTTAGGGTTCGGGCTAGTGTTAGGGTTAGGGTACGGGGTCGGTTTAGGGTCCAGGTGAGGGTACGACAACGGTTAAGGGTGAGCGTACGTGTGAGGGCACGGGTTAGTGTTAGCGTACGGGTTAGGATTAGAGGACGGTTGAGAGTAAGGCTTCGGGGAAGGGTTAGGGTTAGGGTTCAGGCTAGGGTTAGGGTTAGGGGACGGGGATGGTTTAGGGTCCAGGTGAGGGTACGACAACGGTTTAAGGTGAGCGTATGTGTGAGGGCATGGGTTAGTGTTAGCGTAAGGGTTAGCATTAGGTGACGGGCGAGGGTAAGGCTTCGGGGAAGGGTTAGGGTTAGTGTTCGGGCTAGGTTTAGGGTTAGGGTTAGGGGACGGTTTAGGGTCTAGGTGAGGGTACGACAACGGTTTAGGGTGAGCATACGTGTGAGGGCATGGGTTAGTGTTAGCGTACGGGTTAGGATTAGGGGACGGGTTAGGGTAAAGCTTCTGAGAAGCTTTAGTGTTAGGGTTCGGGCTAGGGTTAGGGTTAGGGGACGAAGACAGTTTAGGGTCCAGGTGAATTTATGACCACTGTTTAGGGTGAGCGTATGTTTCAGGGCAAGGGTTAGTGTTAGCGTACGGGTTAGGATTAGGGGAGGGGTGAGTGTAAGGCTTTGGGGAAGACTTAGGGTTAGGGTTCGGGCTAGGGTTAGAGTTAGGGGACGGGGACGCTTTACGGTCCAGGTGAGGATACGACAACGGTTTAGTGTGAGCGTACGTGTGAGGGCACGGGATAGTGTTAGCATACGGGTTAGGCTTAGGGGACGGGTTAGGGTAAGGCTTCGGGGAAGGGTTAGGGTTAGGGTTCGGGCTAGGGTTAGGGTTAGGGTACGGGGACGGTTTAGGGTCCAGGAGAGGGTACGACAACGGTTTAGGGTGAGCGTACGTCTGCGGGCACGGGTTAGTGTTAGCGAACGGTTTAGGATTAGGGGACGGGTGAGGGTAAGGCTTCGGGGGAGTGTTAGGATTAGGTTTTGGGCTAGGGTTAGGGTTAGGGGACAGGGACGGTTTAGGGTCCAGGTGAGGGAATGACAACGGTTTAGGGTGAGCGTACGTGTGAGGACATGGTTTAGTGTTAGCTTAAGGGTTAGGATTAAGGGACGGGTGAGTGTAAGGCTTCGGGGAAGTGTTAGGGTTAGGGTTCGGGCTAGGGTTAGGGTTAGGGTATGGGGACGGTTTAGGGTCCAGGTGAGGGTATGACAACGGTTTAGGGTGAGCGTACGTGTGAGGGCACGGGTTAGTGTTAGCGTACGGGTTAGGATTAGGGGACGTGTGAGGGTAAGGCTTCCGGGAAGGGTTATGGTTAGGGTTCGGGCTACGGTTAGGGTTAGGCGACGGGGACAGTTTAGGGTCCAGGTGAGGGTACGACATCGGTTGAGGGTGAGCGTACGTGTGAGGGCACAGGTTAGTGTCAGCGTACGGGTTAGGATTAGGGGACTGGTGTGGGTAAGGCTTCGGGGAAGGATTAAGGTTAGGGTTCGGGCTAGGGTTAGGGTTAGGGGACGGGGACGGTTTAGGGTCCAGGTGAGGGTATGACATCGGTTAAGGGATATCGTATGTGTCAGGGCACGGGTTAGTGTTAGCCTACGGGTTAGGATTAGGGTACGGGTGAGGGTAAGGCTTCGGGGAAGGGTTAGGGTTAGGGTTCGGGCTAGTGTTAGGGTTAGGGGACGGGGACGGTTTAGGGTCCAGATGAGGGTACGACAACGGTTTAGGGTGAGCGTACGTGTGCGGGCACGGGTTAGTGTTAGCGTACGGGTTAGGATTAGGGGAAGGGTGACGGTAAGGTCGGGGAAGGGTTAGGGTTAGGGTTCGGGCTAGGGTTAGGGTTAGGGGATGGGGACAGTGTAGGGTCCAAGTGAGAGTACAACAACGGTTTACACTGGGCGTATGTGTGAGGGCACGGGTTAGTGTTAGCGTACGGGTTAGGATCAGGGGACGGGTGAGGGTAAGGCTTCGGGGAAGTGTTAGGGTTAGGGTTCGGGCTAGGGTTAGGTTAAGGGGTCGGGGATGGTTTAGGGTCCAGGTGAGTGTACGACAACGGTTTAGGGTGAGTGTACGTGTGAGGCCACGGGTTAGTGTTAGCGCACGTGTTAGGATTAGGGGAAGGGTGACGGTAAGGCTTCGGGGAAGGGTTAGGTTTAGGTTTCGGGCTAGGGTTAGGGTTACGGGATGGGGACAGTTTAGGGTACAGGTGAGGGTACGACAACGGTTTAGGGTGAGCGTACGTGTGCGGGCACGGGTTAGTGTTAGCGTACGGGTTAGGATTAGGGGACGGGTGAGGGTAAGGCTTCGGGGAAGTGTTAGGGTTAGGGTTCGGGGTAGGGTTAGGGTTAGGGGACGGGGTTGGTTTAGGGTCCAGGTGAGGGTACGACAACGGTTTAGGGTGAGCGTACGTGTGAGGGCAGGGATTAGTATTAGCGTACTGGTTAGGATTAGGGGACGGGTGAGGGTAAGGCTTCCGGGAAGGGTTAGGGTTAGGGTTCGGGCTAGGGTTAGGTTTAGGCGACGGGGACGGTTTAGAGTCCAGGTGAGGGTACGACATCGGTTGAGGGTGAGCGTACGTGTGAGGGCACGGGTTAGTGTTAGAGTACGGGTTAGGATTAGGGGTCTGGTGCGGGTAAGGCTTCGGGGAAGGTTTAGGGTTAGGGTTCGGGCTAGGGTTAGGGTTAGGGGATGGGGACGGTTTAGGGTCTAGCTGAGTGTACGACAACGGTTTAGGGTGAGCGTACGTGTGAGGGCACGGGTTAGTGTTAGTGTACGGGTTAGGATTAGGGGACGGGTGAGGGTAAGGCTTCGCGGAAGTGTTAGGGTTAGGGTTCGGGCTAGGGTTAGGGTTAGGGTTAGGGGACGGTTTAGGGTCCAGGTGAGGGTACGACAACGGTTTAGGGTGAGCGTACATGTGAGGGCAGGGGTTAGTGTTAGCGGAAGGGTTAGGATTAGGGGACGGGTGAGGGTAAGGCTGCGGGGAATGGTTAGCGTTAGGGTTCGGGCTAGGGTTAGTGTTAGGGGACGGGGACGGTTTAGGGTCCAGGTGAGGGTATGCCAACGGATTAGGGTGAGCGTATGTGTGAGGACACGGGTTAGTGTTAGCGTATGGGTTAGGATTAGGGCACGGGTGAGGGTAAGGCTTCGGGGAAGGGTTAGGGTTAGGGTTCGGGCTAGGGTTAGGGTTAGGGGACGGGGACGGTTTAGGGTTCAGATGAAGGTACGACAACGGTTTAGTGTGAGCGTATGTGTGAGGACACGGGTTAGTTTTAGCGTATGGGTTAGGATTAGGGGACGGGTGAGGGTAAGGCTTCGGGTAGGGGTTAGGTTTAGGGTTCGGACTAGGGTTAGGCTTAGGGGACGGGGACGGTTTAGGGTCCAGGTGAGGGTACGACAACGGTTTAGGGTGAGGGTACGTGTGAGGGCACGGTTTAGTGTTAGCTTACGGGTTAGGATTAGGGGACGGGTGAGGGTAAGGCTTTGGGAAAATGTTAGGGTTAAGGTTCGGGCTAGGGTTACGGTTAGGGGACTGGAACGGTTTAGGGTCCAGGTGAGTGTATGACAACCGTTTAGGCTGAACGTACGTGTGAGGGCATGGGTTAGTGTTAGAGTACGTGTTACGATTAGGGGACGGGTGAGGGTAAGTCTTCGGGGAAGTGTTAGGGTTATGGTTCGGGCTAGGGTTAGGGTTACGGGACGGGGAAGGTTTAGGGTCCAGGTGAGGGTACGACAAAGGTTTAGGGTGAGCGTACGTGTGCGGGCACGGGTTAGTGTTAGCGTACGGGTTAGGATTGGGGGAAGGGTGACGGTAAGGTCGGGGAAGGGTTAGGGTTAGGGTTCGGGCTAGGGTTAGGGTTAGGGGATGGGGACAGTGTAGGGTCCAAGTGAGGGTACAACAACGGTTTACACTGGGCGTATGTGTGAGGGCACGGGTTAGTGTTAGCGTACGGGTTAGGATCAGGGGACGGGTGAGGGTAAGGCTTCGGGGAAGTGTTACGGTTAGGGTTCGGGCTAGGGTTAGTTTAAGGGGTCGGGGATGGTTTAGGGTCCAGGTGAGTGTACGACAACGGTTTAGGGTGAGCGTACGTGTGAGGCCACGGGTTAGTGTTAGCGCACGTGTTAGGATTAGGGGAAGGGTGACGGTAAGGCTTCGGGGAAGGGTTAGGTTTAGGTTTCGGGCTAGGGTTAGGGTTACGGGATGGGGACGGTTTAGGGTACAGGTGAGGGTACGACAACGGTTTAGGGTGAGCGTACGTGTGCGGGCACGGGTTAGTGTTAGCGTACGGGTCAGGATTAGGGGACGGGTGAGGGTAAGGCTTCGGGGAATGGTTAGGGTTAGGGTTCGGGCTAGGGTTAGGATTAGGGGACGGGGACGGTTTAGGGTCCAGGTGAGGGTAAGAGAATGGTTTAGGGTGAGGGTACGTGTGAGGGCACGGGTTAGTGTTAGCGTACGGGTTAGGATTAGGGGACAGGTGAGGGTAAGGCTTCGGGGAAGTGTTAGGGTTAGGGTTCGGGGTAGGGTTAGGGTTAGGGGACGGGGTTGGTTTAGAGTCCAGGTGAGGGAACGACAACGGTTTAGGGTGAGCGTACGTGTGAGGGCAGGGATTAGTATTAGCGTACTGGTTAGGATTAGGGGACGGGTGAGGGTAAGGCTTCCGGGAAGGGTTATGGTTAGGGTTCGGGCTAGGGTTAGGTTTAGGCGACGGGGACGGTTTAGAGTCCAGGTGAGGGTACGACATCGGTTGAGGGTGAGCGTACGTGTGAGGGCACGGGTTAGTGTTAGAGTACGGGTTAGGATTAGGGGTCTGGTGCGGGTAAGGCTTCGGGGAAGGTTTAGTGTTAGGGTTCGGGCTAGGGTTAGGGTTAGGGGATGGGGACGGTTTAGGGTCTAGCTGAGTGTACGACAACGGTTTAGGGTGAGCGTACGTGTGAGGGCACGGGTTAGTGTTAGTGTACGGGTTAGGATTAGGGGACGGGTGAGGGTAAGGCTTCGCGGAAGTGTTAGGGTTAGGGTTCGGGCTAGGGTTAGGGTTAGGGTTAGGGGACGGTTTAGGGTCCAGGTGAGGGTACGACAACGGTTTAGGGTGAGCGTACATGTGAGGGCAGCGGTTAGTGTTAGCGGAAGGGTTAGGATTAGGGGACGGGTGAGGGTAAGGCTGCGGGGAATGGTTAGCGTTAGGGTTCGGGCTAGGGTTAGTGTTAGGGGACGGGGACGGTTTAGGGTCCAGGTGAGGGTATGCCAACGGATTAGGGTGAGCGTATGTGTGAGGACACGGGTTAGTGTTAGCGTATGGGTTAGGATTAGGGCACGGGTGAGGGTAAGGCTTCGGGGAAGGGTTAGGGTTAGGGTTCGGGCTAGGGTTAGGGTTAGGGGACGGGGACGGTTTAGGGTTCAGATGAAGGTACGACAACGGTTTAGTGTGAGCGTATGTGTGAGGACACGGGTTAGTTTTAGCGTATGGGTTAGGATTAGGGGACGGGTGAGGGTAAGGCTTCGGGTAGGGGTTAGGTTTAGGGTTCGGACTAGGGTTAGGCTTAGGGGACGGGGACGGTTTAGGGTCCAGGTGAGGGTACGACAACGGTTTATGGTGAGGGTACGTGTGAGGGCACGGTTTAGTGTTAGCTTACGGGTTAGGATTAGGGGACGGGTGAGGGTAAGGCTTTGGGAAAATGTTAGGGTTAAGGTTCGGGCTAGGGTTACGGTTAGGGGACTGGAACGGTTTAGGGTCCAGGTGAGTGTATGACAACCGTTTAGGCTGAACGTACGTGTGAGGGCATGGGTTAGTGTTAGAGTACGTGTTACGATTAGGGGACGGGTGAGGGTAAGTCTTCGGGGAAGTGTTAGGGTTATGGTTCGGGCTAGGGTTAGGGTTACGGGACGGGGAAGGTTTAGGGTCCAGGTGAGGGTACGACAAAGGTTTAGGGTGAGCGTATGTGTGAGAGAAGTGGTTAGTGTTAGCGTACGGGTTAGGATTAGGGGACGGGTGATTGTAAGGCTTCGGGGAAGGGTTAGGGTTAGGGTTCGGGCTAGGGTTAGGGTTAGGGTCGGGGACGGTTTAGGGTTCAGGTGAGGGTACGACAACTGTTTAGGGTGAGCGTACCTGTAAGGGCATGGGTTAGTGTTAGCGTATGGGTTAGGATTAGAGGACGGGTTAGGGTAACGTTTCAGGGAAAGGTTAGTGTTAGGGTTCGGGCTAGGTTTAGGCTTAGGGTACGGGGACGGATTAGTGTCCCGGTGAGGGTACCACAACGGTTTAGGGTGAGCGTACGTGTGAGGGCACGGATTAGTGTTAGCGTACGGGTTAGGATTAGAGGACGGGTTAGGGTAAGGCTTCGGGGAAGTGTTAGTGTTAGGGTTCGGGCTAGGTTTAGGGTTAGGGGACGGGGACGGTTTAGGGTCTTGGTGAGGGTACGACAACGGTTGAGGGTGAGCGTACGTGTGAGGGCACGGGTTAGTGTTAGCGTACGGGTTAGGATTAGGGAACAGGTGAGAGTAAGGTTTCGAGGAAGGGTTAGGGTTAGGGTTCGGTCTAGGGTTAGGGAAAGGGGACGGGACGGTTTAGGGTCCAGTTGAGGGTACGACAACGGTTTAGTGTGATCGTACGTGTGAGGGCACCGGTTAGTGTTAGCTTACGGGTTAGGATTAGGGGACAGGTGAGGGTAAGGCTTTGGGGAAGGGTTAGGTTTATGGTTCGGGCTAGGGTTAGAGTTAGGGGACGGGGACGGTTTAGGGTCCAGGTGAGGGTACAACAATGGTTTAGGTTGAGCGTACGTGTGAGGGCACGGGTTAGTGTTAGCGTACAGGTTAGGATTAGGGGACGGGTGAGGGAAAGGCTTTGGGGAAGGGTTAGGGTTAGAGTTCGGGTTAGGGTTAGGGTTAGGGGACGGGGACGGTTTAAGGTCCAGATTAGGGTACGACAACAGTTTAGGGTGAGCGTACGTGTGAGGGCACCGGTTAATGTTAGCGTACGGGTTGGGTTTAGGGGACAGGTAAGTGTAAGGTTTCGAGGAAGGGTTAGGGTTAGGGTTCGGGCTAGGTTTAGGTTTAGGGGATGGGGAGGGTTTAGGGTCCAGGTGAGGGTACAACAACGGTTTAGGGTGAGCGTACGTGTGAGGGCACGGGTCAGTGTTAGCGTATGGGTTAGGATTAGGGGACGGGTGAGGGTAAGGCTTCGGGGTAGGGTTAGGGTTAGGGTTCGGGCTAGGGTTAGGGTTAGGGGATGGGGACGGTTTAGGGTCCAGGTGAGGGTACGACAATGGTTTAGGGTGAGCGTACGTGTGAGGGCACGGGTTAGTGTTAGCGTAAGGGTTAGGATTAGGGGACGGGTTAGGGTAAGGCTTCGGGGAATGATTAGGGTTAGGGTTCGGGTAGGGTTAGGGTTAGGGGACGGGGACGGTTTAGGGTCCAGGTGAGGGTACGACAACGGTTTAGGGTGAGTGTACATGTGAGGGCACGGTTTAGTGTTAGCGTACGGGTTAGGATTAGGGGACGGTTTAGGGTAAGGCTTCGGGGAAGTTTTAGTGTTAGCGTTTGCCCTAGGGTTAGGGTTAGGTGACGGTGAAAGTTTAGGGTCCAGGTGAGGGCACGACAAAGGTTTAGGGTGAGCGTAGGTGTGAGGGCACGGGTTAGTGTTAGCGTACGGGTTAGCATTAGGGGACGGGTGAGGGTAAGGCTTCAGGAAAGTGTTAGGGTTAGGGTTCGGGCTAGGGTTAGGGTTAGGGGACGGGGACGGTTTATGGTCCAGGTGAGGGTACGACAACGGTCTAGGGTGAGCGTACGTGTGAGGGCAGGTGTTAGTGTTAGCGTACGGGTTAGGATTAGGGAACAGGTGAGGGTAAGGTTTCGAGGAAGGGTTAGGGTTAGGGTTCGGTCTAGGGTTAGGGATAGGGGACGGGACGGTTTAGGGTCCAGGTGAGGGTACGACAACGGTATAGGGTGATCGTACGTGTGAGGGCACCGGTTAGTGTTAGCTTACGGGTTAGGATTATGGGACAGGTGAGGGTAAGGCTTTGGGGAAGGGTTAGGTTTATGGTTCGGGCTAGGGTTAGAGTTAGGGGACGGGGACGGTTTAGGGTCCAGGTGAGGGTACAACAACGGTTTAGGTTGAGCGTACGTGTGAGGGCACGCGTTAGTGTTAGCGTACAGGTTAGGATTAGGGGACGGGCGAGGGTAAGGCTTTGGGGAAGGGTTAGGGTTAGAGTTCGGGTTAGGGTTAGGGTTAGGGGACGGGGTCGGTTTAGGGTCCAGGTGAGGGTACGACAACGGTTTAGGGTGAGCTTACGTGTGAGGGCACGGGTTAGTGTTAGCGTACGGGTTAGAATTAGGGGACGGGTGAGGGTAAGGCTTCGGAGAAGGATTAGGTTTAGGGTTTGGGCTAGGGTTAGGGTTAGGGGACGGGGACGGTTTAGGGTCCAGTTGAAAGTATGACAACGGTTTAGGGTGAGCGTACGTGTGAGGGCACGGGTTAGTGTTAGCTTACGGGTTAGGATTAGGGGACGGGTTAGGGTAAGGCCTCTGGGAAGGGTTACGGTTAGGGTTCGGGCTAGTGTTAGGGTTAGGGGACGGGGAAGGTTTAGGGTCCAGGTGAGGGTACGACAACGGTTTAGGTTGAGCGTACGTGTGAGGGCACGGTTAGTGTTAGCATACGGTTTAGGATTACGGGACGTGTTAGGGTAAGGCTTCGGGGAAGGGTTAGAGCTAGAGTTCGGGCTAGGGTTAGGGTTAGGGGACGGGGACGGTTTAGGGTCCAGGTGAGTGTACGACAACGGTTTAGGGTGAGCGTACGTGTCAGGGCATGGGTTAGTGTTAGCGTATGGTTTAGGATTAGGGGACGGGTTTGTGTAAGGCTTCGAGGAAGGGTTAGGGCTAGGGTTCGGGCTAGGGTTAGGGTTAGGGGACGGGGACGGTTTAGCGTCAAGGTGAGGGTACGACAACAGTTTAGGACGAGCGTACTTGTGAGGGCACGGGTTAGTGTAAGCCTACGGGTTAGGATTAGGGGACGAGTGAGGGTCAGGCTTTGGGGAAGGTTTAGGGTTCGGGTTCGGGCTAGGGTTAGGGTTAGGGGATGGAGACGGTTTAGGGTCCAAGTGAGGGTACGACAACGGTTTAGTGTGAGTGTACGTGTGAGGGCAGGGGATAGTGTTAGCGTACGGGTTAGGATTAGGGGACGGGTGAGGGTATGGCTTCGGGGAAGTTTTAGGGTTAGGGTTTGGGCTAGGGTTAGCGTTAGGGGACGGGGACGCTTTACGGTCCAGGTGAGTGTACGACAACGGTTTAGGGTGAGCGCACGTGTCAGGGCATGGGTTAGTGTTAACGTACAGTTTAGGATTAGGGGACGGGTTTGTGTAAGGCTTCGAGGAAGGGTTAGGGCTAGGATTCTGGCTAGGGTTAGTGTTAGGAGACAGGGAAGGTTTACGGTCCAGGTGAGGGTACGACTACGGTTTAGGGTGATCGTTCGTGTGAGGGAACTGGTTAGTGTTACCGTACGGGTTAAGATTAGGGGATGGGTTAGTGTAAGGTTTCAGGCAAGGGTTAGGTTTAGGGTTCGGGCTAGGGTTAGTGTTAGGGTACGGGGACGGTTTAGGGTCCAGGTGAGGGTACGACAATGGTTTAGGGTCAGCGTACGTGTGAGGGCACGGGTTAATGTTAGCGTACGGGTTAGGATTAGGGGACGGGTGAGGGTAAGGCTTCGGGGAGTGTTAGGGTTAGGGTTCGGGCTACGGTTAGGGTTAGGGGACAGGGATGGTTTAGGTTCCAGGTGAGGGTACGACAATGGTTTAGGGTGAGTGTACGTGTGAGGGCACGGGTTAGTGTTAGCGTACGGTTTAGGATTAGGGGACGGGTGAGGGTAAGGCTTTGGGGAAGGGTTAGGATTAGGGTTCGGGCTAGGATTAGGGTTAGGGGATGGGGACGGTTTAGCGTCAAGGTGAGGGTACGACAACAGTTTAGGACGAGCGTATGTGTGAGGGCACGGGTTAGTGTAAGCGTACGGGTTAGGATTATTGGACGGGTGAGTGTAAGGCTTTGGGGAAGGTTTAGGGTTAGGGTTCAGGCTAGGGTTAGAGTTAGGGGACGGAGAAGGTTTAGGGTCCAGGTGAGGGTACAACAACGTTTTTGGGGGAGCGTACGTGTGAGGGAACGGGTTAGTGTTAGCGTACGGTTAGAAATAGGGGACGGGTGAGGTAAGGCTTCGGGAAAGGGTTAGGGTTAGGGTTCGGGCTAGGGTTAGGGTTAGGCAACGGGGAAGGGTTAGGGTCAAGGTGAGGGTATGACAACGGTTTAGAGTGAGAGTACGTGTGAGGGCACGGGTTAGTGTTAGCGTACTGGTTAGGATTAGGGGACTGGCGATGGTAAGGCTTCGGGGAAGGGTTAGGATTAGAGTTCGGGTTAGGGATAGGGTTAGGGGACGGGGTTTGTTTAGGGTCCAGGTGAGGGTACGACAACGGTTTAGGGTGAGCTTACGTGTGAGGGCACAGGTTAGTGTTAGCGTATGGGTTAGAATTAGGGGACGGGTGAGGGTAAGGCTTCGGGGAAGGATTAGGGTTAGGGTTCGGGTTAGGGTTAGGGTTCGAGCTAGGGTTAAGGTTAGGGGACAGAGAAGTTTTAGGGTCCAGGTGAGGGTACGACAACGGTTTAGGGTGAGCGTAGGTGTGAGGGCACGGGTTAGTGTTAGTGTACGGGTTAGG
Source organism: Orcinus orca (assembly GCF_937001465.1). NCBI lineage: Eukaryota > Metazoa > Chordata > Mammalia > Artiodactyla > Delphinidae > Orcinus > Orcinus orca. The sequence goes on from NC_064563.1 coordinate 39,176,530, forward strand.
ATTACGGGACGGGTAAGGGTAAGGCTTCGGGGAAGGGTTAGGGTTAAGATTCGGGCTAGGGTTAGGGGTAGGGGACGGGGACGGTTTAGGGTCCAGGTGAGTTTACCACAACTGTTTAGGGTGAGCGTACGTGTGAGGGCACGGGATAGTGTTAGCATACGGGTTAGGATTAGGGGACGGGTGAGGGTAAGGCTTCGGGGAAGGATTAGTGTTAGGGTCGGGCTAGGGTTAGGGTTAGAGTTAGGGGACGGTTTAGGGTCCCGGTGAGGGTACGACAACGGTTTAGGGTGAGTGTACGTGTGAGGGCACGGTTTAGTGTTAGCGTACGGGTTAGGATTAGAGGACGGGTTAGGGTAAGGCTTCGGGGAAGTGTTAGGGTTAGGGTTTGGGCTAGGGTTAGGGTTAGGGGACGCGGATTGTTTAGGGTCCAGGTGAGGGCACGACAAAGTTTTAGGGTGAGCGTACGTGTGAGGGCACTGGTTAGTGTTAGCGTACGGGTTAGGATTAGGGGACGGGTGAGGGTAAGGCTTCGGGGAAGGGTTAGTGTTAGGGTTCGGGCTAGGGTTAGGAGTAGGGTACTGGGACGGTTTAGAGTCATGGTGAGGATACGTCAACGGTTTAGGGTGAGCGTACGTGTGACGGCACGGGTTATTGTTAGCGTACGGGTTAGCATTAGGGGACTGGTTAGGGTAAGGCTTCGGGGAAGGGTTAGGGTTAGGGTTCGGGCTAGGGTTAGGGTTAGGGGACGGGGACGGTTTAGGGTCCAGGTGAGGGTACGACAACGGTTTACGGTGAGCGTACGTGTGAGGGCACGTGTTAGTGTTAGCGTACGGGTTAGAATTAGAGGACGGGTGAGGGTAAGGCTTCGGAGAAGTGTTAGGGTTAGGGTTCGGGCTAGGGTTAGGGGACGGGGAAGGTTTAGGGTCCAGCTGAGGGTACGCCAACGGTTTAGGGTGAGCGTACGTGTGAGGGCACCGGTTAGTGTTAGCGTACAGGTTAGGATTAGGGGATGTGTGAGGGTCAGGCTTCGAGGAAGGTTTAGGGTTAGGGTTCGGGCTAGGGTTAGGGTTAGGGGACGGGGACGGTTTAGGGTCCAAGTGAAGGTACAACGGTTTAGGGTGAGTGTACGTGTGAGGGCAGGGGATAGTGTTAGCGTACGGGTTAGGATTAGGGGACGGGTGAGGGTAAGGCTTCGGGGAAGGTTTACGGTTAGGGTTTGCGCTAGGGTTAGGGTTAGGGGATGGGGAAGGTTTAGGGTCCAGATGAGTGTACGACAACGGTTTAGGGTGAGCGTACGTGTCACGGCATGGGTTAGTGTTAGCGTACGCTTCAGGATTAGGAGACGGGTTTGTGTAAGGCTTCGAGGAAGGGTTAGGGCTAGGGTTCGGGCTATGGTTAGGGTTAGGAGACGGGGACGGTTTAGGGTCCAGGTGAGGGTACGAAAATAGTTTAGGGTGAGCGTACGTGTGAGGGAACTGGTTAGTGTTAGCGTACGGGTTAGGATTAGGGGATGGGTTAGTGTAAGGTTTCTGGCAAGGGTTAGGGATAGGGTTCGGGCTAGGGTTAGGGTTAGGGGACGGGGACGGTTTAGGGTCCAGGTGATGTTATGAGAACGGTTTAGTGTGAGCGTACGTGTGAGGGCACGGGTTAGTGTTAGCGTATGGGTTAGGATTAGGGGACTGGTGAGGGTAAGGCTTCAGGGAGGTTTAGGGTTACGGTAAGGGCTAGGGTTAGATTTAGGGCACGGGGACGGTTTAGGGTCCTGGTGAGGGTACGACAACGGTTTAGGGTGAGCGTAGGTGTGAGGGCACAGCTTAGTTTTAGCGTACGGGTTAGGATTAGGGGACGGGTGAGGGTAAGGCTTCGGGGAATGGTTAGGGTTAGGGTTCGGGCTAGGATTAGTGTTAGGGGACGGGGACGGTTTAGGGTCCAGGTGAGGGTACGACAACGGTTTAGGGTGAGCGTACGTGTGAGGGCACGGGTTAGTGTTAGCGTAAGGGTTAGGATTAGGGGACGGGTTAGGGTAAGGCTTCGGGGAAGGATTAGGGTTAGGGTTCGGGCTAGGGTTAGGGTTAGGTGACGGGGACGGTTCAGGGTCCAGGTGAAGGTACGACAACGGTTTAGGGTGAGTGTACGTGTGAGGGCACGGTTTAGTGTTAGCGTATGTGTTAGGATTACGGGACGGTTTAGGGTAAGGCTTCGGTGAAGTTTTAGGGTTAGGGTTCGCCCTACGGTTAGGGTTAGGGGACTGGGACCGTTTAGGGTCCAGGTGAGGGCACGACAAAGGTTTAGGGTGAGTGCACGTGTGAGGGCACGGGTTAGTGTTAGCGTACGGGTTAGGATTAGGGGACGGGTGAGGGTAAGGCTTCGGGGAAGTGTTAGGGTTAGGATTCGGGCTAGGGTTAGGGGTAGGGGACAGGGACGGTTTAGGGTCCAGGTGAGGGTATGACAACGGTTTAGGGTGAGCGTATGTGTGAGGGCACCGGTTAGTGTTAGCGTACGTGTTAGGATTAGGTGACGGTTGAGGGTAAGGCTTCCGGGAAGGGTTAGGTTTAGGTTTCGGACTAGGGTTAGGGTTAGGGGACAGGGACGGTTTAAAGTCCAGGTGAGTTTACGACAACTGTTTAGGGCGAGCGTACATGTGAGGGCATGGGTTAGTGTTAGCGTACGGGTTAGGATTAGAGGACGGTTGAGGGTAAGGCTTCGGGGAAGGGTTAGTGTTAGGGTTCGGGCTAGGGTGTAGGGTTAGGACACGGGGATGGTTTAGGGTCCCGGTGAGGGTACAACAACCGTTTAAGGTGAGCGTACGTGTGAGGGCATGGGATAGTGTTAGCGTACGGGTTAGGATTAGGTGACGGGAGAGGGTAAGGCTTCGGGGAAGGGTTAGGTTTAGGGTTCGGACTAGGGTTAGGCTTAGGGGACGGGGATGGTTTAGGGTCCAGGTGAGGGTACGACAACGGTTTAGGGTGAGCGTACGTGTGAGAGCACCGGTTAGTGTAAGCGTATGGGTTAGGATTAGGGGACGTGTGAGGGTAAGGCTTCGGGGAAGCGTTAGGTTTAGGGTTCGGGGTAGGGTTAGGGTTCGAGCTAGGGTTAGGGTTAGGGGACGGAGAAGGTTTAGGGTCCAGGTGAGGGTACGACAACGGTTTAGGGTGAGCGTAGGTTTGAGGGCACGGGTTAGTGTTAGTGTACGGGTTAGGATTACAGGACGGGTGAGGGTAAGGCTTCGGGGAAGGGTTAGGGTTAGGATTAGGGCCAGGGTTAGGGGTACGGGACGGGGACGGTTTAGGGTCCAGGTGAGTTTACCACAACTGTTTAGGGTGAGCGTACATGTGAGGGCACGGGTTAGTGTTAGCGTAAGGGTTAGGATTAGGGGACGGTTTAGGGTAAGGCTTCGGGGAAGGATTAGGGTTAGGGTTCGGGCTAGGGTTAGGGTTAGGTGACGGGGACGATTTAGGGTCCAGGTGAGGGTACAACAACGGTTTAGGGTGAGTGTATGTGTGAGGAAACGTTTTAGTGTTAGCGTTCGGGTTAGGATTACGGGACGGTTTAGGGTAAGGCTTCGGGGAAGTTTTAGGGTTAGGTTTCTCCCTAGGGTTAGGGTTAGTGGACGGGAACCGTTTAGGGTCCAGGTGAGGGCACGACAAAGGTTTAGGGTGAGCGCAGGTGTGAGGGCACGTGTTAGTGTTAGCGTACGGGTTAGCATTAGGGGACGGGTGAGGGTAAGGCTTCGGGGAAGTGTTAGCGTTAGGATTCGGGCTAGGGTTAGGGGTAGGGGACGGGGACGGTTTAGGGTCCAGGTGAGGGTATGACAATGGTTTTGGACGAGCGTACGTGTGAGGGCACGGGTTAGTGTTAGCGTACGGTTTAGGATTAGGGGACGGGCGAGGCTAAGGCTTCGGGGAAGGGTTAGGGTTAGAGTTCGGGCTAGGATTAGGGTTAGGGGATGGGGACGGTTTAGGGTCCAGGTGAGGGTACGACAACGGTTTAGGATGAGCTTACATGTGAGGGCAAGGGTTAGTGTTAACGTACAGGTTAGAATTATGGGATGGGTGAGTGTAAGGTTTCGGGGAAGAGTTAGGGTTAGGGTTCGGGCTAGGGTTAGGGTTAGGGGACGGGGACGGTTTAGGGTCCAGTTGAGGTTATGACAACGGTGTAGGGTGAGCGTACGTGTGAGGGCAACGGTTAGTGTTACCATACGGTTTAGGATTAGGGGACGTGTGAGGGTGAGACTTCGGGGAAGTTTTAGCATTAGGGTTCGGGCTACGGTTAGGGTTAAGGTTCGGGGACGGTTTAGGGTCCAGGTGAGGGTACAACAACGGTTTAGTGTGAGCGTACGCGTGAGGGCACGGGTTAGTGTTAGCGTATGGGTTAGGATTAGGGGACGGTTTAGGGTAAGGCTTCGGGGAAGGATTAGGGTTAGGGTTCGGGCTAGGGTTAGGGTTAGGTGACGGGGACGGTTTAGGGTCCAGGTGAGTGTACGAGAACAGTTTTGGGTGAGCGTATGTGTGAGGGCACGTGTTAGTGTTAGCGTACGGTTAGAAATAGGGGACGGGTGAAGGTAAATCATCGGGAAAGTGTTAGGGTTAGGGTTAGGGTTCGGGCTAGGGTTAGGGTTAGGGGACGGGGACGGTTTAGGGTCCAGGTGATGGTACGACAACGGTTTAGGGTGAGTGTACGTGTGAGAGCACCGGTTAGTGTTACAGTACGGGTTAGGATTAGGGGACATGTGAGGGTAAGGCTTCGGGGAAGGTTTACGGTTAGGGTTCGGGTTAGGGTTAGTGTTAGGGGACGGGGATGGTTTAGGGTCCAGGTGAGGGTACGACAACGGTTTAGGGTGAGCGTACGTGTGAGGGCATGGGTTAGTGTTAGCGTACGGGTTAGGATTAGTGGACAGGTGAGGGTAAGGTTTCGAGGAAGGGTTAGGGTTAGGGTTCAGTATAGGGTTAGGGTTAGGGGATGGGACGGTTTAGGGTCCAGGTGAGGGTACGAGAACGGTTTAGGGTAAGCGTACGTGTGAGGGCACCAGTTAGTGTTAGCGTATGGGTTAGGATTAGGGGACATGTGAGTGTAAGGCTTTGGGGAAGGGTTAGGGTTAGGGTTCGGGCTAAGGTTAGGTTTAGGGGACGGGGACGCTTTAGTGTCCAGGTGAGGGTACGACAACGGTTTTGGACGAGCGTACGTGTGAGGGCACGGGTTAGTGTTACCGTACGGGTTAGGATTAGGGGACGGGTTAGGGTAAGGCTTCGGGGAAGGGTTAGGGTTAGGGTTCGGACTAGGGTTAGGGTTAGGGGACGGGGACGGTTTAGTGTCCAGGTGAGGTTACGCCAACGGTTTAGGGTGAGGGTACATGTGAGGGCACGGGTTAGTGTTAGCGTACGGGTTAGGATTAGGGGACGGGTAAGTGTATGGCTTCGGGAAAGGGTTAGGTTTAGGCTTCGGGCTAGGGTTAGGGTTACGGGATGGGGACGGTTTAGGGTTCAGGTGAGGGCACGACAAAGGTTTAGGGTGAGCGTACGTCTGAGGGCATGGGTTAGTGTTAGTGTACGGATTAGGATTAGGGGACGGGTGAAGGTAAGGCTTCGGGGAAGGGTTAGGGTTAGGGTTCGGGATAGGGTTAGGAGTAGGGTACTGGGACAGTTTAGGGTCAAGGTGAGGGGACGACAACGGTTTAGGGTGAGCGTACGTGTGAGGGCACGGGTTAGTGTTAGCGTATGGGTTAGGATTAGGGGATGGGTGAGGGTAAGGTTTCGGGGAACGGTTAGGTTTAGAGTTCGGGCTAGAGTTAGGGTTAGGGGATGGGGACGGTTTAGGGTCCAGGTGAGGGTACGACAACGGTTTAGGGTGAGTGTATGTGTGAGGGCACGGGTTAGTGTTAGTGTACGGGTTAGGATTAGGGGACGGATGAGTGTAAGGCTTCGGGGAAGGGTTAGGGTTAGGGTTCGGGCTAGGTTTAGGGTTAGGGGACGGGGACAGTTTAGGGTCCAGGTGAGGGTACGACAACGGTTTAGGGTGAGCGTACGTATGAGGGCAACGGTTAGTGTTAGCGTACCGGTTAGGATTAGGGGATGTGTGAGGGTAAGGCTTCGTGGAAGGTTTAGGGTTAGGGTTCGGGCTAGGGTTAGGGTTAGGGGATGGGGACGGTTTAGGGTCCAGGTGAGGGTACGACATCGGCTTAGGGTGAGCGCACGTGTGAGGTCACGGGTTAGTGTTAGCGTAGGGCTTAGGATTAGGGGACGGGTGAGGGTAAGGCTTCGGGGAAGGGTTAGATGTAGGGTTCGGGCTAGGGTTAGGGTTAGGAGACGGGGACGGTTTAGGGTCCAGGTGAGTGTATGACAACGGTTTAGGGCGAGCGTACGTGTGAGGGCATGGGTTAGTGTTAGCGTACGGGTTAGGATTAGGGGACGGGTTAGGGTAAGGCTTCAGGGAAGGGTTAGGGTTAGGGTTCACGCTAGGGTTAGGGTTAGGGGATGGGGACGGTTTAGGGTCCAGGTGAGGGTACGACAATGGTTTAGGGTGAGCGTAGGTGTGAGGGCACCGGTTAGTGTTAGCGTATGGTTTAGGATTGTGGGACGGGTGACGGTAAGGCTTCGGGGAAGGGTTAGGTTTAGGGTTCGGGCTAGGGTTAGGGTTAGGGGACGGGGAAGGTTTAGGGTCCAGGTGAGGATACGACAACTGTTTAGGGTGAGCGTACGTGTGAGGGCACGGGTTAGTGTTAGCGTACAGGTTAGTATTAGGGGACGAATGAGGGTAAGACTTCGGAGAAGGGTTAGGCTTAGGGTTCGGGCTAGGGTTAGGGTTATGGGACGGGGACGGTTTAGGGTCCAGGTGAGGGTACGACAACGGTTTAGGGTGACCGTACATGTGAGGGCACGGGTTAGTGTTAGCGTACGGGATAGGATTAGGGGACGTGTGAGGGTAAGGCTACGGGGAAGGGTTAGGGTTAGGGTTCGGGCTAGGGTTAGGGATAGGGGACGGGGACAGTTTAGGGTTCAGGTGAGGGTGCGACAACGGTTTAGGGTGACCGTACGTGTGAGGGCAAGGGTTAGTGTTAGCATACACGTTACGATTAGTGGACTGGTGAGGGTAAGGCTTCGGGGAAGGGTTAGGGTTAGGGTTCGGGTTAGGGTTAGGGTTAGGGGACGGGAACAGTATAGGGTCCAGGTGAGTGTACGACAACGGTTTAGGGTGAGCGTACGTGTGAGGGCACGGGTTAGTGTTAGCGTACGGCTTAGGATTAGGTTATGGGTGAGGGTAAGGCTTCGGGGAAGGGTTAGGGTTAGGGTTTCGGCTAGGGTTAGTGTTAGGGGACGGGGACGGTTTAGGGTCCTGGTGAGGATACGACAACGGTTGAGGGTGAGCGTACGTGTGAGGGCATGGTTTAGTGTTAGCGTAGGGCTTAGGATTAGGAGACGGGTGAGGGTAAGGCTTTCGGGATGGTTTAGTGTTAGGGTTCGGGCTAGGGTTAGGATTAGGGGACGGGGACGGTTTAGTGTCCAGGTGAGGGTACGACAACGTTTTAGGGTGAGCGTACGTGTGAGGGCACGGGTTAGTGTTAGCGTACGGGTTAGGATTAGGGGACAGGTTAGGGTAAGGCTTCGGGGAAGGAGTAAGGTTAGGGTTCGGGCCAGGGTTAGGGTTAGGGGACGGGGACGGTTTAGGGTCCAGGTGAGGGTACGACAACGGTTTAGGGTTAATGTGCGTGTGTGGGCACGGGTTAGTGTTAGCGTACGGGTTAAGATTAGGGGAAGGGTGAGGGTAAGGCTTCGGGGAAGAGTTAGTGTTAGGGTTCGGGCTAGGGTTAGGGTTAGGAGACGCGGACAGTTCAGGGTCCATGTGAGGATACGACAACGGTTTAGGGTGAGCGTACGTGTGAGTGCATGGGTTAGTGTTAGTGTACGGGTTACGATTAGGGGACGGGTGATGGTAGGGCTTCAGGGAAGTGTTAGGGTTCGGGTTCGGGCTAGGGTTAGGGTTAGGGGACGTGGACGGTTTAGGGTCCAGGTGAGTGTACGACAACGGTTTAGGGTGAGCGTATGTGTGAGGGCACGGGTTAGTGTTAGCGTACGGTTTAGGATTAGAGGACGGGTGAGGGTGAGGCTTCGGGGAAGATTTAGGGTTAGGGTTAGGGTAGGGTTAGGGTTAGGGGACGGGGACTGTTTAGGGTCCAGGTGAGGGTTCGACAACTGTTTGGGGTGGGCGTACCTGTGAGGGCACGGGTTAGTGTTAGCGTACGGGTTAGGATTAGGAGAAAGGTGAGGGTAAGGCTTCGGGGAAGGGTTAGGGTTAGGGTTCGGGCTAGGGTTAGGGTTAGGGGACGGGGACGGTTTAGGGTCCAGGTGAGGGTACGATAACGGTTTAGGGTGAGCGTACGTGTGAGGGCACGGGTTAGTGTTAGCGTACGGGTTAGGATTAAGAGACGGGTGAGGGTAAGGCTTCGGGGAAGGGTTAGGGTTAGGGTTCGAGCTAGGTTTAGGGTTAGGGGATGGAGAAGGTTTAGGGTCCAGGTGAGGGTACGACAACAGTTTAGGGTGAGTGTAGGTGTGAGGGCACGGGGTAGTGTTAGTGTACGGGTTAGGTTTAGGGGACGGGTGAGGGTAAGGCTTCGGGGAAGGTTTAGGGTTAGGTTTCGAGCTAGGGTTAGGGTTAGGGGACGGGGACGGTTTAGGGTCCAGGTGAGGTTATGACAACAGTTTAGGGTGAGCGTACGTGTGACGGCATGCGTTAGTGTTAGGGTACGGTTAAGGATTAGGGGACGGGTGAGGGTAAGGCTTCGCGGAAGGGTTAGGGTTAGGGTTCGGGCTAGGGTTAGTTTTAGGGGACGGGGACGGTTTAGGGTCCAGGTGAGGGTACGACAACGGTTTAGGGTGAGCGTACGTGTGAGGGCACGGGTTAGTGTTAGCGTACGGTTTAGGATTAGGGGACGGGTGAGGGTGAGGCTTCTGGGAAGGTTTAGGGTTAGGGTTAAGGCTAGGGTTAGGATTATGGGACGGGGACGGTTTAGGATCCAGGTGAGGGTACGACAACGGTTTAGGGTGAGCGTACGTGTGACGGCACGGGTTAGTGTTAGCATAAGGGTTAGGATTAAGAGACGGGTGAGGGTAAGGCTTCGGGGAAGTGTTAGGGTTAGGGTTCGAGCTAGGGTTAGGGTTAGGGGACGGGGATGGTTTAGGGTCCAGGTGAGGGTACGACAACTGTTTAGGGTGAGCGTACGTGTGAGGGCACCGGTTACTGTTAGCGTACGGTTTAGGATTAGGGGACGTGTGAGGGTAAGGCTTCGGGTAAGGATTAGGGTTAGGGTTTGGGCTAGGGTTAGGGTTAGGGGACGGGGACGGTTCAGGATCCAAGTGAGTGTACGACAACGGTTTAGGTTGAGCGTACGTGTGAGGGCACGGGTTAGTGTTAGCGTAAGGGTTAGGATTAGGGGACTTGTGAGGGTAAGGCTTCGGGGAAGGGTTAGGGTTAGGGTTTGGGTAGGGTTAGGGTTAGGGGACGGGGACGGTTTAGGGTCCAGGTTAGGGTACGACAACGGTTTAGGTAGAGCGTACGTGTGACGGCACGGGTTAGTGTTAGGGTACGGTTAAGGATTAGGGTACGGGTGAGGGTAAGGCTTCGCGGAAGGGTTAGGGTTAGGGTTCGGGCTACGGTTAGGTTTAGGGGACGGGGACGGTTTAGGGTCCAGGTTAGGGTACGACAACGGTTTAGGTAAACCGTACGTGTGACGGCACGGGTTAGTGTTAGAGTACGGTTAAGGATTACGGGACGGGTGAGGGTAAGACTTCGCGGAAGTGTTAGGGTTAGGGTTCAGGCTAGGGTTAGGATTATGGGACGGGGACGGTTAGGGTCCAGGTGAATTTACGACCACTGTTTAGGGTGAGCGTACATGTGAGGGCACGGGTTAGTGTTAGCGTACGGGTTAGGATTAGGGGACGTGTGAGGGTAAGGCTTCGGGGAAGGATTAGGGTTAGGGTTCGGGCTAGGGTTAGGGTTAGGGGACGGGGACAGTTTAGGGTCCAGGTGAATTTACGACCACAGTTTAGGGTGAGCGTATGTTTGAGGACACGGGTTAGTGTTAGCGTACGGGTTAAGATTAGGGGATGGGTGAGTGTAAGGCTTCGGGGAAGGGTTAGGGTTACGGTTCGGGTTAGGGTTAGGGTTCGAGCTAGGGTTAGGGTTAGGGGACGGAGAAGGTTTAGAGTCCAGGTGAGGGTACGACAACGGTTTAAGGGTGAGCATAGGTGTGAGGGCACGGGTTAGTGTTAGTGTACGGGTTAGGATTATGGGACGGGTGAGGGTAAGGCTTCGGGGAAGTGTTAGGGTTAGGATTCGCGCTAGGGTTAGGGGTAGGTGACGGGGACGGTTTAGGGTCCAGGTGAGGTTATGACAACTGTTTAGGGTGAGCATACGTGTGAGGGCATGGGTTAGTGTTAGCGTACGGGTTAGGATTAGGCGACAGGTGAGGGTAAGACTTCGGAGAAGGGTTAGGGTTAGGGTTCAGGCTAGGGTTAGGGTTAGGGGACGGGGACGGTTTAGGGTCCAGGTGAGGGTATGACAACGGTTTAGGTTGAGCATACGTGTGAGTGCATGGGTTAGTGTTATCATACGGGTTAGGATTATGGTACGGGTTAGGGTAAGGCCTCGGGGAAGGTTTAGGGTTAGGGTTCGGGCTAGGGTTAGTGTTAGGGGATGGGGACGGTTTAGTGTCCAGGTGAGCGTACGAAAAGAGTTTAGGTGAGCGAACGTGTGAGGGCACGGGTTAGTGTTAGCGTACGGGTTAGGATTAGGGGACAGGTGAGGGTAAGGCTTCGGGGAAGGGTTAGGGTTAGGGTACGGGCTAGGGTTTGGGTTAGGGGACGGGGACGGTTTAGGGTCCAGGTGAGGTTACGACAACGGTTTAGGGTGAGCGTACGTGTGAGGGCATGGGTTAGTGTTAGTGTACGGGTTAGGATTAGGGGACGGGTGAGGGTAAGGCTTCGGGGAAAGTTTAGGGTTAGGGTTCGGGCTAAGGTTAGGGTTAGGGGACGGGGACGGTTTAGGGTCCAGGTGAGGGTACGACAACGGTTTAGGGTGAGCGTACGTGTGTGGGCACGGGTTAGTGTTAGCGTACGGGTTAGGATTAGGGGACGGGTGAGGGTAAGGCTTCGGGAAAGAGTTAGAGTTAGGGTTCGGGCTAGGGTTAGGGTTAGGGGACGCGGACGGTTCAGGGTCCAGGTGAGGATATGACAACGGTTTAGGGTGAGCGTACGTGTGAGGGAATGGGTTAGTGTTAGTGTACGGGTTAGGATTAGGGGACGGGTGAGGGTAAGGCTTCAGGGAAGTGTTAGTGTTCGGGTTTGGGCTAGGGTTAGGGTTAGGGGACGGGCACGGTTTAGGGTCCAGGTGAGGGAATGCCAACGGTTTATGGTGAGCGTACGTGTGAGGGCACGGGTTAGTGTTAGCGTACGGTTTAGGATTAGGGGATGGTTGAGGGTGAGGCTTTGGGGAAGGTTTAGGGTTAGGGTTCAGGCTAGGGTTAGGGTTAGGGGACGGGGACGGTTTAGGGTTCAGGTGAGGGTATGACAACTGTTTAGGGTGGGCGTACCTGTGAGGGCACGGGTTAATGTTAGCGTACGGGTTAGGATTAGGAGACGGGTGAGGGTAAGGCTTCGGGGAAGGGTTAGGGTTAGGGTTCGGGCTAGGGTTAGGGTTAGGGGACGGGGACGGTTTAGGGTCCAGGTTAGGGTACGACAACGGTTTAGGTAGAGCGTACGTGTGACGGCACGGTTTAGTGTTAGGGTACGGTTAAGGATTAGGGGACGGGTGAGGGTAAGGATTCGCAGAAGGGTTAGGGTTAGGGTGCGGGCTAGGGTTAGAGTTAGGGGACGGGGACAGTTTAGGGTCCAGGTGAATTTACGACCACTGTTTAGGGTGAGTGTATGTTTGAGGGCACGGGTTAGTGTAACCGTACGGGTTAGGATTAGGGGATGGGTGAGTGTAAGGCTTCGGGGAAGGTTTAGGCTTACGGTTCGGGTTAGGGTTAGGGTTCGAGCTAGGGTTAGGGTTAGGGGAGGGAGAAGGTTTAGGGTCCAGCTGAGGGTACGACAACGGTTTAGGGTGAGCGTAGGTTTGAGGGCACGGGTTAGTGTTAGTGTTCGGGTTAGGATTAGGGGACGTGTGAGGGTAAGGCTTCGGGGAAGGGTTAGGGTTAGGATTCGCGCTAGGGTTAGGGGTAGGTGACGGGGACGGTCTAGGGTCCAGGTGAGATTATGACAACAGTTTAGGGTGAGCATACGTGTGAGGGCACGGGTTAGTGTTAGCGTACGGGTTAGGATTAGGGGACGGGTGAGGGTAAGGCTTCGGGGAAGGGTTAGGGTTAGGGTTCGGGCTAGGGTTAGTGTTAGGGGACGGGGACGGTTTAGGGTCCAGGTGAGGGTATGACAACGGTTTAGGGTGAGCGTACGTTTGAGGGCATGGGTTAGTGTTAGCGTATGGGTTAGGATTAGGGGACGGGTTAGGGTAAGGCTTCGGGGAAGCGTTAGGGTTAGGGTTCGGGCTAGGGTTAGAGTTAGGGGACGGGGACACTTTACGGTCCAGGTGAGGATACGACAACGGTTTAGGTTGAGCGTACATGTGAGGGCATGGGATAGTGTTAGCGTACGGGTTAGGATTAGGGGACGGGTGAGTGTAAGGCTTCGGGGAAGGTTTAGGGTTAGGGTTAGGGCTAGGTTTAGGTTAGGGTACGGGGACGGTTTAGGGTCCAGGTGAGGGTACAACAACAGTTTAGGGTGAGCGTACGTGAGCGGGCACGGGTTAGTGTTAGCGAACGGTTTAGGATTAGGGGACGGGTGAGGGTAAGGCTTCGGGGAAGGGTTAGGATTAGGTTTCGGGCTAGGGTTAGGGTTAGGGGACAGGGACGGTTTAGGGTCCAGGTGAGGGTATGACAACGGTTTAGGGTGAGCGTACGTGTGAGGGCATGGTTTAGTGTTAGAGTACGGGTTAGGATTAGGGGACGGGTGAGTGTAAGGCTTCGGGGCAGGGTTAGGGTTAGGGTTCGGGCTAGGGCTAGGGTTAGGGGACGGGGACGGTTTAGGGTCCAGGTGAGGGTACGACAGCGGTTGAGGGTGAGCGTACGTGTGAGGGCATGGGTTAGTGTTAGCGTAAGGGTTAGGATTAGGGGACGGGTGAGTGTAATGCTTCGGGGAAGGGTTAGGGTTAGGGTTCGGGCTAGGGTTAGGGTTAGGGGACGGGGACGGTTTAGGGTCCAGGTTAGGGTACGACAACGGTTTAGCTAGAGCGTACGTGTGACGGCACGGTTTAGTGTTAGGGTATGGTTAAGGATTAGTGGACGGGTAAGGGTAAGGATTCGCAGAAGGGTTAGGGTTAGGGTGCGGGCTAGGGTTAGGGTTAGGGGACGGGGACGGTTTAGGGTCCAGGTTAGGGTACGACAACGGTTTAGGTAGAAGGTACGTGTGACGGCACGGTTTAGTGTTAGGGTACGGTTAAGGATTAGGGGACGGGTGAGGGTAAGGATTCGCAGAAGGGTTAGGGTTAGGGTGCGGGCTAGGGTTAGAGTTAGGGGACGGGGACAGTTTAGGGTCCAATTGAATTTACGACCACTGTTTAGGGTGAGTGTATGTTTGAGGGCACGGGTTAGTGTAACCGTACGGGTTAGGATTAGGGGATGGGTGAGTGTAAGGCTTCGGGGAAGGTTTAGGGTTACGGTTCGGGTTAGGGTTAGGGTTCGAGCTAGGGTTAGGGTTAGGGGAGGGAGAAGGTTTAGGGTCCAGCTGAGGGTACGACAACGGTTTAGGGTGAGCGTAGGTGTGAGGGCACGGGTTAGTGTTAGTGTTCGGGTTAGGATTAGGGGATGTGTGAGGGTAAGGCTTCGGGGAAGGGTTAGGGTTAGGATTCGCGCTAGGGTTAGGGGTAGGTGACGGGGACGGTCTAGGGTCCAGGTGAGGTTATGACAACAGTTTAGGGTGAGCATACGTGTGAGGGCACGGGTTAGTGTTAGCGTACAGGTTAGGATTAGGGGACGGGTGAGGGTAAGGCTTCGGGGAAGGGTTAGGGTTAGGGTTCGGGCTAGGGTTAGGATTAGGGGACGGGGACGGTTTAGGGTCCAGGTGAGGGTACGAAAACTGTTGAGGGTGAGCGTACGTATGAGGGCACGGGTTAGTGTTAGCTGACGTGTTACGATTAGGCGCCGGGTGAGGGTCAGGCTTCGGGAAAGGGTTAGTTATAGGGTTCGGGCTAGGGTTAGGGTTAGGGGACGGGGAAGGTTTAGGGTCCAGGTGAGGGTACGACAACGGTTTAGGATGAGCATACGTGTGAGGGCACAGGTTAGTGTTACCGTATGGGTTAGGATTAGGGGACGGGTGATGGTAAAGCTTCGGGCAAGGGTTAGGGTTAGGGTTTGGGCTAGGGTTAGGGTTAGGGGACTGGGAAGGTTTAGGGTCCAGGTGAGGATACGACAACGGTTTAGGGTGAGCATACGTGTGAGGGCACGGGTTAGTGTTAGCATACGTGTTAGGATTAGGGGACGGGTTAGGGTAAGGCTTCGGGGAAGGGTTAGGGTTAGGGTTCGGGCTAGGGTTATTGTTAGGAGACGGGGAAGTTTTACGGTCCAGGTGAGGGTACGACAACGGTTTAGGGTGAACGTACGTGTGAGGGCTCGGGTTAGTTTTAGCGTACGGTTTAGGATTAGGGGACGGGTTAGTGTAAGGCTTCGGGGAAGCGTTAGCGTTAGGGTTCTGGCTAGGGTTAGGGTTAGGGGACGGGGATGCTTTAGGGTCCAGGTGAGGGTACTACAACGGTTTAGGGTGAGCGTACGTGTGAGGGCAGGGGTTAATATTAGCGTACGGGTTAGGAATAGGGGACGGGTGAGGTTAAGGCTTCGGGGAAGTGTTAGGGTTAGGGTTCGGGCTAGGGTTAGGGTTAGGGGACGGGGACGGTTTAGGGTCCAGTTGAGGGTATGACAACGGTTTAGGGTGAGCGTACGTATGAGGGCACGGGTTAGTGTTAGCGTACGGGTCAGGATTAGGGGACGGGAGAGGGTAAGGCTTCGGGGAAGGGTTAGGGTTAGGGTTCGGGCTAGGGTTAGGGTTAGGGGACGGGGACGGTTTAGGGTCCAGGTGATGGTACGACAATGGTTTAGGGACAGCGTATGTGTGAGGGCACGGGTTAGTGTTAGCGTACGGGTTAGGATTAGGGTACGGGTGAGGGTAAGGCTTCGGGGAAGGGTTAGGGTTAGGTTTCGGGCTAGGGTTAGGGTTAGGGGACGGGGACGGTTTAGGGTCCAGGTGAGGGTACGACAACGGTTTAGAGTGGGCGTACGTGTGAGGGCACGGGATAGTGTTAGCGTACGGGTTAGGATTAGGGGACGGGTGAGGGTAAGGCTTCGTGGAAGTGTTAGGGTTAGGGTTCGGGCTACGGTTAGGGTTAGGGGATGGGGACGCTTTAGGGTCCAGGTGAGGGTTGGACAACGGTTTAGGGTGAGCGTACGTGTGACGGAACGTGTCAGTGTAAGCGTACGGATTAGGATTAGGGGACGGCTGAGGGGACGGCTTCGGGGAAGGTTTAGGGTTAGGGTTCGGGCTAGGGTTAGGGTTAGGGTTAGGGGACGGTTTAGCGTCCAGGTGAGTGTACGATAACGGTTTAGGGTGAGCGTACGTGTGAGGGCAGGGGTTAGTGTTAGCTTACGAGTTAGGATTAGGGGACGGGTGAGGGTAAGGCTTCGGGGCAGGTTTAGGGTTATGGTTTGTCCTAGGGTAGGGTTAGGGGACGGGGACTGTTTAGGGTCCAGGTGAGGGTACGACAACGGTTTAGGGTGAGCGTACATGTGAGAGCAGGGGTTAGTGCTAGCGTACGGGTTAGGATTATGGTACGGGTTAGGGTAAGGCTTCGGGGAAGGGCTAGGGTTAGGGTTCGGGCTAGGGTTAGGGTTAGGGAATGGGCACGGTTTATTGTCCAGGTGAGCGTACGAAAACAGTTTA
Organism: Orcinus orca; assembly: GCF_937001465.1. Taxonomy (NCBI): domain Eukaryota; kingdom Metazoa; phylum Chordata; class Mammalia; order Artiodactyla; family Delphinidae; genus Orcinus; species Orcinus orca. The sequence goes on from NC_064563.1 coordinate 39,192,501, forward strand.
GGTGAGCGAACGTGTGAGGGCACGGGTTAGTGTTAGCGTACGGGTTAGTGTTAGGGGACGGGTGAGGGTAAGGCTTCGGGGAAGGGTTAGGGTTAGGGTTCGGGCTAGGGTTAGGGTTATGGGACGGGGACGGTTTAGGGTCCAGGTGAGTGTATGACAATGGTTTAGGGTGAGCGTACGTGTGAGGGCATGGGTTAGTGTTAGTGTACAGGTTAGGATTATGGTACGGGTTAAGGTAAGGCTTCGGGGAAGGGTTAGGGTTAGGTTTCGGGCTAGGGTTAGGGTTAGGGGACAGGGACGGTTTAGGGTCCAGGTGAGGGTACGACAACTATTTAATGTGAGCGTACGTGTGAGGGCACGGGTTAGTGTTAGCGTACGATTTAGGATTAGGGGACAGGTGAGGGTAAGGCTTCAGGGAAGGGTTAGGGTTAGGGTTCGGGCTAGGGTTAGGGTTAGGGCGCAGGGACGGTTTAGGGTCCAGGTTAGCGTACGAAAACGGTTTAGGTGAGCGTACGTGTGAGGGCACGGATTAGTGTTAGCGTACGGGTTAGGATTAGGAGACGGGTGAGGGTCAGGCTTCGGGGAAGGGTTAGTTATAGGGTTCGGGCTAGGGTTAGGGTTAGGGGACGGGGAAGGTTTAGGGTCCAGGTGAGGGTACGACAACAGTTTAGGATGAGAGTACGTGTGAGGGCACGGGTTAGTGTTAGCGTACGGGTTAGGATTCGGGGACGGGTGATGGTAAGGCTTCAGGAAAGGTTTAGGGTTATGGTTCGGGCTAGGGTTAGGGTTAGGGGACGGGGACGGTTTAGGGTCCAGGTGAGTGTACGACAACGGTTTAGGGTGAGCGTACGTGTGAGGGCACGGGTTAGTGTTAGCGTACGGGTTAGGATTAGGGGACAGGTGAGGGTAAGGCTTCGGGGAGGGTTAGGGTTAGGATTCGGGCTAGGGTTAGGGTTAGGGGACGGGGTCGGTTTAGGGTCCAGGTGAGGGTACGAGAACTGTTTAGGGTGAGCGTACGTGTGAGGGCATGGGTTAGGGTTAGCGAACGGGTTAGGATTAGGGGACAGGTGAGGGTAAGGCTTCTGGAAGAGTTATGGTTAGGGTTCGGGCTAGGGTTAGGGTTAGGGGACGGGGATGGTTTAGGGTCCAGGTGAGGGTACGACAACGGTGTAGGGTGAGCGTACGTGTGACGGCACGGGTTAGTGTTAGCGTACGGGTTAGGATTAGGGGACGTGTGAGGGTAAGGCTTCGGGGAAGGGTTAGGGTTAGGAGTCGGGCTAGGGTTAGGGTTAGGGGACGGGGACGGTTTAGGGTCCAGGTGAGGGTATGACAACTGTTTAGGGTGGGCGTACCTGTGAGGGCACGGGTTAGTGTTAGCGTACGGGTTAGGATTAGGAGACGGGTGAGGGTAAGGCTTTGGGGAAGGGTTAGGGTTAGGGCTCGGGCTAGGGTTAGGGTTAGGGGACGGGGACGGTTTAGGGTCCAGGAGAGGGTACAACAACTGTTTAGGGTGGGCTTACCTGTGAGGGCACGGGTTAGTGTTAGCGTATGGATTAGGATTAGGAGACGGGTGAGTGTAAGGCTTCGGGGAAGGGTTAGGGTTAGGGTTCTGGCTAGGGTTAGGGTTAGGTGACGGGGACGGTTTAGGGTCCAGGTGAGTGTACGACAACGGTTTAGGGTGAGCGTACGTGTGAGGGCATGGGTTAGTGTTAGCGTACGGGTTAGAATTAGGGGACGGGTTAGGGTAACGCTTCGGGGAAACTTTAGGGTTAGGGTTCGGGCTAGGGTTAGGCTTAGGGGATGGAGATGGATTAGGGTCCAGGTGAGGGTACCACAACGGCTTAGGGTGAGCGTACGTGTGGGGGCAAGAATTAGTGTTAGCGTACGGGTTAGGATTAGGGGACAGGTTAGGGTAAGGCTTCGGGGAAGGGTTAGGGTTAGGGTTCGGGCTAGGTTTAGGGTTAGTTGACGGGGACGGTTTAGTGTCCAGGTTAGGGTACAACAACTGTTTAGGGCGAGCGTACGTGTGAGGGCACGGGTTAGTGTTATCGTACGGGTTAGGATTAAGAGACGGGTGAGGGTAAAGCTTCGGGGAAGTGTTACGGTTAGGGTTCGGGCTAGGGTTAGGGTGAGGGGATGGTGACGGTTTAGGGTCCAGGTGAAAGTACGAAAATTGTTTAGGGTGAGCGTACGTGTGAGGGCACGGGTTAGTGTTAGGGTACTGGTTAGGATTAGGCGACGGGTGAGGGTCAGGCTTCGGGGAAGGGTTAGTTATAGGGTTCGGGCTAGGGTTAGGGTTAGGGGACGGGGACGGTTTAGGGTCCAGGTGAGGCTACGACAACGGTTTAGGGTGAGCGTACGTGTGAGGGCATGGGTTAGTGTTAGCGTACGGGTTACGATTAGGGGACGGGTGAGGGTAAGGGTTCGGGGAAGGGTTAGGGTTAGGGTTCGGGCTAGGTTTAGGGTTAGGGGATGGGGACGGTTTAGGGTCCAGGTGAAGGTACGAGAACGGTTTAGGGTGAGTGTACGTGTGAGGGCACGGGTTAGTGTTAGCGTACGGCTTAGGATTAGGTTACGGGTGAGGGTAAGGCTTCGGGGAAGGGTTAGGGTTAGAGTTTCGGCTAGGGTTAGGGTTAGGGTTCGGGGACGGTTTAGGGTCCAGGTGAGGGTACGACAACGGTTTAGGGTGAGCGTACGTGTGAGGGCAGGTGTTAGTGTTAGCGTACGGGTTAGGATTAGGGGACGGGTGAGGGTAAGGCTTCGGGGAAGTGTTAGGGTTAGGGTTCGGGCTAGGGTTAGGTTAAGGGGACCGGGACGGTTTAGGGTCCAGGTGACGGTACGACAACGGTTTAGGGTGAGCGTACGTGTGAGGGCAGGGGTTAGTGTTAGCGCACGTGTTAGGATTAGGGGAAGGTTGACGGTAAGGCTTCGGGGAACGGTTAGGTTTAGGTTTCGGGCTAGGGTTAATGTTAGGGGACGGGGTCCGTTTAGGGTCCAGTTGAGGGTACGACAACGGATTAGGGTGAGCGTACGTATGAGGGCACGGGTTAGTGTTAGCGTACGGGTCAGGATTCGGGGACGGGTGAGGGTAAGGCTTCGGGGAAGGGTTAGGGTTAGAGTTTGGGCTAGGGTTAGGGTTAGGCTTAGGGGACGGTTTAGTGTCCAGGTGAGGGTACGACAACGGTTTAGGGTGAGTGTACGTGTGCGGGCACGGGTTAGTGTTAGCGAACGGTTTAGGATTATGGGACGGGTGAGGGTAAGGCTTCGGAGAAGGGTTAGGATTAGATTTCGGGCTAGGCTTAGGGTTAGGAGACAGGGAGGGTTTAGGGTCCAGGTGAGGGTATGAAAACGGTTTAGGGTGAGCGTACGTGTGAGGGCACGGGATAGTGTTACTGTACGGGTTAGGATTAGGGAACGGGTGAGGGTAAGGCTTCGGGGAATGGTTAGGTTTAGCGTTCGGGCTAGGGATAGGTTTAGGGGACGGGGACGGTTTAGGGTCCAGGTGAGGGTACGCCAACGGTTTAGGGTGAGTGTACGTGTGAGGGCACGGGTTAGTGTCAGCGTACGGGTTAGGATTAGGGGACTGGTGCAGGTAAGGCTTCGGGGAAGGGTTAGGGTTAGGGTTCGGGCTAGGGTTAGGTTTAGGGGACGGGGATGTTTTAGGGTCCAGATGAGGGTACGACAATGGTTTAGGGATAGCATACGTGTGAGGGCACAGGTTAGTGTTAGCGTATGGGTTAGGATTAGGGGACGGGTGAGGGTAAGGCTTCGGGGAGGGGTTAGGGTTAGGGTTCGGGCTAGGGTTAGGTTTAGGGGACGGGGACGGTTTAGGGTGCAGGTGAGGGAACGACAGAGGTTTAGGCTGAGCGTACGTGTGAGGGCACGGGTTAGGATTAGCGTACGGGTTAGGATTAGGGTCGGGTGAGGGTAAGGCTTCGGGGAAGGGTTAGGGTTAGGGTTCGGGCTAGGGTTAGGGTTAGGGGACAGGGACGGTTTAGGGTCCAGTTGAGTGTACGAGAACGGTTTAGGGTGAGCGTACGTGTGAGGGCACGGGTTAGTGTTAGCGGACGGGTTAGGAGTAGGGGACGGGTGAGGGTAAGGCTTCGGGGAAGGGTTATGGTTAGGGTTCGGGCTAGCGTTAGGGTTAGGCGACGGGGATGGTTTAGGGTTCAGGTGAGGGTAGGACAACGGTTTAGGGTGAGCGTACGTGTGAGGGCACGGGTTAGTGTTTGCGTACGGGTTAGAATTAGGGGACGGGTGAGGGTAAGGCTTCAGGGAAGGGTTAGAGTTAGGTTTCGGGCTAGGGTTAGGGTTAGGGGACAGGGACGGTTTAGGGTCCAGGTGAGGGTATGACAACGGTTTAGGGTGAGCGTACGTGTGAGGGCACAGGTTAGTGTTAGGGAACGGTTTAGGATTAGGGGACGGGTGAGGGTAAGACTTCAGGGAAGGGTTAGGTTTAGGTTTCGGGCTAGGGTTAGGGTTAGGGGACAGGGACGGTTTAGGGTTCAGGTGAGGGAACGACAGACGTTTAGGGTGAGCGTACGTGTGAGGGCATGGGTTAGTGTTAGCGTACGGTTTAGGATTAGGGGACGGGTTAGTGTAAGGCTTCGGGGAAGGGTTAGGGTTAGGGTTCGGGCTAGGGTTAGGGTTAGGGGATGGGGACGCTTTAGGGTCCATGTGAGGGTACGACAAAGGTTCAGGGTGAGCGTACGTGTGAGGGCACGGGATAGTGTTAGCGTATGGGTTAGGATTACGGGACGGGTGAGGGTAAGGCTTCGGGGCAGGTTTACTGTTAGGGTTTGGGCTAGGGTAGTGTTAGGGGACGGGGACGGTTTAGGGTCCAGGTGAGGGTACGACAACGGTTTAGGGTGAGCGTACGTGTGAGAGCAGGGGTTAGTGTTAGCGTACGGGTTAGGATTAGGGTACGGGTGAGGGTAAGGCTTCGGGGAAGGTTTAGGGTTAGGGTTCGCGCTAGGGTTAGGGATAGGGGACGGGGACGGTTTAGGGTCCAGGTGAGGGTACGACAACGGTTTAGGGTGAGCGTACGTGTGACGGCACGGGTTAGTGTTAGCGTACGGGTTAGGATTAGGAGATGGGTGAGGGTAAGGCTTCGGGGAAGGGTTAGTGTTAGGGTTCGGACTAGGGTTAGGGTTAGGGGACGGGGACGGTTTAGGGTCCAGCTGAGTGTACGAGAACGGTTTAGGGTGAGCGTACGTGTGAGAGTACGTGTTATGTTAGCGTACGGTTTAGGATTAGGGGATGGGTGAGGGTAAGGCTTCGGGGATGGTTTAGGGTTAGGGTTCGGGCTAGGGTTAGGGTTAGGGGATGGGAATGGTTTAGGGTGCAGGTGAGGGTACGAAAACGTTTTAGGGTGAGCATACGTATGAGGGCACGGGTTAGTTTTAGCGTACGGGTTATGATTAGGGGACGAGTGAGGGTAAGGCTTCGGGGAAGGGTTAGGGTTAGGGTTCGGGCTAGGGTTAGGGTAAGGGGACTGGGACGGTTTAGTGTCCAGGTGAGGGTATGCCAACGGATTAGGGTGAGCGTATGTGTGAGGGCACGGGTTAGTGTTAGCGTACGGTTTAGGATTAGAGGACGGGTGAGTGTAAGGCTTCGGGGAAGGGTTAGGGTTAGGTTTCGGGCTAGGTTTAGGGTTAGGGGACGGGGACGATTTAGGGTCCAGATGAGGGTACGACAACGGTTTAGGGTGAGCGTACGTGTGGGGGTACGTGTTATGTTAGCGTACGGGTTAGGATTAGGGGACGGGTTAGTGTAAGGCTTCGGGGAAGGGTTAGGGTTAGGGTTCGGGCTAGGGTTAGGGTTAGGGGACGGGGACGGTTTAGGGTCCAGGTGAGGGTACGAAAACGGTTTAGGGTGAGCGTACGTATGAGGGCACGGGTTAGTTTTAGCGTACGGGTTAGGATTAGGGGACGAGTGAGGGTAAGGCTTCGGGGAAGGGTTAGGGTTAGGGTTCGTGCTAGGGTTAGAGTTCGGGGACGTGGACGGTTTAGGGTTCAGGTGAGGGTACGACAACGGTTTACGGTGAGCGTACCTGTGAGGGCACGGGTTAGTGTTAGCGTACGTGTTAGGATTAGGAGACGGGTGAGTGTAAGGCTTCGGGGAAGGCTTAGTGTTAGGGTTCGGGCTAGGGTTAGGGTTAGGGGACGGGGACGGTTTAGGGTCCAGTTGAGGGTACGACAACTGTTTAGGGTGGGCGTACCTTTGAGGGCACGGGTTAGTGTTAGCGTAGGGCTTAGGATTAGTAGACGGGTGAGGGTAAGGCTTTGGGGATGGTTTAGGGTTAGGGTTCGATCTAGGGTTAGGGTTAGGGGACGGTGAGGTTATAGGGTCCATGTGAGAGTACGACAACGGTTTAGGGTGAGTGTACGTGTGAGGGCACAGGTTAGTGTTAGCGTACAGGTTAGGATTAGGGGACGGGTGCGGGTAAGGCTTCAGGGAACGGTGAGGGTTAGGGTTCGGGCTAGGGTTAGGGTTAGGGGACGGGGACGGTTTAGGGTCCAGCTGAGTGTACGAGAACGGTTTAGGGTGAGCGTACGTGTGAGGGTACGTGTTATGTTAGCGTACGGGTTAGGATTAGGGGACGGGTTAGTGTAAGGCTTCGGGGAAGGTTTAGGGTTAGGGTTCGGGCTAGGGTTAGGATTATGGGACGGGGACGGTTTAGGGTCCAGTTGAGGGTACGACAACGGTTTAGGGTGAGCGTACGTGTGAGGGCACGGGTTAGTGTTAGCGTACGGGTTATGATTAGGGGACGAGTGAGGGTAAGGCTTCGGGGAAGGGTTAGGGTTAGGGTTCGGGCTAGGGTTAGGGTTAGGGGACGGGGACAGTTTAGGGTCCAGGTGAATTTACGACAACTGTTTAGGGTTAGCGTACGTGTGAGGGCATGGGTTAGTGTTAGCGTAAGGGTTAGGATTAAGAGACGGTTGAGTGTAAGGCTTCGGAGAAGGGTTAGGTTTAGGGTTCGGGCTAGGGTTAGAGTTAGGGGACGGGGACGCTTTAGGGTCCAGGTGAGTGTATGACAACGGTTTAGGGTGAGCGTACGTGTGAGGGCACGGGATAGTGTTAGCATACGGGTTAGGATTAGGGGACGGGTGAGGGTAAGGCTTCGCGGCATAGTTAAGGTTAGCGTTCGGGCTAGGATAGGGTTAGGGGACGGGGACGGTTTAGGGTCCAGGTGAGGGTACGACAACGGTTTAGGCTGAGCATACGTGTGAGGGCAGGGGTTAGTGTTAGCGTACAGGATAGGATTAGGGGACGGGTGAGGTTAACGCTTCGGGGAATGGTTAGGGTTAGGGTTCGGGCTAGGGTTAGGGTAAGGGGACTGGGACGGTTTATGGTCCAGGTGAGGGTATGCCAACGGATTAGGGTGAGCGTACGTGTGAGGGCACGGGTTAGTGTTAGCGTACGGTTTAGGATTAGAGGACGGGTGAGTGTAAGGCTTCGGGGAAGGGTTAGGGTTAGGTTTCGGGCTAGGGTTAGGGTTAGGGGACGGGTACGATTTAGGGTCCAGATGAGGGTACGACAACGGTTTAGGGTGAGCGTACGTGTGAGGGTACGTGTTATGTTAGCGTACGGGTTAGGATTAGGGGACGGGTTAGTGTAAGGCTTCGGGGAAGGGTTAGGGTTAGGGTTCGGGCTAGGGTTAGGGTTAGGGGACGGGGACGGTTTAGGGTCCAGGTGAGGGTACGAAAACGGTTTAGGGTGAGCGTACGTATGAGGGCACGGGTTAGTTTTAGCGTACGGGTTAGGATTAGGGGACGAGTGAGGGTAAGGCTTCGGGGAAGGGTTAGGGTTAGGGTTCGGGCTAGGGTTAGGGTTCGTGCTAGGGTTAGAGTTCGGGGACGTGGACGGTTTAGGGTCCAGGTGAGGGTACGACAACGGTTTACGGTGAGCGTACCTGTGAGGGCACGGGTTAGTGTTAGCGTACAGGTTAGGATTAGGAGACGGGTGAGGGTAAGGCTTCGGGGAAGGCTTAGTGTTAGGGTTCGGGGTAGGGTTAGGGTTAGGGGACGGGGACGGTTTAGGGTCCAGTTGAGGGTATGACAACTGTTTAGGGTGGGCGTACCTTTGAGGGCACGGGTTAGTGTTAGCGTATGGGTTAGGATTAGGAGACGGGTGAGTGTAAGGCTTCGGGGAAGGGTTAGGGTTAGGGTTCGGGCTAGGGTTAGGGTTAGGTGACGGGGACGGTTTAGGGTCCAGGTGAGGGTACGACAACGGTTTAGGGTGAGCGTACGTGTGAGGGCATGGGTTAGTGTTAGCGTACGGGTTAGGATTAGGGGACGGGTTAGGGTAACGCTTCGGGGAAACTTTAGGGTTAGGGTTCGGGCTAGGGTTAGGCTTAGGGGACGGAGATGGATTAGGGTCCAGGTGAGGGTACCACAACGGCTTAGAGTGAGCGTACGTGTGAGGGCAAGGATTAGTGTTAGCGTACAGGTTAGGATTAGGGGACAGGTTAGGGTAAGGCTTCGGGGAAGGGTTAGGGTTAGGGTTCGGGCTAGGTTTAGGGTTAGTTGACGGGGACGGTTTAGTGTCCAGGTGAGGGTACAACAACTGTTTAGGGCGAGCGTACGTGTGAGGGCACGGGTTAGTGTTATCGTACGGGTTAGGATTAAGAGACGGGTGAGGGTAAAGCTTCGGGGAAGTGTTACGGTTAGGGTTCGGGCTAGGGTTAGTGTTAGGGGATGGTGACGGTTTAGGGTCCAGGTGAAAGTACGAAAATGGTTTAGGGTGAGCATACGTGTGAGGGCACGGGTTAGTGTTAGCGTACTGTTTAGGATTAGGCGACGGGTGAGGGTCAGGCTTCGGGGAAGGGTTAGTTATAGGGTTCGGGCTAGGGTTAGGGTTAGGGGACGGGGAAGGTTTAGGTTCCAGGTGAGGGTACGACAACGGTTTAGGATGAGCGTACGTGTGAGGGCACAGGTTAGTGTTAGCGTACGGGTTAGGATTCGGGGACGGGTGATGGTAAGGTGTCGGGAAAGGGTTAGGGTTAGGGTTCGGGCTAGGGTTAGGGTTAGGGGACGGGGACGGTTTAGGGTCCAGGTGAGGCTACGACAACGGTTTAGGGTGAGCGTACGTGTGAGGGCACGGGTTAGTGTTAGCGTACGGGTTACGAGTAGGGGACGGGTGAGGGTAAGGCTTCGGGGAAGGGTTAGGGTTAGGGTTCGGGCTAGGGTTAGGGTTAGGGGATGGGGACGGTTTAGGGTCCAGGTGAAGGTACGACAACGGTTTAGGGTGAGTGTACGTGTGAGGGCACGGGTTATGTTAGCGTAAGGGTTAGGATTAGGGGACGTGTGAGGGTAGGGCTTTGGGGAAGGGTTAGGGATAGGGTTCGGGCTACGGTTAGGGTTAGGGGACGGGGACGGTTTAGGGTCCAGGTGAGGGTACGACAACAGTTTAGGGTGAGCGTACGTGTGAGGGCACGGGTTAGTGTTAGCGTACGGCTTAGGAATAGGTTACGGGTGAGGGTAAGGCTTCGGGGAAGGGTTAGGGTTAGAGTTTCGGCTAGGGTTAGGGTTAGGGTTCGGGGATGGTTTAGGGTCCTGGTGAGGGTACGACAATGGTTGAGGGTGAGCGTACGTGTGAGGGCACGGGTTAGTGTTAGCGTAGGGCTTAGGATTAGGAGACGGGTGAGGGTAAGGCTTTGGGGATGGTTTAGGGTTAGGGTTCGATCTAGGGTTAGGGTTAGGGGATGGGGAGGTTATAGGGTCCATGTGAGGGTACGACAACGGTTTAGGGTGAGTGTACGTGTGAGGGCACAGGTTAGTGTTAGCGTACAGGTTAGGATTAGGGGACGGGTGCGGGTAAGGCTTCAGGGAACGGTGAGGGTTAGGGTTCGGGCTAGGGTTAGTGTTAGGGGACGGGGACGGTTTAGGGTCCAGCTGAGTGTACGAGAACGGTTTAGGGTGAGCGTAAGTGTGAGGGCACGGGTTAGTGTTAGCGTACGGTTTAGGATTAGGGGATGGGTGAGGGTAAGGCTTCGGGGATGGTTTAGGGTTAGGGTTCGGGCTAGGGTTAGGGTTAGGGGACGGGGACGGTTTAGGGTTCATGTGAGGGTACGACAACAGTTTAGGGTGAGCGTACGTGTGAGGGCACAGGTTAGTGTTAGCGTACGGGTTAGTATTAGGGGACAGGTTAGGGTAAGGCTTCGGAGAAGGGGTAAGGTTAGGGTTCCGGCCAGGGTTAGGGTTAGGGGACGGGAATGGTTTAGGGTCCAGGTGAGGTTACGACAACGGTTTAGGGTGAGCGTACGTGTGTGGGCACGGGTTAGTGTTAGCGTACGGGTTAGGATTAGTGGACGGGTGAGGGTAAGGCTTAGGGGAAGGGTTAGAGTTAGGGTTCGGGCTAGGGTTAGGGTTAGGGGACGCGGACGGTTCAGGGTCCAGGTGAGGATACGACAACGGTTTAGGGTGAGCGTACGTGTGAGGGCAGGGTTTAGTGTTCGCGTACGGGTTAGGATTAAGAGACGGGTGAGGGTAAGACTTCGGGGAAGGATTAGGGTTAGGGTTTGGGCTAGGGTTAGGGTTTGGGGACGGGGACGGTTTAGAGTCCAGGTTAGGGTACGACAACGGTTTAGGTAGAGCGTACGTGTGACGGCACGGGTTAATGTTAGGGTACGGCTAAGGATTAGGGGATGGGTGAGAGTAAGGCTTCGCGGAAGCGTTAGGGTTAGGGTTCAGGCTAGGGTTAGGATTATGGGACGGGGACGGTTTAGGGTCCAGTTGAGGGTATGACAATGGTTTAGGGTGAGCGTACGTGTGAGGGCACAGGTTAGTGTTAGCGTACGGGTTATGATTAGGGGACGAGTGAGGGTAAGGCTTCGGGGAAGGGTTAGGGTTAGGGTTCGGGCTAGGGTTAGGGTTAGGGGACGGGGACAGTTTAGGGTCCAGGTGAATTTACGACCACTGTTTAGGGTGAGCATACGTGTGAGGGCATGGGTTAGTGTTAGCGTAAGGGTTAGGATTAAGAGACGGTTGAGTATAAGGCTTCGGAGAAGGGTTAGGTTTAGGGTTCGGGCTAGGGTTAGAGTTAGGGGACGGGGACGCTTTAGGGTCCAGGTGAGTGTATGACAACGGTTTAGGGTGAGCGTACGTGTGAGGGCACGGGATAGTGTTAGCATACGGGTTAGGATTAGGGGACGGGTGAGGGTAAGGTTTCGCGGCATAGTTAAGTTTAGGGTTCGGGCTAGGATAGGGTTAGGGGACGGGGACGGTTTAGGGTCCAGGTGAGGGTAGGACAACGGTTTAGGCTGAGCATACGTGTGAGGGCAGGGGTTAGTGTTAGCGTACGGGATAGGATTAGGGGACGGGTGAGGTTAACGCTTCGGGGAGTGGTTAGGGTTAAAGTTCGGGCTAGGGTTAGGGTAAGGGGACTGGGACGGGTTAGGGTCCAGGTGAGGGTATGCCAACGGATTAGGGTGAGCGTACGTGTGAAGGCACGGGTTAGTGTTAGCGTACGGTTTAGGATTAGAGGACGGGTGAGTGTAAGGCTTCGGGGAAGGGTTAGGTTTAGGTTTCGGGCTAGGGTTAGGGTTAGGGGACGGGGACGATTTAGGGTCCAGATGAGGGTACGACAACGGTTTAGGGTGAGCGTACGTGTGAGGGTACGTGTTATGTTAGCGTACGGGTTAGGATAAGGGGACGGGTTAGTGTAAGGCTTCGGGGAAGGGTTAGGGTTAGGGTTCGGGCTAGGGTTAGGGTTAGGGGACGGGGAGGTTATAGGGTCCATGTGAGGGTACGACAACGGTTTAGGGTGAGTGTACGTGTGAGGGCACAGGTTAGTGTTAGCGTACAGGTTAGGATTAGGGGACGGGTGAGTGTAATGCTTCGGGGAAGGGTTAGGGTTAGGGTTCGGGCTAGGGTTAGGGTTAGGGGACGGGGACGGTTTAGGGTCCAGGTTAGGGTACGACAACGGTTTAGCTAGAGCGTACGTGTGACGGCACGGTTTAGTGTTAGGGTATGGTTAAGGATTAGTGGACGGGTAAGGGTAAGGATTCGCAGAAGGGTTAGGGTTAGGGTGCGGGCTAGGGTTAGGGTTAGGGGACGGGGACGGTTTAGGGTCCAGGTTAGGGTACGACAACGGTTTAGGTAGAAGGTACGTGTGACGGCACGGTTTAGTGTTAGGGTACGGTTAAGGATTAGGGGACGGGTGAGGGTAAGGATTCGCAGAAGGGTTAGGGTTAGGGTGCGGGCTAGGGTTAGAGTTAGGGGACGGGGACAGTTTAGGGTCCAATTGAATTTACGACCACTGTTTAGGGTGAGTGTATGTTTGAGGGCACGGGTTAGTGTAACCGTACGGGTTAGGATTAGGGGATGGGTGAGTGTAAGGCTTCGGGGAAGGTTTAGGGTTACGGTTCGGGTTAGGGTTAGGGTTCGAGCTAGGGTTAGGGTTAGGGGAGGGAGAAGGTTTAGGGTCCAGCTGAGGGTACGACAACGGTTTAGGGTGAGCGTAGGTGTGAGGGCACGGGTTAGTGTTAGTGTTCGGGTTAGGATTAGGGGATGTGTGAGGGTAAGGCTTCGGGGAAGGGTTAGGGTTAGGATTCGCGCTAGGGTTAGGGGTAGGTGACGGGGACGGTCTAGGGTCCAGGTGAGGTTATGACAACAGTTTAGGGTGAGCATACGTGTGAGGGCACGGGTTAGTGTTAGCGTACAGGTTAGGATTAGGGGACGGGTGAGGGTAAGGCTTCGGGGAAGGGTTAGGGTTAGGGTTCGGGCTAGGGTTAGGATTAGGGGACGGGGACGGTTTAGGGTCCAGGTGAGGGTACGAAAACTGTTGAGGGTGAGCGTACGTATGAGGGCACGGGTTAGTGTTAGCTGACGTGTTACGATTAGGCGCCGGGTGAGGGTCAGGCTTCGGGAAAGGGTTAGTTATAGGGTTCGGGCTAGGGTTAGGGTTAGGGGACGGGGAAGGTTTAGGGTCCAGGTGAGGGTACGACAACGGTTTAGGATGAGCATACGTGTGAGGGCACAGGTTAGTGTTACCGTATGGGTTAGGATTAGGGGACGGGTGATGGTAAAGCTTCGGGCAAGGGTTAGGGTTAGGGTTTGGGCTAGGGTTAGGGTTAGGGGACTGGGAAGGTTTAGGGTCCAGGTGAGGATACGACAACGGTTTAGGGTGAGCATACGTGTGAGGGCACGGGTTAGTGTTAGCATACGTGTTAGGATTAGGGGACGGGTTAGGGTAAGGCTTCGGGGAAGGGTTAGGGTTAGGGTTCGGGCTAGGGTTATTGTTAGGAGACGGGGAAGTTTTACGGTCCAGGTGAGGGTACGACAACGGTTTAGGGTGAACGTACGTGTGAGGGCTCGGGTTAGTTTTAGCGTACGGTTTAGGATTAGGGGACGGGTTAGTGTAAGGCTTCGGGGAAGCGTTAGCGTTAGGGTTCTGGCTAGGGTTAGGGTTAGGGGACGGGGATGCTTTAGGGTCCAGGTGAGGGTACTACAACGGTTTAGGGTGAGCGTACGTGTGAGGGCAGGGGTTAATATTAGCGTACGGGTTAGGAATAGGGGACGGGTGAGGTTAAGGCTTCGGGGAAGTGTTAGGGTTAGGGTTCGGGCTAGGGTTAGGGTTAGGGGACGGGGACGGTTTAGGGTCCAGTTGAGGGTATGACAACGGTTTAGGGTGAGCGTACGTATGAGGGCACGGGTTAGTGTTAGCGTACGGGTCAGGATTAGGGGACGGGAGAGGGTAAGGCTTCGGGGAAGGGTTAGGGTTAGGGTTCGGGCTAGGGTTAGGGTTAGGGGACGGGGACGGTTTAGGGTCCAGGTGATGGTACGACAATGGTTTAGGGACAGCGTATGTGTGAGGGCACGGGTTAGTGTTAGCGTACGGGTTAGGATTAGGGTACGGGTGAGGGTAAGGCTTCGGGGAAGGGTTAGGGTTAGGTTTCGGGCTAGGGTTAGGGTTAGGGGACGGGGACGGTTTAGGGTCCAGGTGAGGGTACGACAACGGTTTAGAGTGGGCGTACGTGTGAGGGCACGGGATAGTGTTAGCGTACGGGTTAGGATTAGGGGACGGGTGAGGGTAAGGCTTCGTGGAAGTGTTAGGGTTAGGGTTCGGGCTACGGTTAGGGTTAGGGGATGGGGACGCTTTAGGGTCCAGGTGAGGGTTGGACAACGGTTTAGGGTGAGCGTACGTGTGACGGAACGTGTCAGTGTAAGCGTACGGATTAGGATTAGGGGACGGCTGAGGGGACGGCTTCGGGGAAGGTTTAGGGTTAGGGTTCGGGCTAGGGTTAGGGTTAGGGTTAGGGGACGGTTTAGCGTCCAGGTGAGGGTACGATAACGGTTTAGGGTGAGCGTACGTGTGAGGGCAGGGGTTAGTGTTAGCTTACGAGTTAGGATTAGGGGACGGGTGAGGGTAAGGCTTCGGGGCAGGTTTAGGGTTATGGTTTGTCCTAGGGTAGGGTTAGGGGACGGGGACTGTTTAGGGTCCAGGTGAGGGTACGACAACGGTTTAGGGTGAGCGTACATGTGAGAGCAGGGGTTAGTGCTAGCGTACGGGTTAGGATTATGGTACGGGTTAGGGTAAGGCTTCGGGGAAGGGCTAGGGTTAGGGTTCGGGCTAGGGTTAGGGTTAGGGAATGGGCACGGTTTATTGTCCAGGTGAGCGTACGAAAACAGTTTAGGTGAGCGAACGTGTGAGGGCACGGGTTAGTGTTAGCGTACGGGTTAGTGTTAGGGGACGGGTGAGGGTAAGGCTTCGGGGAAGGGTTAGGGTTAGGGTTCGGGCTAGGGTTAGGGTTATGGGACGGGGACGGTTTAGGGTCCAGGTGAGTGTATGACAATGGTTTAGGGTGAGCGTACGTGTGAGGGCATGGGTTAGTGTTAGTGTACAGGTTAGGATTATGGTACGGGTTAAGGTAAGGCTTCGGGGAAGGGTTAGGGTTAGGTTTCGGGCTAGGGTTAGGGTTAGGGGACAGGGACGGTTTAGGGTCCAGGTGAGGGTACGACAACTATTTAATGTGAGCGTACGTGTGAGGGCACGGGTTAGTGTTAGCGTACGATTTAGGATTAGGGGACAGGTGAGGGTAAGGCTTCAGGGAAGGGTTAGGGTTAGGGTTCGGGCTAGGGTTAGGGTTAGGGCGCAGGGACGGTTTAGGGTCCAGGTTAGCGTACGAAAACGGTTTAGGTGAGCGTACGTGTGAGGGCACGGATTAGTGTTAGCGTACGGGTTAGGATTAGGAGACGGGTGAGGGTCAGGCTTCGGGGAAGGGTTAGTTATAGGGTTCGGGCTAGGGTTAGGGTTAGGGGACGGGGAAGGTTTAGGGTCCAGGTGAGGGTACGACAACAGTTTAGGATGAGAGTACGTGTGAGGGCACGGGTTAGTGTTAGCGTACGGGTTAGGATTCGGGGACGGGTGATGGTAAGGCTTCAGGAAAGGTTTAGGGTTATGGTTCGGGCTAGGGTTAGGGTTAGGGGACGGGGACGGTTTAGGGTCCAGGTGAGTGTACGACAACGGTTTAGGGTGAGCGTACGTGTGAGGGCACGGGTTAGTGTTAGCGTACGGGTTAGGATTAGGGGACAGGTGAGGGTAAGGCTTCGGGGAGGGTTAGGGTTAGGATTCGGGCTAGGGTTAGGGTTAGGGGACGGGGTCGGTTTAGGGTCCAGGTGAGGGTACGAGAACTGTTTAGGGTGAGCGTACGTGTGAGGGCATGGGTTAGGGTTAGCGAACGGGTTAGGATTAGGGGACAGGTGAGGGTAAGGCTTCTGGAAGAGTTATGGTTAGGGTTCGGGCTAGGGTTAGGGTTAGGGGACGGGGATGGTTTAGGGTCCAGGTGAGGGTACGACAACGGTGTAGGGTGAGCGTACGTGTGACGGCACGGGTTAGTGTTAGCGTACGGGTTAGGATTAGGGGACGTGTGAGGGTAAGGCTTCGGGGAAGGGTTAGGGTTAGGAGTCGGGCTAGGGTTAGGGTTAGGGGACGGGGACGGTTTAGGGTCCAGGTGAGGGTATGACAACTGTTTAGGGTGGGCGTACCTGTGAGGGCACGGGTTAGTGTTAGCGTACGGGTTAGGATTAGGAGACGGGTGAGGGTAAGGCTTTGGGGAAGGGTTAGGGTTAGGGCTCGGGCTAGGGTTAGGGTTAGGGGACGGGGACGGTTTAGGGTCCAGGAGAGGGTACAACAACTGTTTAGGGTGGGCTTACCTGTGAGGGCACGGGTTAGTGTTAGCGTATGGATTAGGATTAGGAGACGGGTGAGTGTAAGGCTTCGGGGAAGGGTTAGGGTTAGGGTTCTGGCTAGGGTTAGGGTTAGGTGACGGGGACGGTTTAGGGTCCAGGTGAGTGTACGACAACGGTTTAGGGTGAGCGTACGTGTGAGGGCATGGGTTAGTGTTAGCGTACGGGTTAGAATTAGGGGACGGGTTAGGGTAACGCTTCGGGGAAACTTTAGGGTTAGGGTTCGGGCTAGGGTTAGGCTTAGGGGATGGAGATGGATTAGGGTCCAGGTGAGGGTACCACAACGGCTTAGGGTGAGCGTACGTGTGGGGGCAAGAATTAGTGTTAGCGTACGGGTTAGGATTAGGGGACAGGTTAGGGTAAGGCTTCGGGGAAGGGTTAGGGTTAGGGTTCGGGCTAGGTTTAGGGTTAGTTGACGGGGACGGTTTAGTGTCCAGGTTAGGGTACAACAACTGTTTAGGGCGAGCGTACGTGTGAGGGCACGGGTTAGTGTTATCGTACGGGTTAGGATTAAGAGACGGGTGAGGGTAAAGCTTCGGGGAAGTGTTACGGTTAGGGTTCGGGCTAGGGTTAGGGTGAGGGGATGGTGACGGTTTAGGGTCCAGGTGAAAGTACGAAAATTGTTTAGGGTGAGCGTACGTGTGAGGGCACGGGTTAGTGTTAGGGTACTGGTTAGGATTAGGCGACGGGTGAGGGTCAGGCTTCGGGGAAGGGTTAGTTATAGGGTTCGGGCTAGGGTTAGGGTTAGGGGACGGGGACGGTTTAGGGTCCAGGTGAGGCTACGACAACGGTTTAGGGTGAGCGTACGTGTGAGGGCATGGGTTAGTGTTAGCGTACGGGTTACGATTAGGGGACGGGTGAGGGTAAGGGTTCGGGGAAGGGTTAGGGTTAGGGTTCGGGCTAGGTTTAGGGTTAGGGGATGGGGACGGTTTAGGGTCCAGGTGAAGGTACGAGAACGGTTTAGGGTGAGTGTACGTGTGAGGGCACGGGTTAGTGTTAGCGTACGGCTTAGGATTAGGTTACGGGTGAGGGTAAGGCTTCGGGGAAGGGTTAGGGTTAGAGTTTCGGCTAGGGTTAGGGTTAGGGTTCGGGGACGGTTTAGGGTCCAGGTGAGGGTACGACAACGGTTTAGGGTGAGCGTACGTGTGAGGGCAGGTGTTAGTGTTAGCGTACGGGTTAGGATTAGGGGACGGGTGAGGGTAAGGCTTCGGGGAAGTGTTAGGGTTAGGGTTCGGGCTAGGGTTAGGTTAAGGGGACCGGGACGGTTTAGGGTCCAGGTGACGGTACGACAACGGTTTAGGGTGAGCGTACGTGTGAGGGCAGGGGTTAGTGTTAGCGCACGTGTTAGGATTAGGGGAAGGTTGACGGTAAGGCTTCGGGGAACGGTTAGGTTTAGGTTTCGGGCTAGGGTTAATGTTAGGGGACGGGGTCCGTTTAGGGTCCAGTTGAGGGTACGACAACGGATTAGGGTGAGCGTACGTATGAGGGCACGGGTTAGTGTTAGCGTACGGGTCAGGATTCGGGGACGGGTGAGGGTAAGGCTTCGGGGAAGGGTTAGGGTTAGAGTTTGGGCTAGGGTTAGGGTTAGGCTTAGGGGACGGTTTAGTGTCCAGGTGAGGGTACGACAACGGTTTAGGGTGAGTGTACGTGTGCGGGCACGGGTTAGTGTTAGCGAACGGTTTAGGATTATGGGACGGGTGAGGGTAAGGCTTCGGAGAAGGGTTAGGATTAGATTTCGGGCTAGGCTTAGGGTTAGGAGACAGGGAGGGTTTAGGGTCCAGGTGAGGGTATGAAAACGGTTTAGGGTGAGCGTACGTGTGAGGGCACGGGATAGTGTTACTGTACGGGTTAGGATTAGGGAACGGGTGAGGGTAAGGCTTCGGGGAATGGTTAGGTTTAGCGTTCGGGCTAGGGATAGGTTTAGGGGACGGGGACGGTTTAGGGTCCAGGTGAGGGTACGCCAACGGTTTAGGGTGAGTGTACGTGTGAGGGCACGGGTTAGTGTCAGCGTACGGGTTAGGATTAGGGGACTGGTGCAGGTAAGGCTTCGGGGAAGGGTTAGGGTTAGGGTTCGGGCTAGGGTTAGGTTTAGGGGACGGGGATGTTTTAGGGTCCAGATGAGGGTACGACAATGGTTTAGGGATAGCATACGTGTGAGGGCACAGGTTAGTGTTAGCGTATGGGTTAGGATTAGGGGACGGGTGAGGGTAAGGCTTCGGGGAGGGGTTAGGGTTAGGGTTCGGGCTAGGGTTAGGTTTAGGGGACGGGGACGGTTTAGGGTGCAGGTGAGGGAACGACAGAGGTTTAGGCTGAGCGTACGTGTGAGGGCACGGGTTAGGATTAGCGTACGGGTTAGGATTAGGGTCGGGTGAGGGTAAGGCTTCGGGGAAGGGTTAGGGTTAGGGTTCGGGCTAGGGTTAGGGTTAGGGGACAGGGACGGTTTAGGGTCCAGTTGAGTGTACGAGAACGGTTTAGGGTGAGCGTACGTGTGAGGGCACGGGTTAGTGTTAGCGGACGGGTTAGGAGTAGGGGACGGGTGAGGGTAAGGCTTCGGGGAAGGGTTATGGTTAGGGTTCGGGCTAGCGTTAGGGTTAGGCGACGGGGATGGTTTAGGGTTCAGGTGAGGGTAGGACAACGGTTTAGGGTGAGCGTACGTGTGAGGGCACGGGTTAGTGTTTGCGTACGGGTTAGAATTAGGGGACGGGTGAGGGTAAGGCTTCAGGGAAGGGTTAGAGTTAGGTTTCGGGCTAGGGTTAGGGTTAGGGGACAGGGACGGTTTAGGGTCCAGGTGAGGGTATGACAACGGTTTAGGGTGAGCGTACGTGTGAGGGCACAGGTTAGTGTTAGGGAACGGTTTAGGATTAGGGGACGGGTGAGGGTAAGACTTCAGGGAAGGGTTAGGTTTAGGTTTCGGGCTAGGGTTAGGGTTAGGGGACAGGGACGGTTTAGGGTTCAGGTGAGGGAACGACAGACGTTTAGGGTGAGCGTACGTGTGAGGGCATGGGTTAGTGTTAGCGTACGGTTTAGGATTAGGGGACGGGTTAGTGTAAGGCTTCGGGGAAGGGTTAGGGTTAGGGTTCGGGCTAGGGTTAGGGTTAGGGGATGGGGACGCTTTAGGGTCCATGTGAGGGTACGACAAAGGTTCAGGGTGAGCGTACGTGTGAGGGCACGGGATAGTGTTAGCGTATGGGTTAGGATTACGGGACGGGTGAGGGTAAGGCTTCGGGGCAGGTTTACTGTTAGGGTTTGGGCTAGGGTAGTGTTAGGGGACGGGGACGGTTTAGGGTCCAGGTGAGGGTACGACAACGGTTTAGGGTGAGCGTACGTGTGAGAGCAGGGGTTAGTGTTAGCGTACGGGTTAGGATTAGGGTACGGGTGAGGGTAAGGCTTCGGGGAAGGTTTAGGGTTAGGGTTCGCGCTAGGGTTAGGGATAGGGGACGGGGACGGTTTAGGGTCCAGGTGAGGGTACGACAACGGTTTAGGGTGAGCGTACGTGTGACGGCACGGGTTAGTGTTAGCGTACGGGTTAGGATTAGGAGATGGGTGAGGGTAAGGCTTCGGGGAAGGGTTAGTGTTAGGGTTCGGACTAGGGTTAGGGTTAGGGGACGGGGACGGTTTAGGGTCCAGCTGAGTGTACGAGAACGGTTTAGGGTGAGCGTACGTGTGAGAGTACGTGTTATGTTAGCGTACGGTTTAGGATTAGGGGATGGGTGAGGGTAAGGCTTCGGGGATGGTTTAGGGTTAGGGTTCGGGCTAGGGTTAGGGTTAGGGGATGGGAATGGTTTAGGGTGCAGGTGAGGGTACGAAAACGTTTTAGGGTGAGCATACGTATGAGGGCACGGGTTAGTTTTAGCGTACGGGTTATGATTAGGGGACGAGTGAGGGTAAGGCTTCGGGGAAGGGTTAGGGTTAGGGTTCGGGCTAGGGTTAGGGTAAGGGGACTGGGACGGTTTAGTGTCCAGGTGAGGGTATGCCAACGGATTAGGGTGAGCGTATGTGTGAGGGCACGGGTTAGTGTTAGCGTACGGTTTAGGATTAGAGGACGGGTGAGTGTAAGGCTTCGGGGAAGGGTTAGGGTTAGGTTTCGGGCTAGGTTTAGGGTTAGGGGACGGGGACGATTTAGGGTCCAGATGAGGGTACGACAACGGTTTAGGGTGAGCGTACGTGTGGGGGTACGTGTTATGTTAGCGTACGGGTTAGGATTAGGGGACGGGTTAGTGTAAGGCTTCGGGGAAGGGTTAGGGTTAGGGTTCGGGCTAGGGTTAGGGTTAGGGGACGGGGACGGTTTAGGGTCCAGGTGAGGGTACGAAAACGGTTTAGGGTGAGCGTACGTATGAGGGCACGGGTTAGTTTTAGCGTACGGGTTAGGATTAGGGGACGAGTGAGGGTAAGGCTTCGGGGAAGGGTTAGGGTTAGGGTTCGTGCTAGGGTTAGAGTTCGGGGACGTGGACGGTTTAGGGTTCAGGTGAGGGTACGACAACGGTTTACGGTGAGCGTACCTGTGAGGGCACGGGTTAGTGTTAGCGTACGTGTTAGGATTAGGAGACGGGTGAGTGTAAGGCTTCGGGGAAGGCTTAGTGTTAGGGTTCGGGCTAGGGTTAGGGTTAGGGGACGGGGACGGTTTAGGGTCCAGTTGAGGGTACGACAACTGTTTAGGGTGGGCGTACCTTTGAGGGCACGGGTTAGTGTTAGCGTAGGGCTTAGGATTAGTAGACGGGTGAGGGTAAGGCTTTGGGGATGGTTTAGGGTTAGGGTTCGATCTAGGGTTAGGGTTAGGGGACGGTGAGGTTATAGGGTCCATGTGAGAGTACGACAACGGTTTAGGGTGAGTGTACGTGTGAGGGCACAGGTTAGTGTTAGCGTACAGGTTAGGATTAGGGGACGGGTGCGGGTAAGGCTTCAGGGAACGGTGAGGGTTAGGGTTCGGGCTAGGGTTAGGGTTAGGGGACGGGGACGGTTTAGGGTCCAGCTGAGTGTACGAGAACGGTTTAGGGTGAGCGTACGTGTGAGGGTACGTGTTATGTTAGCGTACGGGTTAGGATTAGGGGACGGGTTAGTGTAAGGCTTCGGGGAAGGTTTAGGGTTAGGGTTCGGGCTAGGGTTAGGATTATGGGACGGGGACGGTTTAGGGTCCAGTTGAGGGTACGACAACGGTTTAGGGTGAGCGTACGTGTGAGGGCACGGGTTAGTGTTAGCGTACGGGTTATGATTAGGGGACGAGTGAGGGTAAGGCTTCGGGGAAGGGTTAGGGTTAGGGTTCGGGCTAGGGTTAGGGTTAGGGGACGGGGACAGTTTAGGGTCCAGGTGAATTTACGACAACTGTTTAGGGTTAGCGTACGTGTGAGGGCATGGGTTAGTGTTAGCGTAAGGGTTAGGATTAAGAGACGGTTGAGTGTAAGGCTTCGGAGAAGGGTTAGGTTTAGGGTTCGGGCTAGGGTTAGAGTTAGGGGACGGGGACGCTTTAGGGTCCAGGTGAGTGTATGACAACGGTTTAGGGTGAGCGTACGTGTGAGGGCACGGGATAGTGTTAGCATACGGGTTAGGATTAGGGGACGGGTGAGGGTAAGGCTTCGCGGCATAGTTAAGGTTAGCGTTCGGGCTAGGATAGGGTTAGGGGACGGGGACGGTTTAGGGTCCAGGTGAGGGTACGACAACGGTTTAGGCTGAGCATACGTGTGAGGGCAGGGGTTAGTGTTAGCGTACAGGATAGGATTAGGGGACGGGTGAGGTTAACGCTTCGGGGAATGGTTAGGGTTAGGGTTCGGGCTAGGGTTAGGGTAAGGGGACTGGGACGGTTTATGGTCCAGGTGAGGGTATGCCAACGGATTAGGGTGAGCGTACGTGTGAGGGCACGGGTTAGTGTTAGCGTACGGTTTAGGATTAGAGGACGGGTGAGTGTAAGGCTTCGGGGAAGGGTTAGGGTTAGGTTTCGGGCTAGGGTTAGGGTTAGGGGACGGGGACGGTTTAGGGTCCAGTTGAGGGTACGAAAACGGTTTAGGGTGAGCATACGTATGAGGGCACGGGTTAGTTTTAGCGTACGGGTTAGGATTAGGGGACGAGTGAGGGTAAGGCTTCGGGGAAGGGTTAGGGTTAGGGTTCGGGCTAGGGTTAGGGTTCGTGCTAGGGTTAGAGTTCGGGGACGTGGACGGTTTAGGGTCCAGGTGAGGGTACGACAACGGTTTACGGTGAGCGTACCTGTGAGGGCACGGGTTAGTGTTAGCGTACAGGTTAGGATTAGGAGACGGGTGAGGGTAAGGCTTCGGGGAAGGCTTAGTGTTAGGGTTCGGGGTAGGGTTAGGGTTAGGGGACGGGGACGGTTTAGGGTCCAGTTGAGGGTATGACAACTGTTTAGGGTGGGCGTACCTTTGAGGGCACGGGTTAGTGTTAGCGTATGGGTTAGGATTAGGAGACGGGTGAGTGTAAGGCTTCGGGGAAGGGTTAGGGTTAGGGTTCGGGCTAGGGTTAGGGTTAGGTGACGGGGACGGTTTAGGGTCCAGGTGAGGGTACGACAACGGTTTAGGGTGAGCGTACGTGTGAGGGCATGGGTTAGTGTTAGCGTACGGGTTAGGATTAGGGGACGGGTTAGGGTAACGCTTCGGGGAAATTTTAGGGTTAGGGTTCGGGCTAGGGTTAGGCTTAGGGGACGGAGATGGATTAGGGTCCAGGTGAGGGTACCACAACGGCTTAGAGTGAGCGTACGTGTGAGGGCAAGGATTAGTGTTAGCGTACAGGTTAGGATTAGGGGACAGGTTAGGGTAAGGCTTCGGGGAAGGGTTAGGGTTAGGGTTCGGGCTAGGTTTAGGGTTAGTTGACGGGGACGGTTTAGTGTCCAGGTGAGGGTACAACAACTGTTTAGGGCGAGCGTACGTGTGAGGGCACGGGTTAGTGTTATCGTACGGGTTAGGATTAAGAGACGGGTGAGGGTAAAGCTTCGGGGAAGTGTTACGGTTAGGGTTCGGGCTAGGGTTAGTGTTAGGGGATGGTGACGGTTTAGGGTCCAGGTGAAAGTACGAAAATGGTTTAGGGTGAGCATACGTGTGAGGGCACGGGTTAGTGTTAGCGTACTGTTTAGGATTAGGCGACGGGTGAGGGTCAGGCTTCGGGGAAGGGTTAGTTATAGGGTTCGGGCTAGGGTTAGGGTTAGGGGACGGGGAAGGTTTAGGTTCCAGGTGAGGGTACGACAACGGTTTAGGATGAGCGTACGTGTGAGGGCACAGGTTA
Source organism: Orcinus orca (assembly GCF_937001465.1). Classification (NCBI taxonomy): domain Eukaryota; kingdom Metazoa; phylum Chordata; class Mammalia; order Artiodactyla; family Delphinidae; genus Orcinus; species Orcinus orca. The sequence goes on from NC_064563.1 coordinate 39,215,912, forward strand.
GTGTTAGCGTACGGGTTAGGATTCGGGGACGGGTGATGGTAAGGTGTCGGGAAAGGGTTAGGGTTAGGGTTCGGGCTAGGGTTAGGGTTAGGGGACGGGGACGGTTTAGGGTCCAGGTGAGGCTACGACAACGGTTTAGGGTGAGCGTACGTGTGAGGGCACGGGTTAGTGTTAGCGTACGGGTTACGAGTAGGGGACGGGTGAGGGTAAGGCTTCGGGGAAGGGTTAGGGTTAGGGTTCGGGCTAGGGTTAGGGTTAGGGGATGGGGACGGTTTAGGGTCCAGGTGAAGGTACGACAACGGTTTAGGGTGAGTGTACGTGTGAGGGCACGGGTTATGTTAGCGTAAGGGTTAGATTTAGGGGACGTGTGAGGGTAGGGCTTTGGGGAAGGGTTAGGGATAGGGTTCGGGCTACGGTTAGGGTTAGGGGACGGGGACGGTTTAGGGTCCAGGTGAGGGTACGACAACAGTTTAGGGTGAGCGTACGTGTGAGGGCACGGGTTAGTGTTAGCGTACGGCTTAGGAATAGGTTACGGGTGAGGGTAAGGCTTCGGGGAAGGGTTAGGGTTAGAGTTTCGGCTAGGGTTAGGGTTAGGGTTCGGGGATGGTTTAGGGTCCTGGTGAGGGTACGACAATGGTTGAGGGTGAGCGTACGTGTGAGGGCACGGGTTAGTGTTAGCGTAGGGCTTAGGATTAGGAGACGGGTGAGGGTAAGGCTTTGGGGATGGTTTAGGGTTAGGGTTCGATCTAGGGTTAGGGTTAGGGGATGGGGAGGTTATAGGGTCCATGTGAGGGTACGACAACGGTTTAGGGTGAGTGTACGTGTGAGGGCACAGGTTAGTGTTAGCGTACAGGTTAGGATTAGGGGACGGGTGCGGGTAAGGCTTCAGGGAACGGTGAGGGTTAGGGTTCGGGCTAGGGTTAGTGTTAGGGGACGGGGACGGTTTAGGGTCCAGCTGAGTGTACGAGAACGGTTTAGGGTGAGCGTAAGTGTGAGGGCACGGGTTAGTGTTAGCGTACGGTTTAGGATTAGGGGATGGGTGAGGGTAAGGCTTCGGGGATGGTTTAGGGTTAGGGTTCGGGCTAGGGTTAGGGTTAGGGGACGGGGACGGTTTAGGGTTCATGTGAGGGTACGACAACAGTTTAGGGTGAGCGTACGTGTGAGGGCACAGGTTAGTGTTAGCGTACGGGTTAGTATTAGGGGACAGGTTAGGGTAAGGCTTCGGAGAAGGGGTAAGGTTAGGGTTCCGGCCAGGGTTAGGGTTAGGGGACGGGAATGGTTTAGGGTCCAGGTGAGGTTACGACAACGGTTTAGGGTGAGCGTACGTGTGTGGGCACGGGTTAGTGTTAGCGTACGGGTTAGGATTAGTGGACGGGTGAGGGTAAGGCTTAGGGGAAGGGTTAGAGTTAGGGTTCGGGCTAGGGTTAGGGTTAGGGGACGCGGACGGTTCAGGGTCCAGGTGAGGATACGACAACGGTTTAGGGTGAGCGTACGTGTGAGGGCAGGGTTTAGTGTTCGCGTACGGGTTAGGATTAAGAGACGGGTGAGGGTAAGACTTCGGGGAAGGATTAGGGTTAGGGTTTGGGCTAGGGTTAGGGTTTGGGGACGGGGACGGTTTAGAGTCCAGGTTAGGGTACGACAACGGTTTAGGTAGAGCGTACGTGTGACGGCACGGGTTAATGTTAGGGTACGGCTAAGGATTAGGGGATGGGTGAGAGTAAGGCTTCGCGGAAGCGTTAGGGTTAGGGTTCAGGCTAGGGTTAGGATTATGGGACGGGGACGGTTTAGGGTCCAGTTGAGGGTATGACAATGGTTTAGGGTGAGCGTACGTGTGAGGGCACAGGTTAGTGTTAGCGTACGGGTTATGATTAGGGGACGAGTGAGGGTAAGGCTTCGGAGAAGGGTTAGGGTTAGGGTTCGGGCTAGGGTTAGGGTTAGGGGACGGGGACAGTTTAGGGTCCAGGTGAATTTACGACCACTGTTTAGGGTGAGCATACGTGTGAGGGCATGGGTTAGTGTTAGCGTAAGGGTTAGGATTAAGAGACGGTTGAGTATAAGGCTTCGGAGAAGGGTTAGGTTTAGGGTTCGGGCTAGGGTTAGAGTTAGGGGACGGGGACGCTTTAGGGTCCAGGTGAGTGTATGACAACGGTTTAGGGTGAGCGTACGTGTGAGGGCACGGGATAGTGTTAGCATACGGGTTAGGATTAGGGGACGGGTGAGGGTAAGGTTTCGCGGCATAGTTAAGTTTAGGGTTCGGGCTAGGATAGGGTTAGGGGACGGGGACGGTTTAGGGTCCAGGTGAGGGTAGGACAACGGTTTAGGCTGAGCATACGTGTGAGGGCAGGGGTTAGTGTTAGCGTACGGGATAGGATTAGGGGACGGGTGAGGTTAACGCTTCGGGGAGTGGTTAGGGTTAAAGTTCGGGCTAGGGTTAGGGTAAGGGGACTGGGACGGGTTAGGGTCCAGGTGAGGGTATGCCAACGGATTAGGGTGAGCGTACGTGTGAGGGCACGGGTTAGTGTTAGCGTACGGTTTAGGATTAGAGGACGGGTGAGTGTAAGGCTTCGGGGAAGGGTTAGGTTTAGGTTTCGGGCTAGGGTTAGGGTTAGGGGACGGGGACGATTTAGGGTCCAGATGAGGGTACGACAACGGTTTAGGGTGAGCGTACGTGTGAGGGTACGTGTTATGTTAGCGTACGGGTTAGGATAAGGGGACGGGTTAGTGTAAGGCTTCGGGGAAGGGTTAGGGTTAGGGTTCGGGCTAGGGTTAGGGTTAGGGGACGGGGAGGTTATAGGGTCCATGTGAGGGTACGACAACGGTTTAGGGTGAGTGTACGTGTGAGGGCACAGGTTAGTGTTAGCGTACAGGTTAGGATTAGGGGACGGGTGCGGGTAAGGCTTCAGGGAACGGTGAGGGTTAGGGTTCGGGCTAGGGTTAGGGTTAGGGGACGGGGACGGTTTAGGGTCCAGCTGAGTGTACGAGAACGGTTTAGGGTGAGCGTAAGTGTGAGGGCACGGGTTAGTGTTAGCGTACGGTTTAGGATTAGGGGATGGGTGAGAGTAAGGCTTCGGGGATGGTTTAGGGTTAGGGTTCGGGCTAGGGTTAGGGTTAGGGGACGGGGACGGTTTAGGGTCCATGTGAGGGTACGACAACAGTTTACGGTGAGCGTACGTGTGAGGGCACAGGTTAGTGTTAGCGTACGGGTTAGTATTAGGGGACAGGTAAGGGTAAGGCTTCGGAGAAGGGGTAAGGTTAGGGTTCCGGCCAGGGTTAGGGTTAGGGGACGGGAATGGTTTAGGGTCCAGGTGAGGTTACGACAACGGTTTAGGGTGAGCGTACGTGTGTGGGCACGGGTTAGTGTTAGCGTACGGGTTAGGATTAGTGGACGGGTGAGGGTAAGGCTTAGGGGAAGGGTTAGGGATAGGGTTCGGGCTAGGGTTAGGGTTAGGGGACAGGGACGGTTTAGGGTCCAGGTGAGGGTACGACAACGGTTTAGGGTGAGCGTACGTGTGAGGGCAGGGTTTAGTGTTCGCGTACGGGTTAGGATTAAGAGACGGGTGAGGGTAAGACTTCGGGGAAGGATTAGGGTTAGGGTTTGGGCTAGGGTTAGGGTTAGGGGACGGGGACGGTTTAGAGTCCAGGTTAGGGTACGACAACGGTTTAGGTAGAGCGTACGTGTGACGGCACGGGTTAGTGTTAGGGTACGGCTAAGGATTAGGGGATGGGTGAGTGTAAGGCTTCGCGGAAGCGTTAGGGTTAGGGTTCAGGCTAGGGTTAGGATTATGGGACGGGGACGGTTTAGGGTCCAGCTGAGGGTACGACAACGGTTTAGGGTGAGCGTACGTGTGAGGGCACGGGTTAGTGTTAGCGTACGGGTTATGATTAGGGGACGAGTGAGGGTAAGGCTTCGGGGAAGGGTTAGGGTTAGGGTTCGGGCTAGGGTTAGGGTTAGGAGACGGGGACAGTTTAGGGTCCAGGTGAATTTACGACCACTGTTTAGGGTGAGCGTACGTGAGAGGGCATGGGTTAGTGTTAGCGTAAGGGTTAGGATTAAGAGACGGTTGAGTGTAAGGCTTCGGAGAAGGGTTAGGTTTAGGGTTCGGGCTAGGGTTAGAGTTAGGGGACGGGGACGCTTTAGGGTCCAGGTGAGTGTATGACAACGGTTTAGGGTGAGTGTACGTGTGAGGGCACGGGATAGTGTTAGCATACGGGTTAGGATTAGGGGACGGGTGAGGGTAAGGTTTCGCGGCATAGTTAAGGTTAGGGTTCGGGCTAGGATAGGGTTAGGGGACGGGGACGGTTTAGGGTCCAGGTGAGGGTACGACAACGGTTTAGGCTGAGCATAAGTGTGAGGGCAGGGGTTAGTGTTAGCGTACGGGATAGGATTAGGGGACGGGTGAGGTTCACGCTTCGGGGAGTGGTTAGGGTTAGGGTTCGGGCTAGGGTTAGGGTAAGGGGACTGGGACGGGTTAGGGTCCAGGTGAGGGTATGCCAACGGATTAGGGTGAGCGTACGTGTGAGGGCACGGGTTAGTGTTAGCGTACGGTTTAGGATTAGAGGACGGGTGAGTGTAAGGCTTCGGGGAAGGGTTAGGGTTAGGTTTCGGGCTAGGGTTAGGGTTAGGGGACGGGGACGATTTAGGGTCCAGATGAGGGTACGACAACGGTTTAGGGTGAGCGTACGTGTGAGGGTACGTGTTATGTTAGCGTACGGGTTAGGATTAGGGGACGGGTTAGTGTAAGGCTTCGGGGAAGGGTTAGGGTTAGGTTTCGGGCTAAGGTTAGGGTTAGGGGACGGGGACAGTTTAGGGTCCAGTTGAGGGTACGAAAACAGTTTAGGGTGAGCGTACGTATGAGGGCACGGGTTAGTTTTAGCGTACGGGTTAGGATTAGGGGACGAGTGAGGGTAAGGCTTCGGGGAAGGGTTAGGGTTAGTGTTCGGGCTAGGGTTAGGGTTCGTGCTAGGGTTAGAGTTCGGGGACATGGACGGTTTAGGGTACAGGTGAGGGTACGACAACGGTTTACGGTGAGCGTACCTGTGAGGGCACGGGTTAGTGTTAGCGTACGGGTTAGGATTAGGAGACGGGTGAGGGTAAGGCTTCGGGGAAGGCTTAGTGTTAGGGTTCGGGCTAGGGTTAGGGTTAGGGGACGGGGAAGGTTTAGGGTCCAGTTGAGGGTACGACAACTGTTTAGGGTGGGCGTACCTTTGAGGGCACGGGTTAGTGTTAGCGTATGGGTTAGGATTAGGAGACGGGTGAGTGTAAGGCTTCGGGGAAGGGTTAGGGTTAGGGTTTGGGCTAGGGTTAGGGTTAGGTGACGGGGACGGTTCAGGGTCCAGGTGAGGGTACGACAACGGTTTAGGGTGAGCGTACGTGTGAGGGCATGGGTTAGTTTTAGCGTAAGGGTTAGGATTAGGGGACGGGTTAGGGTAATGCTTCGGGGAAACTTTAGGGTTAGGGTTCGGGCTAGGGTTAGGCTTAGGGGACGGAGATGGATTAGGGTCCAGGTGAGGGTACCACAACGGCTTAGGGTGAGCGTACGTGTGAGGGCAAGGATTAGTGTTAGCGTACGGGTTAGGATTAGGGGACAGGTTAGGTTAAGGCTTCGGGGAAGGGTTAGGGTTAGGGTTCGGGCTAGGTTTAGGGTTAGTTGACGGGGACGGTTTAGTGTCCAGGTGAGGGTACAACAACTGTTTAGGGCGAGCGTACGTGTGAGGGCACAGGTTAGTGTTATCGTACGGGTTAGGATTAAGAGACGGGTGAGGGTAAAGCTTCGGGGAAGTGTTACGGTTAGGGTTCGGGCTAGGGTTAGGGTTAGGGGATGGTGACGGTTTAGGGTCCAGGTGAAAGTACGAAAATGGTTTAGGGTGAGCGTACGTGTGAGGGCACGGGTTAGTGTTAGTGTACTGGTTAGGATTAGGCGACGGGTGAGGGTCAGGCTTCGAGGAAGGGTTAGTTATAGGGTTCGGTCTAGGGTTAGGGTTAGGGGACGGGGAAGGTTTAGGGTCCAGGTGAGGGTACGACAACGGTTTAGGATGAGCGTACGTGTGAGGGCACAGGTTAGTGTTAGCGTACGGGTTAGGATTCGGGGACGGGTGATGGTAAGGCGTCGGGAAAGTGTTAGGGTTAGGGTTCGGGCTAGGGTTAGGGTTAGGGGACGGGGACGGTTTAGGGTCCAGGTGAGGCTACGACAACGGTTTAGGGTGAGCGTACGTGTGAGGGCACTGGTTAGTGTTAGCGTACGGGTTACGATAGGGGACCAGTGAGGGTAAGGATTCGGGGAAGGGTTAGGGTTAGGGTTCGGGCTAGGGTTAGGGTTAGGAGACGGGGAGTGTTTAGGGTCCAGGTGAGAGTACGAGAACGGTTTAGGGTGAGCGTACATGTGAGGGCACGGGTTAGAGTTAGCGTATGGGTTAGGATTAGGGGACTGTTGAGGGTCAGGCTGTGGGGAAGTGTTAGGGTTAGGGTTCGGGCTAGGGTTAGGGTTAGGCGATGGGGACGGTTTAGGGTCCAGGTGAAACTACAACAATGGTTTAGGGTGAGCGTACGTGTGAGGGCACAGGTTAGTGTTAGCGTACGGTTTAGAATTAGGAGACGAGTTAGGGTAAGGCTTCGGGGAAGCGTTAGCGTTAGGGTTCTGGCTAGGGTTAGGGTTAGGGGACGTGGAAGGTTTAGGGTCCAGGTGAGGGTACGACAACGGTTTAGGGTGAACGTATGTATGAGGGCACGGGTTAGTGTTAGCGTAAGGGTTAGGATTAGGGGACGGGTGAGGCTAAGGTTTCGGGTAAGAGTTAGGATTACGGTTCGGGCTAGGGTTAGGGTTAGTGGATGGGGACGGTTTAGGGTCCAAGTGAGGGTACAACAACGGTTTAGGGTGAGCGTACCTGTGAGGGCACGGGTTAGTGTTAGCGTACGGTTTAGGATTAGGAGACGGGTGAGGGCAAGGCTTCGGGGAAGGGTTAGGGTTAGGGTTGGGGCTAGGGTTAGGCTTAGGGGATGGGGACGGTTTAGGGTCCAGGTGAGGGTACGACAACAGTTTAGAGTGAGCGTACGTGTGAGGGCACGGGTTAGTGTTAGCGTACGGGTTAGGATTATTGGACAGGTTAGGGTAAGGCTTCGGGGAAGGGGTAGAGTTAGGTTTCGGGCCAGGGTTAGGGTTAGGGGACGGGGACGGTTTAGGGTCCAGGTGAGGGTACGACAACGGTTTAGGGTGAGCGTACGTGTGTGGGCATGGGTTAGTGTTAGTGTACGGGTTAGGATTAGGGGACGGGTGAGGGTAAGGCTTCGGGGAAGGGTTAGAGTTAGGGTTCGGGCTAGGTTTAGGCTTAGGTGACGCGGACGGTTTAGGGTCCAGGTGAGGATATGACAACGGATTAGGGTGTGCGAACGTGTGAGGGCATGGGTTAGTGTTAGCGTACGGGTTAGGATTTGGGGACGTGTGAGTGTAAGGCTTCAGGGAAGTGTTAGGGTTAGGGTTCAGGCTAGGGTTACGGTTAGGGGACGGGGACGGTTTAGGGTCCAGGTGAGGGTTCGACAACTGTTTAGGGTGAGCGTACGTTTGAGGGCACGGGTTAGTGTTAGCGTACGCGTTACGATTAGGGGACGGGTGAGGGTAAGGCTTCCGGGAAGCGTTAGGTTTAGGGTTCGGGCTAGGGTTAGGGTTATGGGACGGGGAAGGTTTAGGGTCCAGGTGAGGGTACGACAACGGTTTAGGGTGAGCGTACGTTTGAGGGCACGCGTTAGTGTTAGCGTACGGGTTAGGATTAGGGGACGGGTAAAGGTAAGGCTTCAGGGAAGGGTTAGGTTTAGGGTTCGGGCTAGGGTTAGGGTAATTGGACGGGCACGGTTTAGGGTCCAGGTGAGGGTATGACAACTGTTTAGGGTGGGCGTACCTGTGAGGGCACGGGTTAGTGTTAGCGTACGGGTTAGGATTAGGAGACGGGTGAGGGTAAGGCTTCGGGGAAGCTTTAGTGTTAGTGTTCGGGCTAGGGTTAGGGTTAGGGGACGGGGACGGTTTAGGGTCCAGGTGAGGGTACGACAACGGTTTAGGGTGAGCGTACGTGTGAGGGCATGGTTTAGTGTTAGAGTACGGGTTAGGATTAGGGGACGTGTGAGGGTAAGGCTTCGGGTAAGGATAAGGATTAGGATTAGGATTTGGGCTAGGGTTAGGGTTAGGGGACGAGGACAGTTCAGGATCCAGGTGAGGGTATGACAACGTTTTAGGGTGAGCGTACGTGTGAGGGGACGTGTTAGTGTTAGCGTACGGGTTAGGATTAGGGGACGGGTCAGGGTAAGGCTTCGGGGAAGGGTTAGGGTTAGGTTTCGGGCTAGGTTTAGGGTTAGGGTACGGGGACGTTTTATGGTCCAGGTGAGTGTACGACAAGGATTTAGGGTGAGCGTACGTGTGAGGGCACGGGTTAGTGTTAGCGTACGATTTAGGATTAGGGGACGGGTGAGGGTAAGGCTTCGGGGAAGGGTTAGTGTTTGGGTTCGGGCTAGGGTTAGGGTTAGAGGGCGGGACGGTTTAGGTTCCAGGTGAGCGTACGAAAACGCTTTAGGTGAGCGTACGTGTGAGGGCACTGGTGAGTGTTAGCGTACGGGTTAGGATTAGGGGACGTGTGAGGGTAAGGCTTCGCAGAAGGGTTAGGGTTAGGGTTCGGGCTAGGGTTAGGGTTAGGGGACGGGGACGGTTTAGGGTCCAGGTGAGGGTACGACAACGGGTTAGGTAGAGCGTACGTGTGACAGCACGGGTTAGTGTTAGGGTACGGTTAAGGATTAGGGGACGGGTGAGGGTAAGGCTTCGCGGAAGGGTTAGGGTTAGGGTTCAGGCTAGGGTTAGGATTATGGCACGGTGAAGGTTTAGGGTCCAGGTGAGGGTACGACAACGGTTTAGGGTGAGCGTACGTGTGAGGGCACGGGTTAGTGTTAGCGTACGTGCTAGGATTAGGGGACGTGTGAGGGTAAGGCTTCGCGGAAGGGTTAGGGTTAGGGTTCGGGCTAGGGTTAGGGTTAGGGGACGGGGACAGTTTAGGGTCCAGGTGAATTTACGACCACTGTTTAGGGTAAGCGTATGTTTGAGGGCACGGGTTAGTGTTAGCGTATGGGTCAGGATTAGGGGATGGGTGAGTGTAAGGCTTCGGGGAAGGGTTAGGGTTACGGTTCGGGTTAAGGTTAGGGTTCGAGCTACTGTTAGGGTTAGGGGACGGAGAAGGTTTAGGTTCCAGGTGAGGGTACGACAACGGTTTAGGGTGAGCGTAGGTGTGAGGGCACGGGTTAGTGTTAGCGTACGGGTTAGGATTTGGGGACGTGTGAGTGTAAGGTTTCCGGGAAGTGTTAGGGTTAGGGTTCGGGCTAGGGTTAGGGTTAGGGTACGGGGACGGTTTAGGGTCCAGGTGAGGGTACGACAACGGTTTAGGTTGAGTGTACGTGTGAGGGCACGGGTTAGTGTTAGCGTACGCGTTACGATTAGGGGACGGGTGAGGGTAAGGCTTCGGGGAAGCGTTAGGTTTAGGGTTCGGGCTACGGTTAGGGTTACGGGACGGGGAAGGTTTAGGGTCAGGTGAGGGTACGACAACGGTTTAGGGTGAGCGTACGTTTGAGGGCACGGGTTGGTGTTAGCGTACGGTTTAGGATTAGGGGACGGGTGAAAGTAAGGCTTCGGGTAAGGGTTAGGGTTAGGGTTCGGGCTAGGGTTAGGGTTAGGGGACGGGGACGGTTTAGGTTCCAGGTGAGGGTACGACAACGGTTTAGGGTGAGCGAATGTGTGAGGGCACGGGTTAGTGTTAGCGTACGGGTTAGGATTAAGAGACGGGTGAGGGTAAGGCTTCGAGGAAGTGTTAGGGTTAGGGTTCGAGCTAGGGTTAGGGTTAGGGGATGGGGATGGTTTAGGGTCCAGGTAAGGGTATGACAACTGTTTAGGGTGAGCGTACGTGTGAGGGCACCAGTTACTGTTAGCGTACGGGTTAGGATTAGGGGACGTGTGAGGGTAAGGCTTCAGGTAAGTATTAGGGTTAGGGTTTGGGCTAGGGTTAGGGTTAGGGGACGGGGACGGTTCAGGATCCAGGTGAGGGTACGACAACGGTTTAGGGTGAGCGTACGTCTGAGGGCATGAGTTAGTGTTAGCGTAAGGGTTAGGACTAGGGGACTGGTGAGGGTAAGGCTTCGGGGAAGGGCTAGGTTTAGGGTTCGGGCTAGGGTTAGGGTTAGGGGATGGGGACGGTTTAGGGTCCAGGTTAGGGTACAACAACGGTTTAGGTAGAGCGTACGTGTGACGGCACGGGTTAGTGTTAGGGTACGGTTAGGGATTAGGGGACGGGTGAGGGTAACGCTTCGCGGAAGGGTTAGGGTTAGGGTTAGGGGATGGGGACGGTTTAGGGTCCAGGTGAGGGTACGACAACGGTTTAGGTAGAGTGTACGTGTGACAGCACGGGTTAGTGTTAGGGTACGGTTAGGGATTAGGGGACGGGTGAGGGTAACGCTTCGCGGAAGGGTTAGGGTTAGGGTTAGGGGACGGGGACAGTTTAGGGTCCAGGTGAGGGTTCGACAACGGTTTAGGGTGAGCGTACGTGTGAGGGCATGGGTTAGTATTAGCGTACGGGTTAGGATTATGGGATGGGTGAGTGTAAGGCTTCGGGGAAGGGTTAGGGTTAGGGTTTAGGCTAGTGTTAGGGTTAGGGGACGGGGACGGTTTAGGGTCCAGGTTAGGGTACGACAATGGTTTAGGTAGAGCGTACGTGTGACGGCACGGTTTAGTGTTAGGGTACGGTTAAGGATTAGGGGACGGGTGAGGGTAAGGCTTTGGGGAAGGGTTAGGGTTAGGGTACGGGCTATGGTTTGGGTTAGGGGATGGGGACGGTTTAGGGTCCAGGTGAGGGTACGACAACGGTTTAGGGTGAGCGTACGTGTGACGGAACTGGTTAGTGTTAGCGTAAGGGTTAGGATTAGGTGACGGGTTACGGTAAGGCTGCGGGGAAGGATTAGGGTTCGGGCTAGGGTTAGGGTTAGGGGACGGGGACGGTTTAGGGTCCAGTTGAGTGTACGACAACGGTTTAGGGTGAGCGTACGTGTGAGGGCACGCGTTAGTGTTAGCGTACGGCTTAGGATTAGAATACGGGTGAGGGTAAGGCTTCGGGGAAGGGTTAGGGTTAGGGTTTCGTCCAGGGTTAGGGTTAGGGGATGGGGACAGTTTAGGGTCCTGGTGAGGGTACGAAAACGGTTGAGGGTGAGCGTACGTGTGAGGGCACGGGTTAGTGTTAGCGTAGGGCTTAGGATTAGGAGACGGGTGAGGGTAAGGCTTTGCGGATGGTTTAGGGTTAGGGTTCAGGCTAGGGTTAGGTTTAGGGGACGGGGACGTTTTAGGGTCCATGGGAGGGTACGACAACGGTTTAGGGTGAGCGTACGTGTGAGGGCACAGGTTAGTGTTAGCGTACGGGTTAGGATTAGGGGACAGGTTAGGGTAAGGCTTCGGGGAAGGGGTAAGTTTAGGGTTCGGGCTAGGGTTAGGGTTACGGGACGGGGAAGGTTTAGGGTCCAGGTGAGGTTACGAAAACGCTTTAGGGTGAGCGTACATGTGTGAGCTCGGGTTAGTGTTAGCGTACGAGTTAGTATTAGGGGACGGGTGAGGGTAAGGCTTCAGGGAAGTGTTAGGGTTCGGGTTCACGCTAGGGTTAGGGTTAGGGGACGGGGGACAGTTTAGGGTCCATGTGAGGGTACGACAACAGTTTAGGGTGAGCGTACGTGTGAGGGCACCGGTTAGTGTTAGCGTACGGGTTAGGATTAAGGGACGTGTGAAGGTAAGGCTTCGGGTAAGGATTACAGTTAGGGTTTGGGCTAGGGTTAGGGTTAGGGGACGGGGACGGTTCAGGGTCCAGGTGAGGGTACGATAACGGTTTAGGGTGAGCGTACGTGTGAGGGGACGTTTTAGTGTTAGCGTAATGGTTAGGATTAGGGGACGGGTCAGGGTAAGGCTTCAGGGAAGGGTTAGGGTTAGGGTTCGGGCAAGGGTTAGTGTTAGGGGACGGGGAGGGTTTAGGGTCCAGGTGAGTGTACGACAACGGTTTAGGGTGAGCGTACGTGTGAGGGCACGGGTTAGTGTTAGCGTACGGGTTAGGATTAGGGGACGGGTGAGGATAAGGCTTCGGGGAAGGGTTTGAGTTAGGATTCGGGCTAGGGTTAGGCTAAGGGTACGGGGACGGCTTAGGGTCCAGGTGAGGATACCACAACGGTTTAGGGTGAGCATACGTGTGAGGGCACGTGTTAGTTTTAGCGTACGGGTTAGGATTAAATGACGGATTAGGGTAAGGCTTCGGGGAAGGGTTAGGGTTAGGCTTCGGGCTAGGGTTAGGGTTAGGGGACGGGGACGGTTTAGGGTACAGGTGAGGGTACGACAACGATTTAGGGTGAGCTTACGTGTGAGGGCACGGGTTAGTGTTAGGGTACGGGTTAGAATTAGGTGACGGGTGAGGGTAAGGCTTCGGAGAACTGTTAGGGTTAGTGTTCGGGCTAGGGTTAGGTTTAGGGGACGGGGACGGTTTAGGGTCCAGGTGAGGGTACGACAACGGTTTAGGGTGAGCGTACGTGTGAAGGCACCGGTTAGTGTTAGCGTACGGGGTAGGATTAGGGGACGTTGAGGGTAAGGCTTCGGGGAAGGGTTAAGGTTAGGGTTCGGGCTAGGGTCAGGGTTAGGGAACGGGGACGGTTTAGGGTCCAGGTGAGGGTACGACAACGGTTAAGGGTGAGTGTAGGTGTGAGGCCAGGGGATAGTGTTAGCGTACGGGTTAGGATTAGGGGACGGGTGAGGGTAAGTCTTCGGGGAAGGGTTAGGCTTAGGGTTCAGGTTAGGGTTAAGGTTAGGGGACGGGAACAGTTTAGGGTCCAGGTGAGGGTACAACAACGGTTTAGGGTGAGCGTACGTGTGAGGGCACGGGTTAGTGTAAGCGTACGGGTTAGGATTAGGGGACGGGTGAGGGTAAGGCGTCGGGGAAGCGTTAGGGTTAGGGTTCGGGGTAGGGTTAGTGTTAGGGGACGGGGACGGTTTAGGGTCCAAGTGAGGGTACGACAACGGTTTAGGGTGATCGTACGTGTGAGGGCATGGGTCAGTGTTAGCCTACGGGTTAGGATTAGGGGACGGGTGAGTGTAACCCTTCGGGGAAGTGTTAGGGTTAGGGTTCGGGCTAGGGTTAGGGTTAGGGGACGGGAACGTTTTAGGGTCCAGGTGAGGATACGACAACGGTTTAGGGTGAGCGTACGTGTGAGGGCATGGGTTAGTGTTAGCGTACGGGTTAGGATTAGGGTACGGGTGAGGGTAAGGCTTCGAGGAAGGGTTAGGGTTAGGGTTTCGGCTAGGGTTAGGGTTAGGGGACGGGGACGGTTTAGGTTCCTGGTGATGGTACGACAACGGTTGAGGGTGAGCGTACGTGTGAGGGCACGGGTTAGTGTTAGCGTACGGGTTAGGATTAGGGGACAGGTTAGGGTAAGGCTTCGGGGAAGGGGTAAGCTTAGTGTTCGGGCCAGGGTTAGAGTTAGGGGACGGGGCAGTTTAGGGTCTAGGTGAGGTTACAACAACGGTTTAGGGTGAGCGTACGTGTGTGAGCTCGGGTTAGTGTTAGCGTACGGGTTAGGATTAGGGGACGGGTGAGGGTAAGGCTTCGGGGAAGAGTTAGATTTAGGGTTCGGACTAGGGTTAGGGTTAGGTGACGCGGACGGTTCAGGGTCCAGGTGAGGATAAGACAACGGTTTAGGGTGAGCGTACGTGTGAGGGCATGGGTTAGTGTTAGTGTACGGGTTAGGATTAGGGGACGGGTGATGGTAAGGCTTCAGGGAAGTGTTAGGGTTCGGGTTCGCGCTAGGGTTAGGGTTAGGGGACGGGGACAGTTTAGGGTCCATGTGAGGGTACGACAACGGTTTAGGGTGAGCGTACGTGTGAGGGCACCGGTTAGTGTTAGCGTACGGGTTAGGATTAAGGGACGTGTGAGGGTAAGGCTTCGGATAAGGATTAGGGTTAGGGTTTGGGCTAGGGTTAGGGTTAGGGGACGGGGACGGTTCAGGGTCCAGGTGAGTATACGACAACGATTTAGGGTGAGCGTACGTGTGAGGGGACGTGTTAGTGTTTGCGTAATGTTTAGGATTAGGGGACGGGTCAGGGTAAGGCTTCGTGGAAGTGTTAGGGTTAGGGTTCGGGCTAGGGTTAGTGTTAGGGGACGGGGAGGGTTTAGGGTCCAGGTGAGGGTACAACAACGGTTTAGGGTGAGCGTACGTGTGATGGGCACGGGTTAGTGTTAGCGTACGGGTTAGGATTAGGGGACGGGTGAGGGTAAGGCTTCGGGGAAGGGTTAGGGGTAGGGTTCGGGCTAGGGTTAGGGTTAGGGGATGGGGACGGTTTAGGGTCCAGGTGAGGGTACGATATCAGCTTAGGGTGAGCGTACGTGTGAGGGCACAGGTTAGTGTTAGCGTACGGGTTAGGATTAGGGGACAGGTGAGTGTAAGGCTTCGGGAAGAGTTAGGGTTAGGGTTCGGGCTAGGGTTAGGGTTAGGGTTAGGGGACGGTTTAGGGTCCAGGTGAAGGTACGAGAAAGGTTTAGGGTGGGCGTACCTGTGAGGGCACGGGTTAGTGTTAGCGTACGGGTTAGGTTTAGGAGACGGGTGAGGGTAAGGCTTCGGGGAAGGGTTAGGGTTAGGGTTCGGGCTAGGGTTAGGGTTAGGGGAGGGGGACGGTTTAGGGTCCAGGTGAGGGTACGACAACGGTTTAGGGTGAGCGTACGTGTGAGGGCACGGGTTAGTGTTAGTGTACGGATTAGGTTTTGGGGACGGGTTAGGGTAACGCTTCGGGGAAAGTTTAGGTTTAGGGTTCGGGCTAGGGTTAGGCTTAGGGGAGGGAGACGGATTAGGGTCCTGGTGAGGGTACCACAACGGTTTAGGGTGAGCATACGTGTGAGGGCACGTGTTAGTGTTAGCGTACAGGTTAGGATTAGATGACGGATTAGGGTAAGGCTTCGGGGAAGGGTTAGGGTTAGGGCTCGGGCTAGGGTTAGGTTTAGGGGCCGGGGACGGTTTAGGATCCAGGTGAGGGTACGACAACAGTTTAGGGCGAGCGTATGTGTGAGGGCACGGGTTAGTGTTATCGTACGGGTTAGGATTAAGAGACAGGTGAGGGTAAGGCTTCGGGGAAGTGTTAGGGTTAGGGTTCCAGCTAGGGTTAGGGTTAGGGGACGGGGATGATTTAGGGTCCAGGTGAGGGTACTACAACAGTTTAGGGTGAGTGTACATGTGAGGGCA
Source organism: Orcinus orca (assembly GCF_937001465.1). Classification (NCBI taxonomy): domain Eukaryota; kingdom Metazoa; phylum Chordata; class Mammalia; order Artiodactyla; family Delphinidae; genus Orcinus; species Orcinus orca. The sequence continues at coordinate 39,231,183 of NC_064563.1, forward strand.
CGGTTTAGTGTGAGCGTACGGTTTAGGATTAGGGGACGGGTGAGGGTAAGGCTTCGGGGAAGGGTTAGGTTTAGGGTTAGGGCTAGGGTTAGGGTTAGGGGACTGGGACGGTTTAGGGTCCAGGTGAGGGTACGACAACGGTTTAGGGTGAGCGTACGTGTGAGGGCATGGGTTAGTGTTAGCTTACGGGTTACGATTAGGGGACGGGTTAGGGTAAGGCTTCTGGGAGGGGTTAGGGTTAGGGTTCGGGCTAGGGTTAGGGTTAGGGGACGGGGACGGTTTAGGGTCCAGATGAGTGTATGACAACGGTTTAGTGTGAGTGTACGTGTGAGGGCACGGGTTAGTGTTAGCGTACGGGTTAGGATTAGGGGACGGGTTAGGGTATGGATTCGGGGAAGTGTTAGGGTTAGGATTCGGGCTAGGGTTAGGGTTAGGGGACGGAGAAGGTTTAGGGTCCAGGTGAGGGTACGACAACGGTTTAGGGTGAGCGTACGTGTGAGGGCATGGTTAGTGTTAGCATACGGGTTAGGATTACGGGACGTGTTAGGGTAAGGATTCAGGGAAGCGTTAGGGCTACAGTTCGGGCTAGGGTTAGGGTTAGGGGACGGGGACGGTTTAGGGTCCAGGTGAGTTTACGACAACGGTTTAGGGTGAGCGTACGTGTTAGGGCATGGGTTAGTGTTAGCGTATGGTTTAGGATTAGGAGACGGTTTTGTGTAAATCTTCGGGGAAGTGTTAGGACTAGGGTTTGGGCTAGGGTTAGGTTTAAGAGACGAGGACGGTTTAGGGTCCAGGTGAGGGTACGACAACGGTTTAGGGTGAGCGTACGTGTGAGGGCACGGGTTAGTGTTAGCATACGGGTTAGGATTAGGGGACTGGTGAGGGTAAGGCTTCGGGCAGGGTTAGGTTTAGGGTTCGGGCTAGGGTTAGGGTTAGGGGACGGGAACGGTGTAGGGTCCAGGTGAGGGTACGACAACGGTTTAGGGTGAGCGTACGTGTGAGGGTACGGGTTAGTGTTAGCGTACGGTTAGAAATAGGGGACGGTGAGGGTAAGGCTTCGGGGAAGGGTTACGGTTAGGGTTCCAGCTAGGGTTGGGGTTAGGGGACGGGGACGGTTTAGGCTCCGGGTGAGGATACGACAACGGTTTCGGTTGAGCGTACGTGTGAGGGCATGGGTTAGTGTTAGTGTACGTGTTAGGATTAGGGGATGGGTGAGGGTAAGGCTTCGGGGAAGAGTTAGGGTTAGGGTTCGGGCTAGGGTTAGGGTTAGGGGAAGGGGACGGTTTAGGGTCCAGGTGAGGGTACGACAACGGTTTAGGGTGAGCGTACGTGTGAGGGCACGGGTTAGTGTTAGCATACGGGTTAGGATTAGGGGACTGGTGAGGGTAAGGCTTCGGGCAGGGTTAGGTTTAGGGTTTGGGCTAGGGTTAGGGTTAGGGGACGGGGATGCTTTAGGGTCCAGGTGTGGGTACAGCAATGGTTTAGCGTGAGCGTACGTGTGAGGGCACGGGTTACTGTTAACGTAAGGGTTAGGATTAGGGTATGGGTGAGGGTAAGGCTTCGAGGAAGGGTTAGTGTTAGGGTTCGGGCTAGGGTTAGGGTTAGGGCACGGGGATGGTTTAGGGTCCTGGTAAGGGTACGACAATGGTTTAGGGTGAGCGTACGTGTACGGGAACGGGTTAATGTTACCGTACGGGTTAGGATTAGGGGACGGGTGAGGATAAGGCTTCAGGGAAGGGTTAGGGTTAGGGTTCAGGCTAGGGTTATGGTTAGGGCACGGGGACGGTTTAGGGTCCAGGTGAGTGTACGACAACGGTTTAGAGTGAGAGTACGTGTGAGGGCACGGGTTAGTGTTAGCGTTCGGTTAGAAATAGGGGACGGTGAGGGTAAGGCTTCGGGGAAGGGTTAGGGTTAGGATTCGGGCTAGGGTTAGGGTTAGGGGACGCGGACGGTTTAGGGTCCAGGTGAGGGTACGACACCGGTTTAGGGTGAGCGTACGTGTGAGGGCACGGTTAGTGTGAGCGTACGGGTTAGGATTAGGGGACAGGTGAGGGTAAGGTTTCGAGGAAGATTTAGGGGTAGGGTTCGGTCTAGGGTTCGGGTTAGGGGACGGGACGGTTTAGGGTCCAGGTGAGGGTATGACAACGGTTTAGGGTGAGCGTACGTGTGCGGGCACCGGTTAGTGTTAGCGTACGTGTTAGGATTTGGGGAGGGGTGAGGGTAAGGCTTCGGGGAAGTGTTAGGTTTAGGGTTCGGTCTAGGGTTAGAGTTAGGGGACGGGCACGCTTTAGGGTCCAGGTGAGGGTACGACAACGGTTTACGATGAGCGTACGTGTGAGGGCACGGGTTAGTGTTAGCGGACGGGTTAGGATTAGGGGACAGGTGAGGGTAAGGCTTCGGGGAAGTGTTAGGGTTAGGGTTCAGGCTAGGGTTAGGGTTAGGAGATGGGGACGGTTTAGTGTCCAGGTGAGTGTTCGACAACGGTTTAGTGTGAGCGTACGTGTGAGGGCACGGGTTAGTGTTAGCGTACGGTTAGAAATAGGGGACGGGTGAGGGTAAGGCTTCGGGAAAGTGTTAGGGTTAGGGTTAGGGTTCGGGCTAGGGTTAGGGTTAGGTGATGGACACGGTTTAGAGTCCAGGTGAGGGTACGACAACGGTTTAGGATGAGCGTACGTGTGAGGGCACGGGTTAGTGTTAGCGTACGGGTTAGGATTAGGGGACGGGTGAGGGTAAGGCTTCGGGGAAGGGTTAGGGTCCGGGTTCTGGCTAGGCTTAGGGTTAGGGGACGGGGAAGGTTTAGGGTCCAGGTGAGGTTACGACAACGGTTTAGGGTGAGCGTACGTGTGAGGGCACGTTTTACTGTTAGCGTACGGGTTAGAAATAGGGGACGGGTGAGGGTAAGGCTTTGGGGAAGGGTTAGGGTTAGGGTTCGGGCTAGGGTTAGGGTTAGGGGACGGGGACGGTTTAGGGTCCAGGTGAGGGTACGACAACGGTTTAGGTTGAGCGTACGTGTTAAGGCACGGTTTAGTGTTAGCGTATGTGTTAGCATTAGGGGACGGATGAGGGTAAGGCTTCGGGGATGGGGTAGGTTTAGGGTTCTGGTTAGGGTTAGGGTTAGGGGATTGGGACGGTTTAGGGTACAGGTGAGGGTACGACAATGGTTTAGGGTGAGCGTACGTGTGAAGGCACGGGTTAGTGTTAGCGTATGGGTTAGGATTGGGGGACGGGTGAGGGTAAGGCTTCGGGGAAGGGTTAGGGTTAGGGTTCGAGCTAGGGTTAGGGTTGGGGGACGGGGACGGTTTAGGGTCCAGGTGAGGATACGACAATGGCCTAGGGTGAGCGTACATGTGAGGGCACGGGTTAGTGTCAGCGTACGGGTTAGGATTAGGGGACGGGTGAGGGTAAGGCTTCGGGGAAGGGTTAGGGTTAGGGTTCGGGCTAGGGTTAGGGTTAGGGGACGGGGACGGTGTAGGGTCCAGGTGAGAGTACGACAACGGTTTAGGGTGAGCGTACGTGTGAGGGCACGGGTTAGTGTTAGAGTACGCTTTAGGATTAGGGGACGGGTAAGTGTAAGGCTTCGGGAAAGGGTTAGGGTTATCGTTAGGGCTACGGTTAGGGTTACGGGACGGTGACGGTTTAGGGTCCAGGTGAGGGTACGACAAGGGTTTAGGGTGAGTGTACGTGTGAGGGCACCGGTTAGTGTTAGCGTACGGTTTAGGATTAGGGGACGTGTGAGGGTAAGGCTTCGGGGAAGGGTTAGGGTTAGGATTCGGGCTAGGTTTAGGTTTAGGGGACGGGGACGGTTTAGGGTCCGGGTGAGGATACGACAACGGTTTCGGTTGAGCGTACGTGTGAGGGCATGGGTTAGTGTTAGTGTACGGGTTAGGATTAGGGGACGGGTGAGGGTAAGGCTTCGGGGAAGAGTTAGGGTTAGGGTTCGGGCTAGGGTTAGGGTTAGGGGAAGGGGACGGTTTAGGGTCCAGGTGAGGGTACGACAACGGTTTAGGGTGAGCGTACGTGTGAGGGCACGGGTTAGTGTTAGCATACGGGTTAGGATTAGGGGACTGGTGAGGGTAAGGCTTCGGGCAGGGTTAGGTTTAGGGTTTGGGCTAGGGTTAGGGTTAGGGGACGGGGATGCTTTAGGGTCCAGGTGTGGGTACAGCAATGGTTTAGCGTGAGCGTACGTGTGAGGGCACGGGTTACTGTTAACGTAAGGGTTAGGATTAGGGGTGGGTGAGGGTAAGGCTTCGAGGAAGGGTTAGTGTTAGGGTTCAGGCTAGGGTTAGGGTTAGGGCACGGGGATGGTTTAGGGTCCTGGTAAGGGTACGACAATGGTTTAGGGTGAGCGTACGTGTACGGGCACGGGTTAATGTTACCGTACGGGTTAGGATTAGGGGACGGGTGAGGATAAGGCTTCAGGGAAGGGTTAGGGTTAGGGTTCAGGCTAGGGTTATGGTTAGGGGACGGGGACGGTTTAGGGTCCAGGTGAGTGTACGACAACGTTTTAGAGTGAGAGTACGTGTGAGGGCACGGGTTAGTGTTAGCGTTCGGTTAGAAATAGGGGACGGTGAGGGTAAGGCTTCGGGGAAGGGTTAGGGTTAGGGTTCCAGCTAGGGTTGGGGTTAGGGGACGGGGACGGTTTAGGGTCCGGGTGAGGATACGACAACGGTTTCGGGTGAGCGTACGTGTGAGGGCATGGGTTAGTGTTAGCGTACGGGTTAGGATTAGGGGATGGGTGAGGGTAAGGCTTCGGGGAAGGGTTAGGGTTAGGGTTCGGGCTAGGGTTAGGGTTAGGGGAAGGGGACGGTTTAGGGTCCAGGTGAGGGTACGACAACGGTTTAGGGTGAGCGTACGTGTGAGGGCACGGGTTAATGTTAGCGTACAGGTTAGGATTAGGGGACGGGTGAGGGTAAGGCTTCGGGGAAGGGTTAGGGTTAGGGTTCGGGCTAGGGTTAGGGTTAGGGGATGGGGACGGTTTAGTGTACAGGTGAGGGTACGACAACGGTTTAGGGTGAGCTTACGTGTGAGGGCACGGGTTAGTGTTAGGGTACGGGTTAGAATTAGGGGACGGGTGAGGGTAAGGATTCAGAGAACTGTTAGTGTTAGTGTTCGGGCTAGGGTTAGGTTTAGGGGACGGGGACGGTTTAGGGTCCAGGTGAGGGTACGACAACGGTTTAGGGTGAGCGTACGTGTGAGGGCACCGGTTAGTGTTAGCGTACGGGGTAGGATTAGGGGACGTTGAGGGTAAGGCTTCGGGGAAGTGTTAAGTTTAGGGTTCGTGCTAGGGTTAGGGTTAGGGGACGGGGACGGTTTAGGGTCCAGGTGAGGGTACGACAACGGTTAAGGGTGAGTGTACGTGTGAGTCCAGGGGATAGTGTTAGCGTACGGGTTAGGATTAGGGGACGGGTGAGGCTAAGGCTTCGGGGAAGGGTTAGATTTAGGGTTCGGGCTAGGGTTAGGGTTAGGAGACGGGGACGGTTTACCGTCCAGGTGAGGGTACGACAACGGTTTAGGGCGAGCGTACGTGTGAGGGCATGGGTTAGTGTTAGCGTACGGGTTAGGATTAGGGGACGGGTGAGGGTAAGGCTTCGGGGAAGGGTTAGGGGTAGGGTTCGGACTAGGGTTAGGGTTAGGTGATGGGGACGGTTTAGGGTCCAGGTGAGGGTACGACAACGGTTTAGGGTGAATGTATGTGTGAGGGCACGGGTTAATGTTAGCGTATGGGTTAGGATTGGGGGACGGGTGAGGGTTAGGCTTCAGGGAAGTGATAGGTTTAGGGTTTGATCTATGGTTAGGGTTCGGGGACGGGGATGGTTTAGGGTCCAGGTGAGGATACGACAACGGCCTAGGGTGAGCGTACATGTGAGGGCACAGGTTAGTGTTAGCCTATGGGTTAGGATTAGGGGACAGGTGAGGGTAAGGCTTCAGGGAAGGGTTAGGGTTAGGGTTCGGGCTAGGGTTAGGGTTAGGGGACGGGGACGGTTTAGGGTCCAGGTGAGGGTACGACAACGATTTAGGGTGAGCGTACGTGTGAGGGCACGGGTTAGTGTTAGCGTACGGGTTAGGATTAGGGGACGGGTAAGTGTATGGCTTCGGGAAAGGTTTAGGTTTAGGGTTTGGACTAGGATTAGGGTTAGGGGATGGGGACGGTTTAGGGTCCAGGTGAGGGTACGACAATGGTTTAGGGTGAGCGTACGTGTGAGGGCAAGGGTTAGTGTTAGCGTACGGGTTAGGATTAGGGGACAGGTGACGGTAAGGTTTCGAGGAAGGGTTAGGGTTAGGGTTCGGTCTAGGGTTAGGGTTAGGGGACGGGACGGTTTAGGGTCCAGGTGAGGGTACGACAACGGTTTAGCGTGAGCTTACGTGTGAGGGCACGGGTTAGTGTTAGCGTACGGGTTAGAATTAGGGGATGGTTGAGGGTAAGGTTTCGGGGAAGGGTTAGGGTTAGGGTTCGGGCTAGGGTTAGGGTTAGGGGACGGGGACGGTTTAGGGTCCAGGTGAGGGTACGACAACGGTTTAGGGTGAGCGTACGTGTGAGGGCACCGGTTAGTGTTAGCGTACGGTTTAGGATGAGGGGACGTGTGAGGGTAAGGCTTCGTGGAAGATTTAGGGTTAGGGTTCTTGCTACGGTTAGGGTTAGGGATCGGGGACGGTTTAGGGTCCAGGTAAGGGTACAACAACGGTTTATGTGATCGTATGTGTGAGGGCACGGGTTAGTGTTAGCGTATGGGTTAGGATTAGGGGACGGGTGAGGGTAAGGCTTCAGGGAAGTGTTAGGGTTAGGATTCGGGCTAGGGTTAGGGTTAGGGGACGGGGACGGTTTAGGGTCCAGGTGAGGGTACGACACCGGTTTAGGGTGAGCGTACGTGTGAGGGCACGGTTAGTGTGAGCGTACGGGTTAGGATTAGGGGACAGGTGAGGGTAAGGTTTCGAGGAAGATTTAGGGGTAGGGTTCGGTCTAGGGTTCGGGTTAGGGGACGGGACGGTTTAGGGTCCAGGTGAGGGTATGACAACGGTTTAGGGTGAGCGTACGTGTGCGGGCACCGGTTAGTGTTAGCGTACGTGTTAGGATTTGGGGAGGGGTGAGGGTAAGGCTTCGGGGAAGGGTTAGGTTTAGGGTTCGGTCTAGGGTTAGAGTTAGGGGACGGGCACGCTTTAGGGTCCAGGTGAGGGTACGACAACGGTTTACGATGAGCGTACGTGTGAGGGCACGGGTTAGTGTTAGCGGACGGGTTAGGATTAGGGGACGGGTGAGGGTAAGGCTTCGGGGAAGTGTTAGGGTTAGGGTTCAGGCTAGGGTTAGGGTTAGGAGATGGGGACGGTTTAGTGTCCAGGTGAGTGTTCGACAACGGTTTAGTGTGAGCGTACGTGTGAGGGCACGGGTTAGTGTTAGCGTACGGTTAGAAATAGGGGACGGGTGAGGGTAAGGCTTCGGGAAAGTGTTAGGGTTACGGTTAGGGTTCGGGCTAGGGTTAGGGTTAGGTGATGGGCACGGTTTAGAGTCCAGGTGAGGGTACGACAACGGTTTAGGATGAGCGTACGTGTGAGGGCACGGGTTAGTGTTAGCGTACGGGTTAGGATTAGGGGACGGGTGAGGGTAAGGCTTCGGGGAAGGGTTAGGGTCCGGGTTCTGGCTAGGGTTAGGGTTAGGGGACGGGGAAGGTTTAGGGTCCAGGTTAGGTTACGACAACGGTTTAGGGTGAGCGTACGTGTGAGGGCACGTTTTACTGTTAGTGTACGGGTTAGAAATAGGGGACGGGTGAGGGTAAGGCTTTGGGGAAGGTTTAGGGTTAGGGTTCGGGCTAGGGTTAGGGTTAGGGGACAGGGACGGTTTAGGGTCCAGGTGAGGGTACGACAACGGTTTAGGTTGAGCGTACGTGTTAAGGCACGGTTTAGTGTTAGCGTATGGGTTAGCATTAGGGGACGGATGAGGGTAAGGCTTCGGGGATGGGGTAGGTTTAGGGTTCGGGTTAGGGTTAGGGTTAGGGGATTGGGACGGTTTAGGGTCCAGGTGAGGGTACGACAATGGTTTAGGGTGAGCGTACGTGTGAAGGCACGGGTTAGTGTTAGCGTATGGGTTAGGATTGGGGGACGGGTGAGGGTAAGGCTTCGGGGAAGGGTTAGGGTTAGGGTTCGAGCTAGGGTTAGGTTTGGGGGACGGGGACGGTTTAGGGTCCAGGTGAGGATACGACAATGGCCTAGGGTGAGCGTACATGTGAGGGCACGGGTTAGTGTCAGCGTACGGGTTAGGATTAGGGGACGGGTGAGGGTAAGGCTTCGGGGAAGGGTTAGGGTTAGGGTTCGGGCTAGGGTTAGGGTTAGGGGACGGGACGGTTTAGGGTCCAGGTGAGGGTACGACAACGGTTTAGGGTGAGCGTACGTGTGCGGGTACCGGTTAGTGTTAGCGTATGTGTTAGGATTTGGGGAGGGGTGAGGGTATGGCTTCTGGGAAGGGTTAGGTTTAGGGTTCGGGCTAGGGTTATAGTTAGGGAACGGGGACGGTTTAGGTTCCAGGTGAGGGTACGACAACAGTTTAGGGTGAGCGTGCGTGTGAGGGCACGGGTTAGTGTTAGAGTACGGGTTAGGATTAGGGGACGTGTGAAGGTAAGGCTTCAGGGAAGGTTTAGGGTTAGGGTTTGGACTAGGGTTAGGGTTAGGGGACGGGGACGGTTTAGGGTCCAGGTGAGTGTATGACAACGGTTTAGGGTGAGCTTACGTGTGAGGGCACGGGCTAGTGTTAGCGTACGCGTTAGAATTAGGGGACGGGTGAGGGTAAGGCTTCGGGGAAGGGTTAGGGTTAGGGTTCGGGCTAGGGTTAGGGTTAGGGGATGGGGACGGTTTAGGGTCCAGGTGAGGGTACGACAACGGTTTAGGGTGAGTGTACATGTGAGGGCACCGGTTAGTGTTAGAGTACGGGTTAGGATTAGGGGACGTGTGAGGGTAAGGCTTCGGGGAAGGTTTAGGGTTAGGGTTCGGACTAGGGTTAGGTTTAGGGGACGGGGATGGTTTAGGGTCCATTTTAGGGTACGGCAACGGTTTAGGTGAGCGTACGTGTGAGGGCACGTGTTAGTGTTAGCGTAAGGGTTAGGATTAGGGGACGGGTAAGTGTAAGGCTTCGGGGAAGGGTTAGTGTTAGGGTTCGGGTTAGGGTTAGGGTTAGGGGACGGGGACGGTTTAGGGTCCTGGTAAGCGTAGGAATACGGTTTAGGTGAGCGTACATGTGAGGGCACGGGTTAGTGTTAGCGTACGGGTTAGGATTACGGGACGGGTGAGGGTAAGGATTCGGGGAAGGGCTAGGGTTAGGGTTCGGGCTAGGGTTAGGGTTAGGGGACGGGGATGGTTTAGGGTCCATGTGAGGATACGACAACGGTTTCGGGTGAGCGTACGTGTGAGGGCACGGGTTAGTGTTAGCGTACAGGTTAGGATGAGGGGACGGGCGAGTATAAGGCTTCGGGGAAGGGTTAGGGTTAGAGTTCGGGTTAGGGTTAGGGTTAGGGGACGGGGACGGTTTAGGGTCCAGGTGAGTGTACAACAACGTTTTAGGGTGAGCTTACGTGTGGGGGCATGGGTTAGTGTTAGCGTATGGGTTAGGATTAGGGGACGGGTGAGGGTAAGGCTTCGGGGAAGGGTTAGGGCTAGGGTTCGGGCTAGGGTTAGGGTTAGGGGACGGGGACGGTTTAGGGTCCAGGTGAGGATACGACAATGGTTTAGGGTGAGCGTACGTGTGAGGGCACGGGTTAATGTTAGCGTACGGGTTAGGATTAAGGGACGGGTAAGTGTAACGCTTCGGGGAAGTGTTATTGTTAGGGTTCGGGCTAGTGTTAGGGTTAGGGGACGGGGACGGTTTAGGGTCCAGGTGAGGATACGACAACGGTTTAGGGTGAGCGTACGTGTGAGGGCACGGGTTAGTGTCAGCGTATCGGTTAGGATTACGGTACGGGTTAGTGTAAGGCTTCGGAGAAGGGTTAGGTTTAGGGTTCGGGATAGGGTTAGGGTTAGGGGACGGGGACGGTTTAGGGTCCACGTGAGGGTACGACAACGGTTTAGGGTGAGCGTACATGTGAGGGCACCGGTTAGTGTTAGCGTACGGGTTAGTATTAGGGGACGGGTGAGGGTAAGGCTTCGGGGAAGGGTTAGGGTTAGGGTTCGGGCTAGGATTATGGTTAGGGGACGGGGACGGTTTAGGGTCTGGGTGAGGGTACGACAACGGTTTAGGGTGAGCGTACGTTTGAGGGCACGGGTTAGTGTTAGCGTACGGGTTAGGATTAGGGGACAGGTAAGTGTAAGGCTTTGGGAAAGTGTTAGGGTTAGGGTTCGGGCTAGGGTTAGGGTTAGGGGACGGGGACGGTTTAGGGTCCAGGTGAGGGTACAACAACAGTTTAGGGTGAGCATACGTGTGAGGGCACGGGTTAGTGTTAACGTACGGGTTAGGATTAGGGGACGGGTAAGTGTATGGCTTCCAGAAAGGGTTAGGTTTAGGGTTCGGTCTAGGGTTAGGGTTAGGGAACGGGGACGGTTTAGGGTCCAGGTGAGGGTACGACAACGGTTTAGGGTGAGCATACGTGTGAGGGCACCGGTTAGTGTTAGCGTACGGGTTGGGATTAGGGGACAGGTGAGAGTAATGTTTCGAGGAAGGGTTATGGTTAGTGTTCGGTCTAGGGTTAGGGTTAAGGGACGGGACGGTTTAGGGTCCAGATGATGGTACGACAACGATTTAGGGTGAGCGTACGTGTGAGGGCACGAGTTAGTGTTAGCGTACAGGTTACGATTAGGGGACGGGCGTGGGTAAGGTTTCGGGGAAGTGTTAGGGTTAGAGTTCGGGCTAGGGATAGGGTTAGGGGATGGGGACGGTTTAGGGTCCAGGTGAAGGTACGACAACGGTTTAGGGTGAGCTTACGTTTGAGGGCACGGGTTAGTGTTAGCGTACGGGTTAGAATTAGGGGACGGGTGAGGGTAAGGCTTCGGGGAAGGGTTAGGGTTAGGGTTCGGTCTAGGGTTAGGGTTAGGGGACGGGGACGGTTTAGGGTCCAGGTGAGAGTATGACAACGGTTTAGGGTTAGCGTACGTGTGAGGGCGCCGGTTAGTGTTAGCGTACGGGTTAGGATTAGGGGACGTGTGAAGGTAAGGCTTCAGGGAATGTTTAGGATTAGAGTTCGGGCTAGGGTTAGGGTTAGGGGACGGGGACGGTTTAGGGTCCAGGTGAGGGTACGACAACTGTTTAGGGTGGGCGTACCTGTGGGGGCACGGGTTAGTGTTAGCATACGGGTTAGGATTAGGAGACGGGTGAGTGTAAGGCTTCGGGGAAGGGTTAGGGTTAGGGTTCGGGCTAGGGTTAGGGTTAGGGGAGGGGGACGGTTTAGGGTCCAGGTGAGGGTACGACAACGGTTTAGGGTGAGCGTACGTGTGAGGGCACGGGTTACTGTTAGCGTACGGGTTAGCTTTTGGGGACGGGTTAGGGTAACGCTTCGGGGAAAGTTTAGGTTTAGGGTTCGGGCTAGGGTTAGGCTTAGGGGACGGAGACGGATTAGGGTCCAGGTGAGGGTACCATAACGGTTTAGGTTGAGCGTACGTGTGAGGGCACGGATTAGTGTTAGCGTACGGGTTAGGATTAGAGGACGGGTTAGGGTAAGGCTTCGGGGAAGTGTTAGTGTTAGGGTTCGGGCTAGGTTTAGGGTTAGTGGACGGGGACGGTTTAGGGTCCAGGTGAGGGTACCACAACTGTTTAGGGCGAGCGTACGTGTGAGGGCATGGGTTAGTGTTATCGTATGGGTTAGGATTAAGAGACGGGTGAGGGTAAAGCTTCGGGGAAGTGTTAGGGTTAGGGGTCGAGCTAGGGTTAGGGTTAGGGGACGGGGATGGTTTAGGGTCCAGGTGAGGGTACGACAACTGTTTAGGGTGAGCGTACATGTGAGGGCACCGGTTAGTGTTAGCGTACGGTTTAGGATTAAGGGACGTGTGAGGGTAAGGCTTCATGTAAGGATTAGGGTTAGGGTTTGAGCTAGGGTTAGGGTTAGGGCACGGGGACGGTTCAGGGTCCAGGTGAGGGTACGACAACGGTTTAGGGTGAGCGTACGTTTGAGGGCATGGGTTAGTGTTAGCGCACGTGTTAGGATTAGGGGAAGGGTAACGGTAAGGCTTCGGGGAAGGGTTAGTTTTAGGGTTCGGGCTAGGGTTAGGGTTAGGGGACGGGGACGGTTTAGGGTCCAGGTGAGGGTACGACAACGGTTTAGGGTTAGCGTACGTATGAGGGCACAGGTTAGTGTTAGCGTACGGGTCAGGATTAGGGGACGTGTGAGGGTAAGGCTTCGGGGAAGGTTTAGGGTTAGGGTTCGGGCTAGGGTTAGGGTTAGGGTACGGGGACGGTTTAGGGTCCAGGTGAGGGTACAACAACGGTTTAGGGTGAGCGTACGTGTGAGGGCACGGGTTAGTGTTAGCGTACGGGTTAGGATTAGGGGACAGTTGAGGGTAAGGTTTCGAGGTAGGGTTAGGGTTAGGGTTCGGTCTAGGGTTAGGGTTAGGGAACGGGATGGTTTAGAGTCCAGGTGAGGGTACGAGAACGGTTTAGGGTAAGCGTACGTGTGAGGGCACCAGTTAGTGTTAGCGTACTGGTTAGGATTAGGGGACGGGTGAAGATAAGGCTTTGGGGAAGGGTTAGGGTTAGGGTTCGGGCTAGGGTTAGGTTTAGGGGACGGGGACGGTTTAGTGTCCAGGTGAGGGTACGACAACGGTTTTGGACGAGCGTACGTGTGAGGGCATGGGTTAGTGTTAGCGTTCGGGTTAGGATTCGGGGACGGGTGAGGGTAAGGCTTCGGGGAAGGGTTCGGGTTAGGGTTCAGGCTAGGGTTAGGGTTACGGGGCGGGGACGGTTTAGGGTCAAGGTGAGAGTAAGACAACGGTTTAGGGTGAGCGTACGTGTGAGGGCACGGGTTAGTGTTAGCGTACGGTTTAGGATTAGGGGACGGGTGAGAGTAAGGTTACGGGGAAGAGTTAGGGTTAGGGTTCGGGCTAGGGTTAGGGTTAGGGGACGGGGATGGTTTAGGGTCCAGGTGAATGTACGACAACGGTTTAGGGTGAGCGTACATGTGAGGGCACCGGTTTGTGTTAGCGTACGGTTTAGGATTAGGGGACGTGTGAGGGTAAGGCTTCGGGGAAGTTTTAGGGTTAGGGTTCGGGCTACGGTTAGGGTTAGGGGACAGGGACGGTTTAGGGTCCAGGTGAGGGTACAACAACGGTTTAGTGTGAGCGTACGTATGAGAGCACGGGTTAGTGTTAGCGTATGGCTTAGGATTAGGGGACGGGTGAAGGTAAGGCTTCGGGGAAGGGTTAGGGTTAGGGTTTCGGCTAAGGTTAGGGTTTGGGGACGGGGACGGTTTAGGGTCCAGGTGAGGTTACGACAACGGTTTAGGGTGAGCGTACGTGTGAGGGCACCGGTTAGGGTTAGCGTACGTGTTAGGATTTGGGGAGGGGTGAGGGTAAGGCTTCGGGGAAGTGTTGGGTTTAGGGTTCGGGCTAGGGTTAGAGTTAGGGGACGGGGACGGTTTAGGTTCCAGGTGAGGGTACGAAAACAGTTTAGGGTGAGCGTACATGTGAGGGCACGGGTTAGTGTTAGCATAAGGGTTAGGATTAGGGGACGGGTGAGTGTAAGGCTTTGGGGAAGGGTTAGGTTTAGGGTTCGGGCTAGGGTTAGGGTTAGGTGACGGGCACGCTTTAGGGTCCAGGTGAGGGTACGACAACAGTTTAGGATGAGCGTACGTGTGAGGGCACGGGTTAGTCTTAGCGGATGCGTTAGGATTAGGGGACGGGTGAGGGTAAGGCTTTGGGGAAGTGATAGGGTTAGGGTTCAGGCTAGGGTTAGGGTTAGGGGACGGGTACGGTTTAGGGTCCAGGTGAGTGTACGACAACGGTTTAGGGTGAGCGTACGTGTGAGGGCACGGGTTAGTGTTACCGTACAGGTTAGGATTAGGAGACGGGCGAGGGTAAGACTTCGGGGAAGTGTAAGGGTCAGAGTTCGGGTTAGGGTTAGGGTTCGAGCTAGGGGTAGGGTTAGGGGACGGGGACGGTTTAGGGTCCCGGTGAGGGTACAACAACGGTTTAGGGTGAACGTACCTGTGAGGGCATGGGTTAATGTTAGCGTACGGGTTAGTATTAGGGGACGGGTGAGGGTAAGGCTTCGGGGAATGGTTAGTGGTAGGCTTGGGGCTAGGGTTAGGGTTAGGACACGGTGACGGTTTAGGGTCCAGGGGAGGGTACGACAACGGTTTAGGGTGAGCGTACATGTGAGGGCACGGGTTAGAGTTACCGTAAGGGTTAGGATTAGGGGACGGGTTTGGGTAAGGCTTCGGGGAAGGGTTAGGGTTAGGGTTCGGGGTAGGGTTAGGGTTAGTGGACAGGAATGGTTTAGGGTCCAGGTGAGGGTACGACAACGGTTTAGGGTGAGCGTACGTGTGAGGGCACGGGTTAGTGTTAGCGTACGGGTTAGGATTAAGGGACAGTTGAGGGTAAGGCTTCGGGGAATGGTTAGATTTAGCGTTTGGGCTAGGATTAGGGTTAGGGGATGGGGACGGTTTAGGGTCCAGGTGAGGGTACGACAACGGGTTATGGTGAGCGTACGTCTCAGGGCATGGGTTAGTGTTAGCGTACGAGTTAGGATTACGGGAAGGGTTAGGGTAAGGCTTCGGGGAAGTCTTAGGTTAAGGGTTCGGGCTAGGGTTAGGGTTAGGGGACGGGGACGGTTTAGGGACCAGGTGAGGGTACGACAACAGTTTAGGGCGAGCGTATGTGTGAGGGCACGGGTTAGTGTTAGCGTACGGTTTAGGATTGGGGACGGGTGAGGGTAAGGCTTCGGGGAAGGGTTAGGGTTAGGGTTCAGGCTAGGGTTAGGGTTAGGGGACGGGGACGGTTTAGGGTCCAGGTGAGGGTATGACAACGGTTAAGGGTGAGCGTACGTGTGAGGGCACGGGTTCGTGTTAGCGTACGGGTTAGGATTAGGGGACGGGTGAGTGTAAGGCTTCGGGGAAGGGTTAGGGTTACGGTTCGGGCTAGGGTTAGGGTTAGGGGATGGGGACGGTTTAGAGTCCAGGTGAGGGTACAAAACGGTTTAGGGTGAGCGTACATGTGAGTGCACGGGTTAGTGTTAGCGTACGGGTTAGGATTAGGGGACGGGTTAGGGTAAGGCTTCGGGGAAGGGTTAGGGTTAGGGTTCGGGCTAGGGTTAGGGTTAGTGGACGGGAATGGTTTAGGGTCCAGGTGAGGGTACGACAACGGTTTAGGGCGAGCGTACGTGTGAGGGCACGGATTAGTGTTAGCGTACGGGTTAGGATTAGGGGACAGTTGAGGGTAAGGCTTCGGGGAATGGTTAGATTTAGTGTTTGGGCTAGGATTAGGGTTAGGGGACGGGGACGGTTTAGGGTCCAGGTGAGGGTACGACAACGGTTTATGGTGAGCGTACGTCTCAGGGCATGGTTTAGTGTTAGCGTACGAGTTAGGATTACGGGAAGGGTTAGGGTAAGGCTTCGGGAAAGTGTTAGGGTTAGGGTTAGGGTTCGGGCTAGGGTTAGGGTTAGGGGACGGGGACGGTTTAGGGTCCAGGTGAGGGTATGACAACGTTTTAGGGTGAGCGTACATGTGAGGGCACGGGTTAGTGTTAGCGTACGGGTTAGGATTAGGGGACGGGTAAGTGTAAAGCTTCGGGAAAGGGTTATGGTTAGGGTTCTGGCTACGGTTAGTGTTAGGGGACGGGGACGGTTTAGGGTCCAGGTGAGGGTACGACAGCGGTTTAGGGTGAGCGTACGTGTGAGGGCATGGGTTAGTGTGAGCGTACGGGTTAGGATTAGGGAACAGGTGAGGGTAAGGTTTCGAGGAAGTGTTAGGGTTAGGGTTAGGTCTAGGTTTAGGGTTAGGGGACGGGACGGTTTAGGTTCCAGGTGAGGGAACGACAAAGGTTTAGGGTGAGCGTACGTGTGAGGGCACGGGTTAGTGTTAGCGTACAGGTTAGGTTTAGGGGAAGGGCGAGGGTAAGGCTTCGGAGAAGGGTTAGGGTTAGGGTTCGGGCTAGGGTTAGGGTTAGGGGACAGGGACTGTTTAGGGTCTGGGTGAGGGTACGACAACGGTTTAGGGTGAGCGTACGTGTGAGGGCTCGGGTTAGTGTTAGCGTACGGGTTAGGATTAGGGGACGGGTAAGGGTAAGGCTTCGGGGAAGGGTTAGGGTTAGGGTTCGGGTTAGGTTTAGGGTTAGGGGACGGGGACAGTTTAGGGTCCAGGTGAGGGTACGACAACGGTTTAGGGTGAGCGTACGTGTGAGGGCACGGGTTACTGTTAGCGTACGGGTTAGAATTAGGGGACGGGTGAGGGTAAGGCTTTGGGGAAGGGTTAGGATTAGGGTTCAGGCTAGGGTTAGGGTTAGGGGACAGGGACGGTTTAGGGTCCAGGTGATGGTACAACAACAGTTTAGGGTGAGTGTACGTGTGAGGGCACCGGTTAGTGTTAGTGTACGGGTTAGGATTACGGGACGTGTGAGGGTAAGGCTTCGGGGAAGGTTTAGGTTTAGGGTTCGGGCTAGGGTTAGGGTTAGGAGACGGGGATGGTTTAGGGTCCAGGTGATGGTACGACAACGGTTTAGGGTGAGCGTACGTGTGAGGGCATGGGATAGTGTTAGCGTACGTGTTAGGATTAGGGGACAGGTGAGGGTAAGGTTTCGAGGAAGGGTTAGGGTTAGGGTTCGGTCTAGGGTTAGGGTTAGGGGACGGTATGGTTTAGGGTCCAGGTGAGGGTACGAGTACGGTTTAGGGTAAGCGTACGTGTGAGGGCACCAGTTAGTGTTAGCGTACGGGTTAGGATTCGGGGACGGGTGAGGGTAAGGCTTCGGGGAAGGTTTAGGCTTAGGGTTCAGGCTAGGGATAGGGTTAGGGGACGGGGACGATTTAGGGTTCAGGTGAGGGTACAATGGTTTAGGGTGAGCGTACGTGTGAGGGCATGGGTTAGTGTTAGTGTATGATTAGAAATAGGTGACGGGTGAGGGTAAGGCTTCGGGATAGGGTTAGGGTTAGGGTTCGGGCTAGGGTTAGGGTTAGTGGGCGGGGACGGTTTAGGGTCAAGGTGAAGGTAAGACAACGGTTTAGGGTGAGCGTACGTGTGAGGGCACGGGTTAGTGTTAGCGTACGGGTTTGGATTAGGGGACGTGTTAGGGTAAGGCTACAGAGAAGGGTTAGGGTTAGGGTTCTGGGTAGGGTTAGTGTTAGGGGACGGGGACGGTTTAGGGTCCAGGTGAAATTACGACCACTGTTTAGGGTGAGCATACGTTTGAGGGCACGGATTAGTGTTAGCGTACGGGTTATGATTAGGGGATGTGTGAGTGTAAGGCTTCGGGGAAGGGTTAGGGCTAGGGTTCCGGCTAGGGTTAGGGTTAGGGTACGGAGAAGGTTTAGGGTCCAGGTGAGGGTACGACAACGGTTTAGGGTGAGCGTACGTGTGAGGGCACGGTTAGTGTTAGCATCCGGGTTAGGATTACGGGACGTGTTAGGGTAAGGCTTCGGGGAAGGGTTAGGGCTAGAGTTCAGGCTAGGGTTAGGGTTAGGGGACGGGGACGGTTTAGGGTCCAGATGAGTGTATGACAACGGTTTAGGGTGAGTGTACGTGTGAGGGCAAGGGTTAGTGTTAGCGTACGGGTTAGGATTAAGGGACGGGTTAGGGTATGGCTTCGGGGAAGTGTTAGGGTTAGGGTTCGGGCTAGGGTAAGTGTTAGGGGATGGGGACGGTTTAGAGTCCAGGTGAGTGTACGACAATGGTTCAGGGTGAGCGTACGTGTGAGGGCACTGGTTATTGTTAGCGTACGGGTTAGGATTAGGGGACGGGTTAGGGTAAGGCTTCGGGGAAGTGTTAGGGTTAGGGTTCCGGCTTGGGTTAGTGTTAGGTGACGGGGACGGTTTAAGTTCCGGGTGAGGGTACGACAACGGTTTAGGGTGAGCGTAGGTGTGAGGGCACGGGTTAGTGTTAGCGTACGGGTTAGGATTACGGGACGTGTTAGGGTAAGGCTTCGGAGAAGGGTTAGGGTTAGGGTTCTGGGTAGGGTTAGGGTTAGGGGACGGGGACGGTTTAGGGTCCAGGTGAATTTACGACCACTGTTTAGGGTGAGCGTACGTTTGAGGGCACGGGTTAGTCTTAGCGTACGGGTTAGGATTAGGGGATGGGTGAGTGTAAGGCTTCGGGGAAGGGTTAGGGTTAGGGTTCGGGCTAGGGTTAGGGTTAGGGGACGGAGAAGGTTTAGGGTCCAGGTGAGTGTACGACAACGGTTGAGGGTGAGCGTACGTGTCAGGGCATGGGTTAGTGTTAGCGTATGGTTTAGGATTAGGAGACGGGTTTGTGTAAGGCTTCGGGGAGGGTTAGGGTTAGGGTTTGGGCTAGGGTTAGGGTTAGGGGACGGGGATGGTTTAGGGTCCAGGTGAGGGTACAGCAATGGTTTAGGGTGAGCGTACGTTTGAGGGCGCGGGTTAGTGGTAGCGTACGGGTTAGGGTTAGGGGATGGGTGAGGGTAAGGCTTCGGGGAAGGGTTAGGGTTAAGGTTCAGGCTAGGGTTAGGGTTAGGTGACGGGGACGGTTTAGGGTCCAGGTGAGGGTACGACAACGGTTTAGGGTGAGCGTAGGTGTGAGGGCACGGGTTAGTGTTAGCGTACGGGTTAGGATTACGGGACGGGTTAGGGTAAGGCTTCGGAGAAGGGTTAGGGTTAGGGTTCTGGGTAGGGTTAGGGTTAGGGGACGGGGATGGTTTAGGGTCGTGGTGAGGGTACGACAACGCTTGAGGGTGAGCGTACGTGTGAGGGCACGGGTCAGTGTTAGCGTAGGTGTTAGGATTAGGAGACAGGTGACGGTAAGGCTTTGGGGATGGTTTAGGGTTAGGGTTCAGGCTAGGGTTAGGGTTAGGGGCCGGGGACGGTTTAGGGTCCAAGGGAGGGTACGACAACGGTTTAGGGTGAGCGTACGTGTGAGGGCACGGGTTAGTGTTAGCGTATGGGTTAGGATTAGGGGATAGTTTAGGGTAAGGCTTCGGGGACGGTGTAAGGTTAGGGTTCGGGCCAGGGTGAGGGTTAGGGGACGGGGACGGTTTAAGGTCCAGGTGAGGGTACGACAACGGTTTAGGGTGATCATACGTGTGAGGGCTCGGGTTACTGTTAGCGTATGTGTTAGGATTAGGGGACATGTGAGGGTAAGGCTTCGGGGAAGGGTTAGAGTTAGGGTTCGGGCTAGGGTTAGTGTTAGGGGTCGGGGAAGGTTTAGCGTCCTGGTGAGGGTACGACAATGGTTTAGGGTGAGCGTACGTGTGAGGGCACGGGTTAGTGTTAGCTTATGGTTTAGGATTAGGGGACGGGTGAGGGTAAGGCTTCGGGGAAGGGTTAGGGTTAGGGTTCGGGCTAGGGTTAGGGTTAGGGGACGGGGACGGTTTAGGGTACAGGAGACGGTACGACAACGGTTGAGGGTGAGCGTACGTGTGAGGTCATGGGTTAGGGTTAGCGTACGGGTTAGGATTAGGGAACAGGTGAGTGTAAGTCTTCGGGGAAGGGTTAGGGTTAGGGTTCCGTCTAGGGTTATGGTTAGGGGACGGGGAGGGTTTAGGGTCCAGGTGAGGGTACGACAATGGTTTACGGTGAGCGTACATGTGATAGCACGGGTTAGTGTTAGTGTACGGGTTAGGATTAGGGGACGGGTGAGGGTAAGGCATCGGGGAAGAGTTAGGGTTAGGGTTCGGGCTAGGGTTAGGGTTAGGGGACGGGGATGGTTTAGGGTCCAGGTGAGGGTACGACAACGGTTTAGGGTGAGCGTACGTGTGAGGGCACGGGTTAGTGTTAGCGTACGGTTTAGGATTAGGGGACGGCTGAGTGTATGGTTTCGGGGAAGGGTTAGGGTTAGGGTTCTGGCTAGGGTTAGAGTTAGGGGACGGGGACGGTATAGGGTCCAGTTGAGAGTACGACAACGGTTTAGGGTGAGCGTACGTGTGAGGGCACGGTTTAGTGTTAGTGTACGGGTTAGGATTAGGGGACTGGTGCGGGTAAGGCTTCGGGGAAGGGTTAGGGTTAGGGTTCGGGCTAGGGTTAGGGTTAGGGGACGGGAACGGTTTAAGGTCCAGGTGGGGGTACGACAACGGTTTAGGGTGAGAGTACGTGTGAGGGCACCGGTTAGTGTTAGCGTACGGTTTAGGATTAGGGGACGTGTGAGGGTAAGGCTTCGGGGAACTTTTAGGGTTAGGGTTAGGTCTACGGTTAGGGTTAGGGGTCGGGGACGGTTTAGGGTCCAGGTGAGGGTACAACAACGGTTTAGTGTGAGCGTACGTGTGAGGGCACGGTTTAGTGTTAGCGTAGGGTTAGAATTAGGGGACGGGTGAGGGTAAGGCTTCGGGGAAGGGTTACGGTTAGGGTTCGGGCTACGGTTAGGGTTAGGGGACGGGGACGGTTTAGGGTCCAGGTGAGGGTACGACAACGGTTTAGGGTGAGCGTACGTGTGAGGGCACGGGTTAGTGTTAGCGTACGGGTTAGGATTAGGGAACATGTGACGGTAAGGTTTCGAGGAAGGGTTAGGGTTAGGGTTCGGTCTAGGGTTAGGGTTAGGGGACGGGACGGTTTAGGGTCCAGGTGAGGGTACGACAACAGTTTAGAGTAAGCGTACGTGTGAGGGCACTGGTTAGTGTTAGCGTATGTGTTAGGATTTGGGGAGGGGTGAGGGTAAGGCTTCGGGGAAGGGTTAGTTTTAGGGTTCGGGCTAGTGTTAGATTTAGGGGACGGGACGGTTTATGTTCCAGGTGAGGGTACGACAATAGTTTAGGGTGAGCGTACGTGTGAGGGCACAGGTTAGTGTTAGCATACGGGTTAGGATTAGGGAACAGGTGAGGGTAAGGTTTCGAGGAAGTGTTAGGGTTAGGGTTAGGTCTATGTTTATGGTTAGGGGACGGGACTGTTTAGGATCCAGGTGAGGGTACGACAACGGTTTAGGATGAGCGTACATGTGAGGGCACGGGTTAGTGTTAGCGTACGGGTTAGGATTACGGGACGGGTGAGGGTAAGGCTTCGGGGAAGGGTTAGGGTTAGGGTTCGGGCTAGGGTTAGGGTTAGGGGACGGGGACGGTTTAGGGTCAAGGTGAGGGTACGACAACGGTTTAGGGTGAGCGTACGTGTGAGGGCACGGGTTAGTGTTAGCGTACAGGTTAGGATTAGGGGACGGGCGTGGGTAAGGCTTCGGGGAAGGGTTAGTGTTAGAGTTCGGGTTAGGGTTAGGGGTAGGGGACGGGGACGGTTTAGGGTCCAGGTGAGTGTACGACAACGGTTTAGGGTGAGCTTACGTGTGAGGGCACGGGTTAGTGTTAGCGTACGGGTTAGGATTAGGGGACGTGTGAGGGTAAGGTTTCGAGGCAGGGTTAGGGTTAGGGTTCGGTCTAGGGTTAGGGTTAGGGAACGGGACGGTTTAGGGTCCAGGTGACGGTACGAGAACGGTTTAGGGTAAGCGTACGTGTGAGGGCACCAGTTAGTGTTAGCGTACTGGTTAGGATTAGGGGACGGGTGAGGATAAGGCTTTGGGGAAGGGTTAGGGTTAGGGTTCGGGCTAGGGTTAGGTTTAGGGGACGGGGACGGTTTAGTGTCCAGGTGAGGGTACGACAACGGTTTTGGACGAGCGTACGTGTGAGGGCATGGGTTAGTGTTAGCGTACGGGTTAGATTAGGGGACTCGTGAGGGTAAGGCTTCGGGGAAGGGTTCGGGTTAGGGTTCAGGTTAGGGATAGGGTTAGGGGAAGGGAACGGTTTAGGGTTCAGGTGAGGGTACGACAACGGTTTAGGGTGAGCATACGT
The DNA here is from genome assembly GCF_937001465.1 of Orcinus orca. Lineage (NCBI taxonomy): Eukaryota > Metazoa > Chordata > Mammalia > Artiodactyla > Delphinidae > Orcinus > Orcinus orca. The sequence continues at coordinate 39,253,009 of NC_064563.1, forward strand.
GTGAGGGCATGGGTTAGTGTTAGCGTATGATTAGAAATAGGGGACGGGTGAGGGTAAGGCTTTGGGAAAGTGTTAGGTTTAGGGTTCGGGCTAGGGTTAGGGTTAGGGGGCGGGGAAGGTTTAGGGTCAAGGTGAGGGTAAGACAACGGTTTAGGTTGAGCGTACGTGTGAGGGCATGGGTTAGTGTTAGCGTACGGTTTAGGATTAGGGGACGGGTGGGGGTAATGTTACGGGGAAGAGTTAGGGTTAGGGTTCGGGCTAGGGTTAGGGTTAGGGGACAGGGATGGTTTAGGGTCCAGGTGAGGGTACGACAACGGTTTAGGGTGAGCGTACGTGTGAGGGCATGGGTTAGGTTTAGCGTACGTGTTAGGATTTGGGGAGGGGTGAGGGTAAGGCTTCGGGGAAGTGTTGGGTTTAGGGTTCGGGCTAGGGTTAGAGTTAGGGGACGGGGACGGTTTAGGTTCCAGGTGAGGGTACGACAACAGTTTAGGGTGAGCGTACATGTGAGGGCACGGGTTAGTGTTAGCATACGGGTTAGGATTAGGGGACGGGTGAGGGTAAGGCTTTGGGGAAGGGTTAGGTTTAGGGTTCGGGCTAGGGTTAGGGTTAGGTGACGGGCACGCTTTAGGGTCCAGGTGAGGGTACGACAACAGTTTAGGATGAGCGTACGTGTGAGGGCACGGGTTAGTCTTAGCGGACGCGTTAGGATTAGGGGACGGGTGAGGGTAAGGCTTCGGGGAAGTGTTAGGGTTAGGGTTCAGGCTAGGGTTAGGGTTAGGGGACGGGGACGGTTTAGGGTCCAGGTGAGTGTACGACAACGGTTTAGGGTGAGCGTACATGTGAGGGCACGGGTTAGTGTTACCGTACAAGTTAGGATTAGGAGACGGGCGAGGGTAAGACTTCGGGGAAGTGTTAGGGTCAGAGTTCGGGTTAGGGTTAGGGTTCGAGCTAGGGATAGGGTTAGGGGACGGGGACGGTTTAGGGTCCCGGTGAGGTAACGACAACGGTTTAGGGTGAACGTACGTGTGAGTGCATGGGTTAATGTTAGCATACGGGTTAGTATTAGGGGACGGGTGAGGGTAAGGCTTCGGGGAATGGTTAGTGGTAGGGTTGGGGCTAGGGTTAGGGTTAGGCGACGGGGACGGTTTAGGGTCCAGGTGAGGGTACGACAACGGTTTAGGGTGAGCGTACATGTGAGGGCACGGGTTAGAGTTACCGTACGGGTTAGGATTAGGGGACGGGTTAGGGTAAGGCTTCGGGGAAGTGTTAGGGTTAGGGTTCGGGCTAGGGTTAGGGTTAGTGGACGGGAATGGTTTAGGGTCCAGGTGAGGGTACGACAACGGTTTAGGGTGAGCGTACGTGTGAGGGCACGGGTTAGTGTTAGCGTACGGGTTAGGATTAGGGGACAGTTGAGGGTAAGGCTTCGGGGAATGGTTAGATTTAGCGTTTGGGATAGGATTAGGGTTAGGGGATGGGGACGGTTTAGGGTCCAGGTGAGGGTACGACAACGGTTTAGCGTGAGCGTACGTGTGAGGGCACGGGTTAGTGTTAGCGTACGGGTTAGGATTAGGGGACAGTTGAGGGTAAGGTTTCGAGGCACGGTTAGGGTTAGTGTTCGGTCTAGGGTTAGGGTTAGGGAACGGGACGGTTTAGGGTCCAGGTGAGGGTACGAGAACGGTTTAGGGTAAGCGTACGTGTGAGGGCACCAGTTAGTGTTAGCGTACTGGTTAGGATTAGGGGACGGGTGAGGATAAGGCTTTGGGGAAGGGTTAGGGTTAGGGTTCGGGCTAGGGTTAGGTTTAGGGGACGGGGACGGTTTAGTGTCCAGGTGAGGGTACGACAACGGTTTTGGACGAGCGTACGTGTGAGGGCATGGGTTAGTGTTAGCGTACGATTAGAAATAGGGGACGGGTGAGGGTAAGGCTTCGGGGAAGGTTTAGGGTTAGGGTTCGGGCTAGGGTTAGGTTTAGGGTTGGGACGGTTTAGGGTCCAGGTGAGGGTACAACAACGGTTTAGGGTGAACGTACGTGTGAGGGCAGGGGTTAGTGTTAGCGTGCGCGTTACGATTAGGGGACGGGTGAGGGTAAGGCTTCGGGGAAGGGTTAGGGTTAGGTTTCGGTCTAGGGTTAGCTTTAGGGGATGGGGATGGTTTAGGGTCCAGGTGACGGTACGACAACGGTTTAGGGTGAGCGTACGTGTGAGGGCAGGTGTTAATGTTAGCGTACGGGTTAGGATTAGGGGACGTGTGAGGGTAAGGCTTCGGGGAAGGGTTAGTTTTAGGATTCGGGCTAGGGTTAGGGTTAGGGGACGGGGACGGTTTAGGGTCCAGGTGAGGGTACGACAACGGTTTAGGGTGAGCGTATTGTGAGGGCAGGGGTTAGTATAAGCGTACGGGTTAGGATTAGGGGACGGGTGAGGGTAAGGCTTCGGGGTAGTGTTAGGTTTAGGGTTCGGGCTAGGGTTAAGGTTCGGGGACGGGAACGGTTTAGGGTCCAGGTGAGGGTACGACAACGGTTTAGGGTGAGCGTACGTGTGAGGGCACGGGTTAGTGTTAGCGTACGGGTTAGGATTAGGGGACGGGTGAGGGTAAAGTTTCGGGGAAGTGTTAGGGTTAAGGATCGGGCTAGGGTTAAGGTTAGGAGACGGGGACGGTTTAGGGTCCAGGTGAGTGTACGACATCGGTTTAGGGTGAGCGTACGTGTGAGGGCACGGGATAGTGTTATCGTACAGGTTAGGATTAGGGGACTGGTGCGGGTAAGGCTTCGGGGAAGGGTTAGGGTTAGGGTTCAGGCTAGGTTTAGGGTTAGGGGACGGGGACGGTTTAGGGCCCAGATGAGTGTACGACAACGGTTTATTGTGAGCGTATGTGTGAGAACACAGGTTAGTGTAAGCGTACGGTTTAGGATTAGGGGATGGGTGAGGGTAAGGCTCCGGGGAGGGTTTAGGGTTAGGGTTCGGGCTAGGGTTAGGGTTAGGGTACGTGGACGGTATAGGGTGCAGGTGAGTGAACGACAAAGGTTTAGGGTCAGCGTACATCTGAGGGCACGGGTTAGTGTTAGCATTCGGGTTAGGATTAGGGGACGGGTGAGGGTAAGGCTTCGGGGAAGGGTTAGGGTTAGGGTTCGGTCTAGGGTTAGGGTTAGGGGACGGGGATGGTTTAGGGTCCAGATGAGGGTACGACAACGGTTTAGGGAGAGCGTATGTGTGAGGGCACGGGTTAGTGTTAGCGTAAGGGTTAGGATTAGGGTACCGGTGAGGGTAAGGCTTCGGGGAAGGTTTAGGGTTAGGGTTCGGGCTAGGGTTAGGGTTAGGGGACGGGGACGGTTTAGGGTCCAGGTGAGGGTACGACAACGGTTTAGGGTGAGCGTACGTGTGAGGGCAGGGGTTAGTATAAGCGTACGGGTTAGGATTAGGGGACGGGTGAGGGTAAGGCTTCGGGGTAGTGTTAGGTTTAGGGTTTGGGCTAGGGTTAGGGTTAGGGGACGGGGACGGTTTAGGGTCCAGGTGAGGGTACGACAACGGTTTAGGGTGAGCGTACGTGTGAGGGCACGGGTTAGTGTTAGCTTACGGGTTAGGATTAGGGGACGGGTGAGGGTAAGGTTTCGGGGAAGTGTTAGGGTTAGGGATCGGGCTAGGGTTAAGGTTAGGGGACGGGGACGGTTTAGGGTCCAGGTGAGTGTACGACAACGGTTTAGGGTGAGCGTACGTGTGAGGACCCGGGTTAGTGTTAGTGTACGGGTTAGGATTAGGGGACGGGTGAGTGTAAGGCTTCGGGGAAGGGTTAGGTTTACGGTTCAGGCTAGGGTTAGGGTTAGGGTTAGGAGACGGTTTAGGGTCCAGGTGAGGGTACGACAACGATTTAGGGTGAGCGTACATGTGAGGGCAGGGGTTAGTGTTAGCACATGTGTTAAGATTAGGGGAAGGGTGAGGGTAAGGCTTCGGGGAAGGGTTAGGTTTAGGGTTCGGGCTAGGGTTAGGGTTAGGGGACGGGGACGGTTTAGGGTCCAGGTGAGGGTACGACAATGGTTTAGGGTGAGCGTACGTATGAGGGTACGGGTTAGTGTTAGCGTACGGGTTAGGAATAGGGGACGGGTGAGGGTAAGGCTTCGGGGAAGGGTTAGGGTTAGGGTTCGGTCTAGGGTGAGGGTTAGGGGACGGGGATGGTTTAGGGTCCAGGTGAGGGTACGACAACGGTTTAGGGAGAGCGTATGTGTGAGGGCACGGGTTAGTGTTAGCGTACGGGTTAGGATTAGGGTACCGGTGAGGGTAAGGCTTCGGGGAAGGTTTAGGGTTAGGTTTCGGGCTAGGGTTAGGGTTAGGGGACGGGGACGGTTTAGGGTCCAGGTGACGGTACGACAACGGATTAGGGTGAGCGTACGTGTGAGGGCACGGGTTAGTGTTAGCGTACGGGTTAGGATTAGGGGACGGGTGAGGGTAAGGCTTCGGGGAAGGGTTAGGGTTATTGTTTGGGCTAGGGTTAGGGTTAGGGGACGGGGACGGTTTAGGGTCCAGGTGAGGGTACGACAACGGTTTAGGGTGAGCGTACGTGTGAGGGCACGGGTTAGTGTTAGCGTACCGGGTAGGATTAGGGGACGGGTGAGGGTAAGGCTTCGGGGAAGGGTTAGGGTTAGGGTTCGGGCTAGGGTTAGGGTTAGGGGACGGGGACGGTTTAGGGTCCAGGTGAGGGTACGACAATGGTTTAGAGTGAGCGTACGTGTGGGGGCACGGGTTAGTGTTAACGAACGGTTTAGGATTAGGGGACGGGTGAGGCTAAGGCTTCGGGGAAGCGTTAGGGTTAGTTTTCGGGCTACGGTTAGGGTTAGGGGACAGGGACGGTTTAGGGTCCAGGTGAGGGTATGACAACGGTTTAGGGTGAGCGTACGTGTGAGGGCATGGTTTAGTGTTAGAGTACGGGTTAAGATTAGGGGACGGGTGAGGTTAAGGCTTCGGGCAAGGGTTAGGGTTAGGGTTTGGGCTAGGGTTAGAGTTAGGGGACAGGGACGCTTTATGGTCGAGGTGAGGGTACGACAGCGGTTTAGGGTGAGCGTACCTGTGAGAGGAGGGGTTAGTGTTAGCGTTCGGGTTGGGATTAGGGGACGGGTGAGTGTAAGGCTTCGGGGAAGTGTTAGGTTTAGGGCTCGTGCTAGGGTTAGGGTAAGGGGACGGGGACGGTTTAGGGTCCAGGTGAGGGTACGACAACGGTTTAGATTGAGCATACGTGTGAGGGCACGGGTTAGTGTTAGCGTACGGGTTAGGATTAGGGGACGGGTGAGGGTAAGGCTTCAGGGAACTGTTAGGGTTAGGGTTCGGGCTAGGGTTAGGGTTAGGGGATGGGGACGGTTTAGGGTCCAGGTAAGGGTACGACAACGGTTTAGGGTGAGCATACGTGTGAGGGCACGGGTTAGTGTTAGCGTACGGGTTAAGATGAGGGGAAGGGTGAGGGTAAGGCTTCGGGGAAGTGTTAGGGTTAGGGTTCGGGCTAGGGTTAGGTTAAGGGGACGGGGATGGTTTAAGGTCCAGGTGAGTGTACGAAAACGGTTTAGGGTGAGCGTACGTGTGAGGGCACGGGTTAGTGTTAGCGCACGTGTTAAGATTAGGGGAAGGGTGACGGTAAGGCTTCGGGGAAGGGTTAGGTTTAGGGTTCGGGCTAGGGTTAGGGTTAGGGTACGGGGATGGTTTAGGGTCCAGGTGAGGGTACGACAACGGTTTAGGGTGAGCGTACGTGTGAGGGCACGTGTTATGTTAGCGTACGGGTTAGGATTAGGGGACGGGTTAGTGTAAGGCTTCGGGGAAGGTTTAGGGTTAGGGTTCGGGCTAAGGTTAGGGTTAGGGAACGGGGACGGTTTAGGGTCCATGTGAGGGTACGACAACGGTTTAGGGTGAGCGCAAGTGTGAGGGAACGGTTTACTGTTAGCGTACGGGTCAGGATTAGGTGACGTGTTAGGGTAAGGCTTCTGGGAAGTGTTAGGGTTACGGTTCGGGCTAGGGTTAGGTTTAGGGGACGGGGACGGTTTAGGGTCCAGGAGAGGGCACGACAACGGTTTAGGGTGAGCGTACGTGTGAGGGCACGGGTTAGTGTTAGTGTACGGGTTAGGATTAGGGGACGGGTGAGGGTAAGGCTTCGGGGACGGGTTAGTGTTAGGGTTCAGGCTAGGATTAGGTTTAGGGGACGGGGACGGTTTAGGGTCCAGGTGAGGGTACGACAACGGTTTAGGGTGAGCGTACGTGTGAGGGCACGGGTAGTGTTAGCGTACTGGTTAGGATTAGGAGACGTGTTAGGGTAAGGCTTCGGGGAAGGGTTATGGTTAGGGTTCGGGCTAGGGTTAGCGTTAGGGGACGGGGATGGTTTACGGTCCAGGTGAGGGTACGACAACGGTTTATTGTGAGCGTACATGTGAGGGCACGGGTTAGTGTTAGCGTAAGGCTTAGGATTAGGGGACGTGTGAGGGAAAGGCTTCGGGGAAGGGTTAGGGTTCGGGTTCGGGCTAGAGTTAGGGTTAGGGTTATGGGACGGTTTACGGTGCAGGTGAGGGTACTACAACGGTTTAGCGTGAGCGTACATGTGAGGGCATGGGTTAGTGTTAGCGTACGGGTTAGGTTTAGGGGACGTGTGAGTGTAAGGCTTCGAGGAAGGTTTAGTGTTAGGATTCGGGCTAGGTTTAGGATTAGGGGTCGGGTACGGTTTAGGGTCCAGGTGAGTGTACGACAACAGTTTAAGGTGAGCGTACGTGTGAGGGCACGGGTTAGTGTTAGCGTACGGGTTAGGATTATGGGTCGGATTACGCTAAGGCTTCAGGGAAGAGTTAGGGTTAGGGTTCGGGCTAGGGTTAGTCTTAGGGGACGTGGAAGGTTTAGGGTCCAGGTGAACATACGACAGCGGTTTAGGGTGAGCGTACGTGTGAGGGCACGGGTTAGTGTTAGCGTATGGGTTAGGATTAGGGGACGGGATAGGGTAAGGCTTCGGGGAAGGGTTAGGGTTAGGGTTCGGGCTAGGGTAAGGGTTAGGGTTAGGGGATGGTTTAGGGTCCAGGTGAGGGTATGACAAAGGTTTAGGGTGATCGTACGTGTGAGGGCACGGGTTAGTGTTAGCGTACGGGTTAGGATTAGGGGACGGTTGAGGGTAAGGCTTCGGAGAAGGGTTAGGTTTAGGGTTCGGGCTAGGGTTAGGGTTAGGGGACGGGGACGTTTTAGGGTCCAGGTGAGGGTACGAAAACGGTTTAGGGTGAGCATACGTGTGAGGGCATGGGTTAGTGTTAGCGTACGGGTTAGGATTAGGGGACAGGTGAGGGTAAGGCTTCGGGGAATGGTTAGATTTAGCGTTTGCGTAGGATTAGGTTTAGGGGACGGGGACGGTTTAGGGTCCAGGTGAGGGTACGACAACGGTTTATGGTGAGCGTACGTGTCAGGGCATGGGTTAGTGTTAGCGTACAAGTTAGGATTACGCGACGGGTTAGGGTAAGGCTTCGGGGAAGTCTTAGGGTTAGGGTTTGGGCTACGGTTAGGGTTAGGGGACGGGGAAGGTTTAGGGTCCAGGTGAGGGGACGACAACGGTTTACTGTAAGCGTACGTGTGAGGGCATGGGTTAGTGTTAGCGTACGGGTTAGGATTAGGGGACGGTTGAGGGTAAGGCTTCCCGGAAGGGTTAGGGTTAGGGGTCGGGGTAGGGTTTGGGTTAGGAGACGGGGACGGTTTACGGTCCAGGTGAGGGTACGACAACGGTTTAGGGTGAGCGTACGTGTGAGGGCACGGGTTAGTTTTAGCGTCTGGGTTAGGATTAGGGGACGGGTGAGGGTAAGGCTTCGGGGAAGGGTTAGGGTTAGGGTTCGGGCTAGGGTTAGGGTTACGGAACGGGGACGGTTTAGGGTCCAGGTGAGGGTACGACATCAGCTTAGGGTGAGCGCACGTGTGAGGGCACGGGTTAGTGTTAGCGTACGGGTTAGGATTAGGGGAAGGGTGAGGGTAAGGCTTCGGGCAAGGGTTAGATTTAGGGTTCAGGCTAGGGTTAGGGTTAGGAGACGGGGACGGTTTAGGGTTCCAGGTGAGGGTATGACAACGGTTTAGGGCGAGCGTACGTGTGAGGGAATGGGTTAGTGTTAGCGTACGGGTTAGGATTAGGGACGGGTTAGGGTAAGGCTTCGGGGAAGGGTTAGGGTTAGGGTTCGGGCTAGGGTTAGGGTTAGGGGATGGGGACGGTTTAGGGTCCAGGTGAGGGTACGACAACGGTTTAGGGTGAGCGTACGTGTGAGGGCACGGGTTAGTGTTAGCGTATGGGTTAGGATTGGGGGACGGTTGAGAGTAAGGCTTCACGGAAGTGTTAGTGTTAGGGTTCGGGCTAGGGTTAGCGTTAGGGGACGGGGACGGTTTAGGGTCCAGGTGAGGGTATGACAACGGTTTAGGGTGAGCTTACGTGTGAGGGCACGGGTTATTGTTAGCGTACAGGTTAGGATTAGGGGATGGGTGAGAGTAAGGCTTCGGGGAAGAGTTTGGGTTAGGGTTCGGGCTAGGGTTACCGTTAGGAGACGGGGACGGTTTAGGGTCCAGGTGAGGATACGACAACGGCTTAGTGTGAGTGTACGTGTGAGGGCATGGGTTAGTGTTAGCGTACGGGTTAGGATTAGGGGACGGGTGAGGCTGAGGCTTCGGGGAAGGGTTAGGGTTAGTGTTCGGGCTAGGTTTAGGGTTAGGGGACGGGGACGGTTTAGGGTCCAGGTGAGGGTACGACAACGGTTTAGGGTGAGCGTACGTGTGAGGGCACGGGTTAGTTTTAGCGTCTGGGTTAGGATTAGGGGACGGGTGAGGGTAAGGCTTCGGGGAAGGGTTAGGGTTAGGGTTCGGGCTTGGGTTAGGGTTAGGGGACGGGGACGGTTTAGGGTCCAGGTGAGTGTACGACAACGGTTTAGAGTGAGCGTACCTGTGAGGGCAGTGGTTAGTGTTAGCGTACGGTTAGAAATAGGGGACGGGTGAGGGTAAGGCTTCGGAAAAGGGTTAGGGTTAGGGTTAGGGTTCGGGCTAGGGTTAGGGTTAGGCGACGGGGACGGTTTAGGGTCAAAGTGAGGGTACGACAACGGTTTAGGGTGACCGTACGTGTGAGGGCACGGGTTAGTGTTAGCGTACGGGTTAGGATTAGGGGACAGGTAAGTGTAAGGCTTCGGGGAAGGGTTATTGTTAGGTTTCGGGCTAGGGTTAGGGTTAGGGGACAGGGACGGTTTAGGGTCCAGGTGAGGGTACGACAACGGTTTAGGGTGAGTGTATGTGTGAGGGCACGGGTTAGTGTTAGCGTATGGGTTAGGATTAGGGGACGGATGAGGGTAAGGCTTCGGGGAAGGGTTTGGGTTAGGGTTCCAGCTAGGGTTAGGGTTAGGGGACGGGGACGGTTTAGGGTCCAGGTGAGGGTATGACAACGGTTTAGGGTGAGCTTACGTGTGAGGGCACGGGTTAGTGTTAGCGTACGGGTTAGAATTAGGGGACGGGTGAGGGTAAGGCTTCGGAGAAGTGTTAGGGTTAGGGTTCGGGCTAGGGTTAGGTTTAGGGGACGGGGACGGTTTAGGGTCCAGGTGAGCGTAAGACAACGGTTTAGGGTGAGCGTACGTGTGAGGGCACGGGTTAGTGTTAGCGTACGGGTTAGGTTTAGGGGACGGGTGAGTGTAAGGCTTCGAGGAAGGTTTAGTGTTAGGATTCGGGCTAGGGTTAGGGTTAGGGGTCGGGGACGGTTTAGGGTCCAGGTGAGTGTACGACAACGGTTTAAGGTGAGCGTACGTGTGAGGGCACGGGTTAGTGTTAGCGTACGGGTTAGGATTATGGGTCGGATTACGCTAAGGCTTCGGGGAAGAGTTAGGGTTAGGGTTCGGGCTAGGGTTAGTCTTAGGGGACGTGGAAGGTTTAGGGTCCAGGTGAACATACGACAGCGGTTTAGGGTGAGCGTACATGTGAGGGCACGGGTTAGTGTTAGCGTACGGGTTAGGATTAGGGGACGGGATAGGGTAAGGCTTCGGGGAAGGGTTAGGGTTAGGGTTCGGGCTAGGGTAAGGGTTAGGGTTAGGGGATGGTTTAGGGTCCAGGTGAGGGTATGACAACGGTTTAGCGTGAGCGTACATGTGAGGGCACGGGTTAGTGTTAGCGTACGGGTTAGGATTAGGGGACGGGTTAGGGTGCGGGTTCGGTGAATGGTAGGGTTAGGGTTCAGACTAGGGTTAGGGTTAGGGGATGGGGTCGGTTTAGGGTCCAGGTGAGGGTATGACAAAGGTTTAGGGTGAGCGTACGTGTGAGGGCATGGGTTAGTGTTAGCGTACGGGTTAGGATTAAGGGTCGGTTGAGGGTAAGGCTTCGGGGAAGGGTTAGGTTTAGGGTTCGGGCTAGGGTTAGGGTTAGGGGACGGGGACGTTTTAGGGTCCAGGTGAGGGTACGAAAACGGTTTAGGGTGAGCATACGTGTGAGGGCATGGGTTAGTGTTAGCGTACGGGTTAGGATTAGGGGACAGGTGAGGGCAAGGCTTCGGGGAATGGTTAGATTTAGCGTTTGGGTAGGATTAGGTTTAGGGGACGGGGACGGTTTAGGGTCCAGGTGAGGGTACGACAACGGTTTATGGTGAGCGTACGTGTCAGGGCATGGGTTAGTGTTAGCGTACAAGTTAGGATTACGCGACGGGTTAGGGTAAGGCTTCGGAGAAGTCTTAGGGTTAGGGTTTGGGCTAGGGTTAGGGTTAGGGGACGGGGAAGGTTTAGGGTCCAGGTGAGGGGACGACAACGGTTTACTGTAAGCGTACGTGTGAGGGCACGGGTTAGTGTTAGCGTATGGGTTAGGATTAGGGGACGGGTGAGGGTAAGGCTTCCCGGAAGTGTTAGGGTTAGGGGTCCGGGTACGGTTTGGGTTAGGAGACGGGGACGGTTTACGGTCCAGGTGAGGGTACGACAACGGTTTAGGGCGAGCGTACGTGTGAGGGCATGGGTTAGTGTTAGCGTACGGGTTAGGATTAAGGGACGGGTGAGGCTCAGGCTTCGGGGAAGGGTTAGGGTTAGGGTTAGGGTTCGGGCTAGGGTTAGGGTAAGGCGACGGGGACGGTTTAGGGTCAAAGTGAGGGTACGACAACGGTTTAGGGTGAGCGTACGTGTGAGGGCACGGGTTAGTGTTAGCGTACGGGTTAGGATTAGGGGACAGGTAAGTGTAAGGCTTCGGGGAAGGGTTATTGTTAGGGTTCGGGCTAGGGTTAGGGTTAGGGGACGGGGACGGTTTAGGGTCCAGGTGAGGGTACGACAACGGTTTAGGGTGAGTGTATGTGTGAGGGCACGGGTTAGTGTTAGCGTACGGGTTAGGATTAGGGGACGGGTGAGGGTAAGGCTTCGGGGAAGGGTTAGGGTTAGGGTTCAGGCTAGGGTAAGGGTTAGGGGACGGGGATGTTTTAGGGTTCAGGTGAGGATACGACAACGGTTTACTGTAAGCGTACGTGTGAGGGCACGGGTTAGTGTTAGCGTACGGGTTAGGATTAGGGGACGTGTGAGGGTAAGGCTTCGGGGAATGTTTAGGGTTAGGGTTCGGTCTAGGGTTAGGGTTAGGGGACGGGGATGGTTTCGGGTCCAGGTGAGGGTACGGCAACGGTTTAGGGTGAGCGTACGTGTGAGGGCACAGGTTAGTGTTAGCGTACTGGTTAGGATTAGGGGACGTGTGAGAGTAAGGCTTCGGGGAATGTTTAGGGTTAGGGTTCGGGCTAGGGTTAGGGGACGGGGACGGGGATGGTTTAGGGTCCAGGTGAGGAAACGAAACGGTTTAGGGTGAGCGTACGTGTGAGTCCACGGGTTAGTGTTAGCGTACGGTTTAGGATTAGGGGACGGGTGAGGGTAAAGCTTTGGGGAGGGTTAGATTTAGGGTTTGGGCTAGGCATATGGTTAGGGGACGGGGACGGTTTAGGGTCCCGGTGAGGGTACGATACCGGTTTAGGGTGAGCGTACGTGTGAGGGCACGGATTAGTGTTAGCGTACGCGTTACGATTAGGGGACGGGTGAGGGTAAGGCTTCGGGGTAGGGTTAGGTTTAGGGTTCAGGCTAGGGTTAGGGTTAGGGGACGGGGACGGTTTAGGGTCCAGGTGAGGGTACGACAACGGTTTAGGGTGAGCGTACGTGTGAGGGCACGGGTTAGTGTTAGCGTATGGGTTAGGATTGGGGGACGGGTGAGGGTAATGCTTCGGTGAAGGGTAAGGTTTAGGGTTCGACCTAGAGTTAGGGTTGGGGTACGGGGACGGTTTAGTGTCCAGGTGAGGATACGACAACGGCTTAGTGTGAGCGTACGTGTGAGGGCACGGGTTAGTGTTAGCGTACGGGTTAGGATTAGGGGACAGGTGAGGGTAAGGTGTCGAGGAAGGGTTAGTGTTAGGGTTCGGTCTAGATTTAGGGTTAGGGGACGGGGACGGTTTAGGGTCCAGGTGAGGGTACGACAACGGTTTAGGGTGAGCGTACGTGTGAGGGCATGGGTTAGTATTAGCGTATGGGTTAGGATTAGGGGACGGGAGAGGGTAAAGCTTCGAGGAAGGGTTAGGGTTAGGGTTCGGGCTTGGGTTAGGGTTAGGGGACGGGGACGGTTTAGGGTCCAGGTGAGTGTACGACAACGGTTTAGAGTGAGCGTACCTGTGAGGGCAGGGGTTAGTGTTAGCGTACGGTTAGAAATAGGGGACGGGTGAGGGTAAGGCTTCGGAAAAGGGTTAGGGTTAGGGTTAGGGTTCGGGCTAGGGTTAGGGTTAGGCGACGGGGACGGTTTAGGGTCAAAGTGAGGGTACGACAACGGTTTAGGGTGAGCGTACGTGTGAGGGCACGGCTTAGTGTTAGCGTACGGGTTAGGATTAGGGGACGGGTAAGTGTAAGGCTTTGGGGAAGTGTTAGGTTTAGGGTTCGGGCTAGGGTTAGGGTTAGGGAACGGGGACGGTTTAGGGTCCAGGTGAGGGTACGCCATCGGCTTAGGGTGAGCGTACGTGTGAGGGCACGGGTTAGTGTTAGCGTACGGGTTAGGATTAGGGGACGGGTGAGGGTAAGGCTTCGGGGAAGGGTTAGGGTTAGGGTTCGGGCTAGGGTTAGGGTTAGGGGACGGGGACTATTTAGGGTCCAGGTGAGTGTACGACAATGGTTTAGGGTGAGCGTACATGTGAGGGCACGGGTTCGTGTTAGCGTACGGGTTAGGATTAGGGGACGGGTGAGGGTAAGGCTTCTGGGAAGGGTTAGGGTTAGGGTTCGGGCTAGGTTTAGGGTTAGGGGATGGGGACCGTTTAGGGTCCAGGTGAGGGTACGAAACGGTTTAGGGTGAGCGTACATGTGAGTGCACGGGTTAGTGTTAGCGTACGGGTTAGGATTAGGGGACGGTTGAGGGTAAGGCTTCGGGGAATGGTTAGGTTTAGGGTTCGGACTAGGGATAGGCTTAGGGGACGGGCATGGTTTAGGGTCCCGGTGAGGGTACGACAACGGTTTAGGGTGAGCGTACGTGTGATGGCACGGGTTAATGTTAGCGTACGGGTTAGTATTAGGGGACGGGTGAGGGTAAGGCTTCGGGGAATGGTTAGGGTTAGGGTTGGTGCTAGGGTTAGGGTTAGGGGATGGGGAAGGTTTAGGGTCCAGGTGAGGGTACGACAACGGTTTAGGGTGAGGGTACGTGTGAGGGCACGGATTAGTGTTAGCGTACGGGTTAGGATTAGGGGACGGGTGAGGGTAAGGCTTCGGGGAAGGGTTAGGGTTAGGGTTCGGGCTAGGGTTAGGGTTACGGAACGGGGACGGTTTAGGGTCCAGGTGAGGGTACGACATCGGCTTAGGGTGAGCGCACGTGTGAGGGCACGGGTTAGTGTTAGCGTACGGGTTAGGATTAGGGGAAGGGTGAGGGTAAGGCTTCGGGCAAGGGTTAGATTTAGGGTTCAGGCTAGTGTTAGGGTTAGGAGACGGGGACGGTTTAGGGTTCCAGGTGAGGGTATGACAACGGTTTAGCGCGAGCGTACGTGTGAGGGAATGGGTTAGTGTTAGCGTACGGGTTAGGATTAGGGACGGGTTAGGGTAAGGCTTCGGGGAAGGGTTAGGGTTAGGGTTCGGGCTAGGGTTAGGGTTAGGGGATGGGGACGGTTTAGGGTCCAGGTGAGGGTACGACAACGGTTTAGGGTGAGCGTACGTGTGAGGGCACGGGTTAGTGTTAGCGTATGGGTTAGGATTGGGGGACGGTTGAGAGTAAGGCTTCGCGGAAGTGTTAGTGTTAGGGTTCGGGCTAGGGTTAGCGTTAGGGGACGGGGGCGGTTTAGGGTCCAGGTGAGGGTATGACAACGGTTTAGGGTGAGCTTACGTGTGAGGGCACGGGTTATTGTTAGCGTACAGGTTAGGATTAGGGGATGGGTGAGAGTAAGGCTTCGGGGAAGAGTTTGGGTTAGGGTTCGGGCTAGGGTTACCGTTAGGAGACGGGGACGGTTTAGGGTCCAGGTGAGGATACGACAACGGCTTAGTGTGAGTGTACGTGTGAGGGCACGGGTTAGTGTTAGCGTACGGGTTACGATTAGGGGACAGGTGAAGGTAAGGTGTCGAGGAAGGGTTAGTGTTAGGGTTCTGTCTAGGGTTAGTTTTAGGGGACGGGACGGTTTAGGGTCCAGGTGAGGGTACGACAACGGTTTAGGGTAAGCGTACGTGTGAAGGCACCAGTTAGTGTTAGCGTACGGCTTAGGATTAGGGGACGGGTGAGGGTAAGGCTTTGTGGAAGGGTTAAGGTTAGGGTTTGGGCTAGGGTTAGGGGACGGGTACGGGGACGGTTTAGTGTCCAGGTGAGGGTACGACAATGGTTTTGGACGAGCGTACGTGTGAGGGCACGGGTTAGTGTTAGCGTTCGGGTTAGGATTAGGGGACGGGTGAGGGTAAGGCTTCGGGGAAGGGTTAGGGTTCGGGTTCAGGCTAGGGATAGGGTTAGGGGACGGGGACGGTTTAGGGTTCAGGTGAGGGTACGACAACGGTTTAGGGTGAGCGTACGTGTGAGGGCATGGTTTAGTGTTAGCGTACGCTTGGAAATAGGGGATGGGTGAGGGTAAGGCTTCGGGAAAGGGTTAGGGTTAGGGTTCGGGCTAGGGTTAGGGTTGGGGACGGGGACGGTTTAGGGTCAAGGTGAGGGTAAGACAACGGTTTAGGGTGAGCGTACGTGTGAGGGCACGGGTTAGTGTTAGCGTACGCTTTAGGATTAGGTGACGGGTGAAGGTAAGGCTTCGGGGAAGGCTTAGGGTTAGGGTTCGGGCTAGGGTTAGGGATAGGGGACGGGGACGGTTTAGGGTCCAGGTGAGGGTACGACAACGGTTTAGAGTGAGCGTACGTGTGAGGGCACGGGTTAGTGTTAGCGTACAGGTTAGGATTACGGGACGGGCGAGGCTAAGGCTTCGGGGAAGGGTTAGGTTTAGAGTTCGGGCTAGGATTAGGGTTAGGGGACGGGGACGGTTTAGGGTGCAGGTGAGGGTACGACAACGGTTTAGGGCGAGCGTACGTGTGAGGGCATGGGTTAGTGTTAGTGTACGGGTTAGGATTAAGGGACGGGTGAGGCTCAGGCTTCGGGGAAGGGTTAGGGTTAGGGTTAGGGTTCGGGCTAGGGTTAGGGTAAGGCGACGGGGACGGTTTAGGGTCAAAGTGAGGGTACGACAACGGTTTAGGGTGAGCGTACGTGTGAGGGCACGGGTTAGTGTTAGCGTACGGGTTAGTATTAGGGGACAGGTAAGTGTAAGGCTTCGGGGAAGGGTTATTGTTAGGGTTCGGGCTAGGGTTAGGGTTAGGGGACGGGGACGGTTTAGGGTCCAGGTGAGGGTACGACAACGGTTTAGGGTGAGTGTATGTGTGAGGGCACGGGTTAGTGTTAGCGTACGGGTTAGGATTAGGGGACGGGTGAGGGTAAGGCTTCGGGGAAGGGTTAGGGTTAGGGTTCGGGCTAGGGTAAGGGTTAGGGGACGGGGATGTTTTAGGGTTCAGGTGAGGATACGACAACGGTTTACTGTAAGCGTACGTGTGAGGGCACGGGTTAGTGTTAGCGTACGGGTTAGGATTCGGGGACGTGTGAGGGTAAGGCTTCGGGGAATGTTTAGGGTTAGGGTTCGGTCTAGGGTTAGGGTTAGTGGACGGGGACGGTTTCCGGTCCAGGTGAGGGTACGGCAACGGTTTAGGGTGAGCGTACGTGTGAGGGCACCGGTTAGTGTTAGCGTACTGGTTAGGATTAGGGGACGTGTGAGAGTAAGGCTTCGGGGAATGTTTAGGGTTAGGGTTCGGGCTAGGGTTAGGGGACGGGGACGGGGATGGTTTAGGGTCCAGGTGAGGGTACGAAACGGTTTAGGGTGAGCGTACGTGTGAGTCCACGGGTTAGTGTTAGCGTACGGTTTAGGATTAGGTGACGGGTGAGGGTAAGGCTTTGGGGAGGGTTAGATTTAGGGTTTGGGCTAGGGATATGGTTAGGGGACGGGGACGGTTTAGGGTCCCGGTGAGGGTACGACACCGGTTTAGGGTGAGCGTACGTGTGAGGGCACGGGTTAGTGTTAGCGTACGCGTTACGATTAGGGGACGGGTGAGGGTAAGGCTTCGGGGTAGGGTTAGGTTTAGGGTTCAGGCTAGGGTTAGGGTTAGGGGACGGGGACGGTTTAGGGTCCAGGTGAGGGTACGACAACGGTTTAGGGTGAGCGTACGTGTGAGGGCACGGGTTAGTGTTAGCGTACGGGTTAGGATTAGGGGACGGGTAAGTGTAAGGCTTTGGGGAAGTGTTAGGTTTAGGGTTCGGGCTAGGGTTAGGGTTAGGGAACGGGGACAGTTTAGGGTCCAGGTGAGGGTACGCCATCGGCTTAGGGTGAGCGTACGTGTGAGGGCACGGGTTAGTGTTAGCGTACGGGTTAGGATTAGGGGACGGGTGAGGGTAAGGCTTCGGGGAAGGGTTAGGGTTAGGGTTCGGGCTAGGGTTAGGGTTAGGGGACAGGGACTATTTAGGGTCCAGGTGAGTGTACGACAATGGTTTAGGGTGAGCGTACATGTGAGGGCACGGGTTCGTGTTAGCGTACGGGTTAGGATTAGGGGACGGGTGAGGGTAAGGCTTCGGGGAAGGGTTAGGGTTAGGGTTCGGGCTAGGTTTAGGGTTAGGGGATGGGGACGGTTTAGGGTCCAGGTGAGGGTACGAAACGGTTTAGGGTGAGCGTACATGTGAGTGCACGGGTTAGTGTTAGTGTACGGGTTAGGATTAGGGGACGGTTGAGGGTAAGGCTTCGGGGAATGGTTAGGTTTAGGGTTCGGGCTAGGGATAGGGTTAGGGGACGGGCATGGTTTAGGGTCCCGGTGAGGGTACGACAACGGTTTAGGGTGAGCGTACGTGTGATGGCATGGGTTAATGTTAGCGTACGGGTTAGTATTAGGGGACGGGTGAGGGTAAGGCTTCAGGGAATGGTTAGGGTTAGGGTTGGTGCTAGGGTTAGGGTTAGGGGATGGGGAAGGTTTAGGGTCCAGGTGAGGGTACGACAACGGTTTAGGGTGAGGGTACGTGTGAGGGCACGGATTAGTGTTAGCGTACGGGTTAGGATTAGGGGACGCGTGAGGGTAAGGCTTCGGGGAAGTGTTAGGGTTAGGGTTCGGGCTAGGGTTAGGATTACGGAACGGGGACGGTTTAGGGTCCAGGTGAGGGTACGACATCGGCTTAGGGTGAGCGCACGTGTGAGGGCACGGGTTAGTGTTAGCGTACGGGTTAGGATTAGGGGAAGGGTGAGGGTAAGGCTTCGGGCAAGGGTTAGATTTAGGGTTCAGGCTAGGGTTAGGGTTAGGAGACGGGGACGGTTTAGGGTTCCAGGTGAGGGTATGACAACGGTTTAGGGCGAGCGTACGTGTGAGGGAATGGGTTAGTGTTAGCGTACGTGTTAGGATTAGGGACGGGTTAGGGTAAGGCTTCGGGGAAGGGTTAGGGTTAGGGTTCGGGCTAGGGTTAGGGTTAGGGGATGGGGACGGTTTAGGGTCCAGGTGAGGGTACGACAACGGTTTAGGGTGAGCGTACGTGTGAGGGCACGGGTTAGTGTTAGCGTATGGGTTAGGATTGGGGGACGGTTGAGAGTAAGGCTTCGCGGAAGTGTTAGTGTTAGGGTTCGGGCTAGGGTTAGCGTTAGGGGACGGGGGCGGTTTAGGGTCCAGGTGAGGGTATGACAACGGTTTAGGGTGAGCTTACGTGTGAGGGCACGGGTTATTGTTAGCGTACAGGTTAGGATTAGGGGATGGGTGAGAGTAGGCTTCGGGGAAGAGTTTGGGTTAGGGTTCGGGCTAGGGTTACCGTTAGGAGACGGGGACGGTTTAGGGTCCAGGTGAGTGTACGACAACGGCTTAGTGTGAGTGTACGTGTGAGGGCACGGGTTAGTGTTAGCGTACGGGTTACGATTAGGGGACAGGTGAAGGTAAGGTGTCGAGGAAGGGTTAGTGTTAGGGTTCTGTCTAGGGTTAGTTTTAGGGGACGGGACGGTTTAGGGTCCAGGTGAGGGTACGACAACGGTTTAGGGTAAGCGTACGTGTGAAGGCACCAGTTAGTGTTAGCGTACGGCTTAGGATTAGGGGACGGGTGAGGGTAAGGCTTTGTGGAAGGGTTAAGGTTAGGGTTTGGGCTAGGGTTAGGGGACGGGTACGGGGACGGTTTAGTGTCCAGGTGAGGGTACGACAATGGTTTTGGACGAGCGTACATGTGAGGGCACGGGTTAGTGTTAGCGTTCGGGTTAGGATTAGGGGACGGGTGAGGGTAAGGCTTCGGTGAAGGGTTAGGGTTCGGGTTCAGGCTAGGGATTGGGTTAGGGGACGGGGACGGTTTAGGGTTCAGGTGAGGGTACGACAACGGTTTAGGGTGAGCGTACGTGTGAGGGCATGGTTTAGTGTTAGCGTACGATTAGAAATAGGGGACGGGTGAGGGTAAGGCTTCGGGAAAGGGTTAGGGTTAGGGTTCGGGTTAGGGTTAGGGTTGGGAATGGGATCGGTTTAGGGTCAAGGTGAGGGTAAGACAACGGTTTAGGGTGAGCGTACGTGTGAGGGCACGGGTTAGTGTTAGCGTACGCTTTAGGATTAGGTGACGGGTGAAGGTAAGGCTTCGGGGAAGGCTTAGGGTTAGGGTTCGGGCTAGGGTTAGGGTTAGGGGACGGGGACGGTTTAGGGTCCAGGTGAGGGTACGACAACGGTTTAGAGTGAGCGTACGTGTGAGGGCACGGGTTAGTGTTAGCGTACAGGTTAGGATTAGGGGACGGGCGAGGCTAAGGCTTCGGGGAAGGGTTAGGTTTAGAGTTCGGGCTAGGATCAGGGTTAGGGGACGGGGACGGTTTAGGGTGCAGGTGAGGGTACGAGAACGGTTTAGGTTGAGCTTATGTGTGAGGGCACGGGTTAGTGTTAGCGTACGGGTTAGAAGTAGGGGACGGGTGAGGTTAAGGTTTCAGGGATGGGTTAGGGTTAGTGTTTGGGCTAGGGTTAGGGTTAGGGTCCGGGGACAGTTTAGGGTCCAGGTGAGGGTACGACAACATTTTAGGGTGAGCGTACGCGTGAGGGCACCGGTTAGTATTAGCGTACGGTTTAGGATTAAGGGACATGTGAGGGTAAGGCTTCGGGGAACTTTTAGGGTTAGGGTTCGGGCTACGGTTAGGGTTAGGGGACGGGGACGATTTAGGGTCCAGGTGAGAGTACAACAACGGTTTAGTGTGAGCGTACGTGTGAGGGCACGGGTTAGTGTTAGAGTATGGGTTAGGATTAGGGGACGGGTGAGGGTAAGGCTTCGGGGAAGTGTTAGGGTTAGGGTTCGGGCTAGGGTTAGGATTAGTGGACGGGGACGGTTTAGGGTCCAGGTGAGGGTACGACAACGGTTTAGGGTGAGCGTACGTGTGAGGGCACGGGTTAGTGTTAGCTTACGTGTTAGGATTACGGGACGGGTAAGTGTATGGCTTCCGGAAAGGGTTAGGGTTAAGGTTCGGGCTTGGGTTAGGGTTAGGAAACAGGGACGGTTTAGGGTCCAGGTGAGGGAAGGACAACGGTTTAGGGTGAGCGTACGTGTGAGGGAACTCGTTAGTGTTAGCGTACGGGTTAGGATTAGGGGATGGGTTAGTGTAAGGTTTCAGGCAAGTGTTAGGGATAGGGTTCGGGCTAGGGTTAGGGTTAGGGTTAGGGGACGGTTTAGGGTCCAGGTGAGGGTACGACAAAAGTTTAGGGTGAGCGTACTTGTGAGGGCACTGGTTAGTGTTAGTGTACGGGTTAGGATTAGGAGACGGGTGAGGGTAAGGCTTCGGGGAGGGTTAGGGTTAGGGTTCGGGCTAGGGTTAGGGTTAGGGGATGGGGATGGTTTAGGGTCCAGGTGAGGGTACGACAACGGTTTAGGGTCAGCGTACGTGTGAGGGCACAGGTTAGTGTTAGCGTACGGGTTAGGATTAGGGGACAGGTGAGGGTGAGGCTTCGGGGAATGGTTAGGGTTAGGGTTCGGGCTAGGAGTAGTGTTAGGGGACGGGGATGGTTTAGGGTCCAGGTGAGGGCACGACAACGGTTTAGGGTGAGCATACGTGTGAGGGCACGGGTTAGTGTTAGCGTACGGGTTAGGATTAGGGGATGGGTGAGTGTAAGGCTTCGGGGAAGTGTTAGGGTTAGGGTTCGGGTTAGGGTTAGGGTTCGGGTTAGGGTTAGGGTTCGAGCTAGGGTTAGGGTTAGGTGACGGAGAATGTTTAGGGTCCAGGTGAGGGTACGACATCGGCTTAGGATGAGCGTACGTGCGAGGGCACGGGTTAGTGTTAGCGTACGGGTTAGGATTAGGGGACGGGTGAGGGTAAGGCTTCGGC
Organism: Orcinus orca; assembly: GCF_937001465.1. Classification (NCBI taxonomy): domain Eukaryota; kingdom Metazoa; phylum Chordata; class Mammalia; order Artiodactyla; family Delphinidae; genus Orcinus; species Orcinus orca. Next base: position 39,273,791 of record NC_064563.1, read on the forward strand.
GAAGGGTTAGGGTTAGGGTTCGGGCTAGGTTTAGGGTTAGGGGACTGGGACTATTTAGGGTCCAGGTGAGGGTACGACAATGGTTTAGGGTGAGCGTACGTGTGAGGGTACGGGTTCGTGTTAGCGTACGGGTTAGGATTAGGGGACGGGTGAGGGTAAGGCTTCGGGGAAGAGTTAGGGTTAGGGTTCGGGCTAGGGTTAGGGTTAGTGGATGGGGACGGTTTAGGGTCCAGGTGAGGATACGAAACTGTGTAGGGTGAGCGTACATGTGAGTGCACGGGTTAGTGTTAGCGTACGGGTTAGGATTAGGGGACGGTTGAGGGTAAGGCTTCGGGGAAGGGTTAGGTTTAGGGTTCGGGCTAGGGATAGGGTTAGGGGACGGGGATGGTTTAGGGTCCCGGTGAGGGTATGACAACGGTTTATGGTGAGCGTACGTGTGACGGAACGGGTTAATGTTAGCGTACGGGTTAGTATTAGGAGACGGGTGAGGGTAAGGCTTCGGGGAATGTTTAGGGTTAGGGTTGGTGCTAGGGTTAGGGTTAGGGGATGGGGAAGGTTTAGGGTCCAGGTGAGGGTACGACAACGGTTTAGGGTTAGCGTACGTGTGAGGGCACGGGTTAGTGTTAGCGTACGGTTTAGGATTAGGGCACAGGTGAGGGTAAGGCTTCGGGGCATGGTTAGATTTAGCGTTTGGGCTAGGATTAGGGTTAGGGGATGGGGACGGTTTAGGGTCCAGGTGAGGGTACGACAACAGTTTATGGTGAGCGTAAGTGTCAGGGAATGGGTTAGTGTTAGCGTACGATTTAGGATTACGGGACGGGTTAGAGTAAGGCTTCGGGGAAGTGTTAGGGTTAGGGTTCCGCCTAGGGTTTGGGTTAGGGGACGGGGACGGTTTACGGTCCAGGTGAGGGTACGACAACGGTTTAGGGTGAGCGTACGTGTGAGGGCACGGGTTAGTTTTAGCGTCTGGGTTAGGATTAGGGGACGGGTGAGGGTAAGGCTTCGGGGAAGGGTTAGGGTTAGGGTTCGGGCTAGGGTTAGGGTTACGGAACGGGGACGGTTTAGGGTCCAGGTGAGGGTACGACATCGGCTTAGGGTGAGCGCACGTGTGAGGGCACGGGTTAGTGTTAGCGTACGGGTTAGGATTAGGGGAAGGGTGAGGGTAAGGCTTCGGGCAAGGGTTAGATTTAGGGTTCAGGCTAGGGTTAGCGTTAGGAGACGGGGACGGTTTAGGGTTCCAGGTGAGGGTATGACAACGGTTTAGGGCGAGCGTACGTGTGAGGGAATGGGTTAGTGTTAGCGTACGGGTTAGGATTAGGGACGGGTTAGGGTAAGGCTTCGGGGAAGGGTTAGGGTTAGGGTTCGGGCTAGGGTTAGGGTTAGGGGATGGGGACGGTTTAGGGTCCAGGTGAGGGTACGACAACGGTTTAGGGTGAGCGTACGTGTGAGGGCACGGGTTAGTGTTAGCGTATGGGTTAGGATTGGGGGACGGTTGAGAGTAAGGCTTCGCGGAAGTGTTAGTGTTAGGGTTCGGGCTAGGGTTAGCGTTAGGGGACGGGGACGGTTTAGGGTCCAGGTGAGGGTATGACAACGGTTTAGGGTGAGCTTACGTGTGAGGGCACGGGTTATTGTTAGCGTACAGGTTAGGATTAGGGGATGGGTGAGAGTAAGGGTTCGGGGAAGAGTTTGGGTTAGGGTTCGGGCTAGGGTTACCGTTAGGAGACGGGGACGGTTTAGGGTCCAGGTGAGGATACGACAACGGCTTAGTGTGAGTGTACGTGTGAGGGCATGGGTTAGTGTTAGCGTACGGGTTAGGATTAGGGGACGGGTGAGGCTGAGGCTTCGGGGAAGGGTTAGGGTTAGGGTTCGGGCTAGGTTTAGGGTTAGGGGACGGGGACGGTTTAGGGTCCAGGTGAGGGTACGACAACGGTTTAGGGTGAGCGTACGTGTGAGGGCACGGGTAAGTTTTAGCGTCTGGGTTAGGATTAGGGGACGGGTGAGGGTAAGGCTTCGGGGAAGGGTTAGGGTTAGGGTTCGGGTTTGGGTTAGGGTTAGGGGACGGGGACGGTTTAGGGTCCAGGTGAGTGTACGACAACGGTTTAGAGTGAGCGTACCTGTGAGGGCAGTGGTTAGTGTTAGCGTACGGTTAGAAATAGGGGACGGGTGAGGGTAAGGCTTCGGAAAAGGGTTAGGGTTAGGGTTAGGGTTCGGGCTAGGGTTAGGGTTAGGCGACGGGGACGGTTTAGGGTCAAAGTGAGGGTACGACAACGGTTTAGGGTGACCGTACGTGTGAGGGCACGGGTTAGTGTTAGCGTACGGGTTAGGATTAGGGGACAGGTAAGTGTAAGGCTTCGGGGAAGGGTTATTGTTAGGTTGCGGGCTAGGGTTAGGGTTAGGGGACAGGGACGGTTTAGGGTCCAGGTGAGGGTACGACAACGGTTTAGGGTGAGTGTATGTGTGAGGGCACGGGTTAGTGTTAGCGTATGGGTTAGGATTAGGGGACGGATGAGGGTAAGGCTTCGGGGAAGGGTTTGGGTTAGGGTTCCAGCTAGGGTTAGGGTTAGGGGACGGGGACGGTTTAGGGTCCAGGTGAGGGTATGACAACGGTTTAGGGTGAGCTTACGTGTGAGGGCACGGGTTAGTGTTAGCGTACGGGTTAGAATTAGGGGACGGGTGAGGGTAAGGCTTCGGAGAAGTGTTAGGGTTAGGGTTCGGGCTAGGGTTAGGTTTAGGGGACGGGGACGGTTTAGGGTCCAGGTGAGCGTAAGACAACGGTTTAGGGTGAGCGTACGTGTGAGGGCACGGGTTAGTGTTAGCGTACGGGTTAGGTTTAGGGGACGGGTGAGTGTAAGGCTTCGAGGAAGGTTTAGTGTTAGGATTCGGGCTAGGGTTAGGGTTAGGGGTCGGGGACGGTTTAGGGTCCAGGTGAGTGTACGACAACGGTTTAAGGTGAGCGTACGTGTGAGGGCACGGGTTAGTGTTAGCGTACGGGTTAGGATTATGGGTCGGATTACGCTAAGGCTTCGGGGAAGAGTTAGGGTTAGGGTTCGGGCTAGGGTTAGTCTTAGGGGACGTGGAAGGTTTAGGGTCCAGGTGAACATACGACAGCGGTTTAGGGTGAGCGTACATGTGAGGGCACGGGTTAGTGTTAGCGTACGGGTTAGGATTAGGGGACGGGATAGGGTAAGGCTTCGGGGAAGGGTTAGGGTTAGGGTTCGGGCTAGGGTAAGGGTTAGGGTTAGGGGATGGTTTAGGGTCCAGGTGAGGGTATGACAACGGTTTAGCGTGAGCGTACATGTGAGGGCACGGGTTAGTGTTAGCGTACGGGTTAGGATTAGGGGACGGGTTAGGGTGCGGGTTCGGTGAATGGTAGGGTTAGGGTTCAGACTAGGGTTAGGGTTAGGGGATGGGGTCGGTTTAGGGTCCAGGTGAGGGTATGACAAAGGTTTAGGGTGAGCGTACGTGTGAGGACATGGGTTAGTGTTAGCGTACGGGTTAGGATTAGGGGTCGGTTGAGGGTAAGGCTTCGGGGAAGGGTTAGGTTTAGGGTTCGGGCTAGGGTTAGGGTTAGGGGACGGGGACGTTTTAGGGTCCAGGTGAGGGTACGAAAACGGTTTAGGGTGAGCATACGTGTGAGGGCATGGGTTAGTGTTAGCGTACGGGTTAGGATTAGGGGACAGGTGAGGGCAAGGCTTCGGGGAATGGTTAGATTTAGCGTTTGGGTAGGATTAGGTTTAGGGGACGGGGACGGTTTAGGGTCCAGGTGAGGGTACGACAACGGTTTATGGTGAGCGTACGTGTCAGGGCATGGGTTAGTGTTAGCGTACAAGTTAGGATTACGCGACGGGTTAGGGTAAGGCTTCGGGGAAGTCTTAGGGTTAGGGTTTGGGCTAGGGTTAGGGTTAGGGGACGGGGAAGGTTTAGGGTCCAGGTGAGGGGACGACAACGGTTTACTGTAAGCGTACGTGTGAGGGCACGGGTTAGTGTTAGCGTATGGGTTAGGATTAGGGGACGGGTGAGGGTAAGGCTTCCCGGAAGGGTTAGGGTTAGGGGTCCGGGTACGGTTTGGGTTAGGAGACGGGGACGGTTTACGGTCCAGGTGAGGGTACGACAACGGTTTAGGGCGAGCGTACGTGTGAGGGCATGGGTTAGTGTTAGCGTACGGGTTAGGATTAAGGGACGGGTGAGGCTCAGGCTTCGGGGAAGGGTTAGGGTTAGGGTTAGGGTTCGGGCTAGGGTTAGGGTAAGGCGACGGGGACGGTTTAGGGTCAAAGTGAGGGTACGACAACGGTTTAGGGTGAGCGTACGTGTGAGGGCACGGGTTAGTGTTAGCGTACGGGTTAGGATTAGGGGACAGGTAAGTGTAAGGCTTCGGGGAAGGGTTATTGTTAGGGTTCGGGCTAGGGTTAGGGTTAGGGGACGGGGACGGTTTAGGGTCCAGGTGAGGGTACGACAACGGTTTAGGGTGAGTGTATGTGTGAGGGCACGGGTTAGTGTTAGCGTACGGGTTAGGATTAGGGGACGGGTGAGGGTAAGGCTTCGGGGAAGGGTTAGGGTTAGGGTTCAGGCTAGGGTAAGGGTTAGGGGACGGGGATGTTTTAGGGTTCAGGTGAGGATACGACAACGGTTTACTGTAAGCGTACGTGTGAGGGCACGGGTTAGTGTTAGCGTACGGGTTAGGATTAGGGGACGTGTGAGGGTAAGGCTTCGGGGAATGTTTAGGGTTAGGGTTCGGTCTAGGGTTAGGGTTAGGGGACGGGGATGGTTTCGGGTCCAGGTGAGGGTACGGCAACGGTTTAGGGTGAGCGTACGTGTGAGGGCACCGGTTAGTGTTAGCGTACTGGTTAGGATTAGGGGACGTGTGAGAGTAAGGCTTCGGGGAATGTTTAGGGTTAGGGTTCGGGCTAGGGTTAGGGGACGGGGACGGGGATGGTTTAGGGTCCAGGTGAGGAAACGAAACGGTTTAGGGTGAGCGTACGTGTGAGTCCACGGGTTAGTGTTAGCGTACGGTTTAGGATTAGGGGACGGGTGAGGGTAAAGCTTTGGGGAGGGTTAGATTTAGGGTTTGGGCTAGGCATATGGTTAGGGGACGGGGACGGTTTAGGGTCCCGGTGAGGGTACGACACAGGTTTAGGGTGAGCGTACGTGTGAGGGCAAGGATTAGTGTTAGCGTACACGTTACGATTAGGGGACGGGTGAGGGTAAGGCTTCGGGGTAGGGTTAGGTTTAGGGTTCAGGCTAGGGTTAGGGTTAGGGGACGGGGACGGTTTAGGGTCCAGGTGAGGGTACGACAACGGTTTAGGGTGAGCGTACGTGTGAGGGCACGGGTTAGTGTTAGCGTATGGGTTAGGATTGGGGGACGGGTGAGGGTAATGCTTCGGGGAAGGGTAAGGGTTAGGGTTCGACCTAGAGTTAGGGTTGGGGTACGGGGACGGTTTAGTGTCCAGGTGAGGATACGACAACGGCTTAGTGTGAGCGTACGTGTGAGGGCACGGGTTAGTGTTAGCGTACGGGTTAGGATTAGGGGACAGGTGAGGGTAAGGTGTCGAGGAAGGGTTAGTGTTAGGGTTCGGTCTAGATTTAGGGTTAGGGGACGGGGACGGTTTAGGGTCCAGGTGAGGGTACGACAACGGTTTAGGGTGAGCGTACGTGTGAGGGCATGGGTTAGTATTAGCGTATGGGTTAGGATTAGGGGACGGGAGAGGGTAAAGCTTCGAGGAAGGGTTAGGGTTAGGGTTCGGGCTTGGGTTAGGGTTAGGGGACGGGGACGGTTTAGGGTCCAGGTGAGTGTACGACAACGGTTTACAGTGAGCGTACCTGTGAGGGCAGGGGTTAGTGTTAGCGTACGGTTAGAAATAGGGGACGGGTGAGGGTAAGGCTTCGGAAAAGGGTTAGGGTTAGGGTTAGGGTTCGGGCTAGGGTTAGGGTTAGGCGACGGGGACGGTTTAAGGTCAAAGTGAGGGTACGACAACGGTTTAGGGTGAGCGTACGTGTGAGGGCACGGCTTAGTGTTAGCGTACGGGTTAGGATTAGGGGACGGGTAAGTGTAAGGCTTTGGGGAAGTGTTAGGTTTAGGGTTCGGGCTAGGGTTAGGGTTAGGGAACGGGGACGGTTTAGGGTCCAGGTGAGGGTACGCCATCGGCTTAGGGTGAGCGTACGTGTGAGGGCACGGGTTAGTGTTAGCGTACGGGTTAGGATTAGGGGACGGGTGAGGGTAAGGCTTCGGGGAAGGGTTAGGGTTAGGGTTCGGGCTAGGGTTAGGGTTAGGGGACGGGGACTATTTAGGGTCCAGGTGAGTGTACGACAATGGTTTAGGGTGAGCGTACATGTGAGGGCACGGGTTCGTGTTAGCGTACGGGTTAGGATTAGGGGACGGGTGAGGGTAAGGCTTCTGGGAAGGGTTAGGGTTAGGGTTCGGGCTAGGTTTAGGGTTAGGGGATGGGGACGGTTTAGGGTCCAGGTGAGGGTACGAAACGGTTTAGGGTGAGCGTACATGTGAGTGCACGGGTTAGTGTTAGCGTACGGGTTAGGATTAGGGGACGGTTGAGGGTAAGGCTTCGGGGAATGGTTAGGTTTAGGGTTCGGGCTAGGGATAGGCTTAGGGGACGGGCATGGTTTAGGGTCCCGGTGAGGGTACGACAACGGTTTAGGGTGAGCGTACGTGTGATGGCACGGGTTAATGTTAGCGTACGGGTTAGTATTAGGGGACGGGTGAGGGTAAGGCTTCGGGGAATGGTTAGGGTTAGGGTTGGTGCTAGGGTTAGGGTTAGGGGATGGGGAAGGTTTAGGGTCCAGGTGAGGGTACGACAACGGTTTAGGGTGAGGGTACGTGTGAGGGCACGGATTAGTGTTAGCGTACGGGTTAGGATTAGGGGACGGGTGAGGGTAAGGCTTCGGGGAAGGGTTAGGGTTAGGGTTCGGGCTAGGGTTAGGGTTACGGAACGGGGACGGTTTAGGGTCCAGGTGAGGGTACGACATCGGCTTAGGGTGAGCGCACGTGTGAGGGCACGGGTTAGTGTTAGCGTACGGGTTAGGATTAGGGGAAGGGTGAGGGTAAGGCTTCGGGCAAGGGTTAGATTTAGGGTTCAGGCTAGTGTTAGGGTTAGGAGACGGGGACGGTTTAGGGTTCCAGGTGAGGGTATGACAACGGTTTAGGGCGAGCGTACGTGTGAGGGAATGGGTTAGTGTTAGCGTACGGGTTAGGATTAGGGACGGGTTAGGGTAAGGCTTCGGGGAAGGGTTAGGGTTAGGGTTCGGGCTAGGGTTAGGGTTAGGGGATGGGGACGGTTTAGGGTCCAGGTGAGGGTACGACAACGGTTTAGGGTGAGCGTACGTGTGAGGGCACGGGTTAGTGTTAGCGTATGGGTTAGGATTGGGGGACGGTTGAGAGTAAGGCTTCGCGGAAGTGTTAGTGTTAGGGTTCGGGCTAGGGTTAGCGTTAGGGGACGGGGGCGGTTTAGGGTCCAGGTGAGGGTATGACAACGGTTTAGGGTGAGCTTACGTGTGAGGGCACGGGTTATTGTTAGCGTACAGGTTAGGATTAGGGGATGGGTGAGAGTAAGGCTTCGGGGAAGAGTTTGGGTTAGGGTTCGGGCTAGGGTTACCGTTAGGAGACGGGGACGGTTTAGGGTCCAGGTGAGGATACGACAACGTCTTAGAGTGAGTGTACGTGTGAGGGCACGGGTTAGTGTTAGCGTACGGGTTACGATTAGGGGACAGGTGAAGGTAAGGTGTCGAGGAAGGGTTAGTGTTAGGGTTCTGTCTAGGGTTAGTTTTAGGGGACGGGACGGTTTAGGGTCCAGGTGAGGGTACGACAACGGTTTAGGGTAAGCGTACGTGTGAAGGCACCAGTTAGTGTTAGCGTACGGCTTAGGATTAGGGGACGGGTGAGGGTAAGGCTTTGTGGAAGGGTTAAGGTTAGGGTTTGGGCTAGGGTTAGGGGACGGGTACGGGGACGGTTTAGTGTCCAGGTGAGGGTACGACAATGGTTTTGGACGAGCGTACGTGTGAGGGCACGGGTTAGTGTTAGCGTTCGGGTTAGGATTAGGGGACGGGTGAGGGTAAGGCTTCGGGGAAGGGTTAGGGTTCGGGTTCAGGCTAGGGATAGGGTTAGGGGACGGGGACGGTTTAGGGTTCAGGTGAGGGTACGACAACGGTTTAGGGTGAGCGTACGTGTGAGGGCATGGTTTAGTGTTAGCGTACGATTGGAAATAGGGGATGGGTGAGGGTAAGGCTTCGGGAAAGGGTTAGGGTTAGGGTTCGGGCTAGGGTTAGGGTTGGGGACGGGGACGGTTTAGGGTCAAGGTGAGGGTAAGACAACGGTTTAGGGTGAGCGTACGTGTGAGAGCACGGGTTAGTGTTAGCGTACGCTTTAGGATTAGGTGACGGGTGAAGGTAAGGCTTCGGGGAAGGCTTAGGGTTAGGGTTCGGGCTAGGGTTAGGGTTAGGGGACGGGGACGGTTTAGGGTCCAGGTGAGGGTACGACAACGGTTTAGAGTGAGCGTACGTGTGAGGGCACGGGTTAGTGTTAGCGTACAGGTTAGGATTAGGGGACGGGCGAGGCTAAGGCTTCGGGGAAGGGTTAGGTTTAGAGTTCGGGCTAGGATTAGGGTTAGGGGACGGGGACGGTTTAGGGTGCAGGTGAGGGTACGACAACGGTTTAGGGCGAGCGTACGTGTGAGGGCATGGGTTAGTGTTAGCGTACGGGTTAGGATTAAGGGACGGGTGAGGCTCAGGCTTCGGGGAAGGGTTAGGGTTAGGGTTAGGGTTCGGGCTAGGGTTAGGGTAAGGCGACGGGGACGGTTTAGGGTCAAAGTGAGGGTACGACAACGGTTTAGGGTGAGCGTACGTGTGAGGGCACGGGTTAGTGTTAGCGTACGGGTTAGTATTAGGGGACAGGTAAGTGTAAGGCTTCGGGGAAGGGTTATTGTTAGGGTTCGGGCTAGGGTTAGGGTTAGGGGACGGGGACGGTTTAGGGTCCAGGTGAGGGTACGACAACGGTTTAGGGTGAGTGTATGTGTGAGGGCACGGGTTAGTGTTAGCGTACGGGTTAGGATTAGGGGACGGGTGAGGGTAAGGCTTCGGGGAAGGGTTAGGGTTAGGGTTCGGGCTAGGGTAAGGGTTAGGGGACGGGGATGTTTTAGGGTTCAGGTGAGGATACGACAACGGTTTACTGTAAGCGTACGTGTGAGGGCACGGGTTAGTGTTAGCGTACGGGTTAGGATTAGGGGACGTGTGAGGGTAAGGCTTCGGGGAATGTTTAGGGTTAGGGTTCGGTCTAGGGTTAGGGTTAGTGGACGGGGACGGTTTCCGGTCCAGGTGAGGGTACGGCAACGGTTTAGGGTGAGCGTACGTGTGAGGGCACCGGTTAGTGTTAGCGTACTGGTTAGGATTAGGGGACGTGTGAGAGTAAGGCTTCGGGGAATGTTTAGGGTTAGGGTTCGGGCTAGGGTTAGGGGACGGGGACGGGGATGGTTTAGGGTCCAGGTGAGGGTACGAAACGGTTTAGGGTGAGCGTACGTGTGAGTCCACGGGTTAGTGTTAGCGTACGGTTTAGGATTAGGTGACGGGTGAGGGTAAGGCTTTGGGGAGGGTTAGATTTAGGGTTTGGGCTAGGGATATGGTTAGGGGACGGGGACGGTTTAGGGTCCCGGTGAGGGTACGACACCGGTTTAGGGTGAGCGTACGTGTGAGGGCACGGGTTAGTGTTAGCGTACGCGTTACGATTAGGGGACGGGTGAGGGTAAGGCTTCGGGGTAGGGTTAGGTTTAGGGTTCAGGCTAGGGTTAGGGTTAGGGGACGGGGACGGTTTAGGGTCCAGGTGAGGGTACGACAACGGTTTAGGGTGAGCGTACGTGTGAGGGCACGGGTTAGTGTTAGCGTACGGGTTAGGATTAGGGGACGGGTAAGTGTAAGGCTTTGGGGAAGTGTTAGGTTTAGGGTTCGGGCTAGGGTTAGGGTTAGGGAACGGGGACAGTTTAGGGTCCAGGTGAGGGTACGCCATCGGCTTAGGGTGAGCGTACGTGTGAGGGCACGGGTTAGTGTTAGCGTACGGGTTAGGATTAGGGGACGGGTGAGGGTAAGGCTTCGGGGAAGGGTTAGGGTTAGGGTTCGGGCTAGGGTTAGGGTTAGGGGACAGGGACTATTTAGGGTCCAGGTGAGTGTACGACAATGGTTTAGGGTGAGCGTACATGTGAGGGCACGGGTTCGTGTTAGCGTACGGGTTAGGATTAGGGGACGGGTGAGGGTAAGGCTTCGGGGAAGGGTTAGGGTTAGGGTTCGGGCTAGGTTTAGGGTTAGGGGATGGGGACGGTTTAGGGTCCAGGTGAGGGTACGAAACGGTTTAGGGTGAGCGTACATGTGAGTGCACGGGTTAGTGTTAGTGTACGGGTTAGGATTAGGGGACGGTTGAGGGTAAGGCTTCGGGGAATGGTTAGGTTTAGGGTTCGGGCTAGGGATAGGGTTAGGGGACGGGCATGGTTTAGGGTCCCGGTGAGGGTACGACAACGGTTTAGGGTGAGCGTACGTGTGATGGCATGGGTTAATGTTAGCGTACGGGTTAGTATTAGGGGACGGGTGAGGGTAAGGCTTCAGGGAATGGTTAGGGTTAGGGTTGGTGCTAGGGTTAGGGTTAGGGGATGGGGAAGGTTTAGGGTCCAGGTGAGGGTACGACAACGGTTTAGGGTGAGGGTACGTGTGAGGGCACGGATTAGTGTTAGCGTACGGGTTAGGATTAGGGGACGCGTGAGGGTAAGGCTTCGGGGAAGTGTTAGGGTTAGGGTTCGGGCTAGGGTTAGGGTTACGGAACGGGGACGGTTTAGGGTCCAGGTGAGGGTACGACATCGGCTTAGGGTGAGCGCACGTGTGAGGGCACGGGTTAGTGTTAGCGTACGGGTTAGGATTAGGGACGGGTTAGGGTAAGGCTTCGGGGAAGGGTTAGGGTTAGGGTTCGGGCTAGGGTTAGGGTTAGGGGATGGGGACGGTTTAGGGTCCAGGTGAGGGTACGACAACGGTTTAGGGTGAGCGTACGTGTGAGGGCACGGGTTAGTATTAGCGTATGGGTTAGGATTGGGGGACGGTTGAGAGTAAGGCTTCGCGGAAGTGTTAGTGTTAGGGTTCGGGCTAGGGTTAGCGTTAGGGGACGGGGGCGGTTTAGGGTCCAGGTGAGGGTATGACAACGGTTTAGGGTGAGCTTACGTGTGAGGGCACGGGTTATTGTTAGCGTACAGGTTAGGATTAGGGGATGGGTGAGAGTAGGCTTCGGGGAAGAGTTTGGGTTAGGGTTCGGGCTAGGGTTACCGTTAGGAGACGGGGACGGTTTAGGGTCCAGGTGAGTGTACGACAACGGCTTAGTGTGAGTGTACGTGTGAGGGCACGGGTTAGTGTTAGCGTACGGGTTACGATTAGGGGACAGGTGAAGGTAAGGTGTCGAGGAAGGGTTAGTGTTAGGGTTCTGTCTAGGGTTAGTTTTAGGGGACGGGACGGTTTAGGGTCCAGGTGAGGGTACGACAACGGTTTAGGGTAAGCGTACGTGTGAAGGCACCAGTTAGTGTTAGCGTACGGCTTAGGATTAGGGGACGGGTGAGGGTAAGGCTTTGTGGAAGGGTTAAGGTTATGGTTTGGGCTAGGGTTAGGGGACGGGTACGGGGACGGTTTAGTGTCCAGGTGAGGGTACGACAATGGTTTTGGACGAGCGTACATGTGAGGGCACGGGTTAGTGTTAGCGTTCGGGTTAGGATTAGGGGACGGGTGAGGGTAAGGCTTCGGTGAAGGGTTAGGGTTCGGGTTCAGGCTAGGGATTGGGTTAGGGGACAGGGACGGTTTAGGGTTCAGGTGAGGGTACGACAACGGTTTAGGGTGAGCGTACGTGTGAGGGCATGGTTTAGTGTTAGCGTACGATTAGAAATAGGGGACGGGTGAGGGTAAGGCTTCGGGAAAGGGTTAGGGTTAGGGTTCGGGTTAGGGTTAGGGTTGGGAATGGGATCGGTTTAGGGTCAAGGTGAGGGTAAGACAACGGTTTAGGGTGAGCGTACGTGTGAGGGCACGGGTTAGTGTTAGCGTACGCTTTAGGATTAGGTGACGGGTGAAGGTAAGGCTTCGGGGAAGGCTTAGGGTTAGGGTTCGGGCTAGGGTTAGGGTTAGGGGACGGGGACGGTTTAGGGTCCAGGTGAGGGTACGACAACGGTTTAGAGTGAGCGTACGTGTGAGGGCACGGGTTAGTGTTAGCGTACAGGTTAGGATTAGGGGACGGGCGAGGCTAAGGCTTCGGGGAAGGGTTAGGTTTAGAGTTCGGGCTAGGATCAGGGTTAGGGGACGGGGACGGTTTAGGGTGCAGGTGAGGGTACGAGAACGGTTTAGGTTGAGCTTATGTGTGAGGGCACGGGTTAGTGTTAGCGTACGGGTTAGAAGTAGGGGACGGGTGAGGTTAAGGTTTCAGGGAAGGGTTAGGGTTAGTGTTTGGGCTAGGGTTAGGGTTAGGGTCCGGGGACAGTTTAGGGTCCAGGTGAGGGTACGACAACATTTTAGGGTGAGCGTACGCGTGAGGGCACCGGTTAGTATTAGCGTACGGTTTAGGATTAAGGGACATGTGAGGGTAAGGCTTCGGGGAACTTTTAGGGTTAGGGTTCGGGCTACGGTTAGGGTTAGGGGACGGGGACGATTTAGGGTCCAGGTGAGAGTACAACAACGGTTTAGTGTGAGCGTACGTGTGAGGGCACGGGTTAGTGTTAGAGTATGGGTTAGGATTAGGGGACGGGTGAGGGTAAGGCTTCGGGGAAGTGTTAGGGTTAGGGTTCGGGCTAGGGTTAGGATTAGTGGACGGGGACGGTTTAGGGTCCAGGTGAGGGTACGACAACGGTTTAGGGTGAGCGTACGTGTGAGGGCACGGGTTAGTGTTAGCTTACATGTTAGGATTACGGGACGGGTAAGTGTATGGCTTCCGGAAAGGGTTAGGGTTAAGGTTCGGGCTTGGGTTAGGGTTAGGAAACAGGGACGGTTTAGGGTCCAGGTGAGGGAAGGACAACGGTTTAGGGTGAGCGTACGTGTGAGGGAACTCGTTAGTGTTAGCGTACGGGTTAGGATTAGGGGATGGGTTAGTGTAAGGTTTCAGGCAAGTGTTAGGGATAGGGTTCGGGCTAGGGTTAGGGTTAGGGTTAGGGGACGGTTTAGGGTCCAGGTGAGGGTACGACAAAAGTTTAGGGTGAGTGTACTTGTGAGGGCACTGGTTAGTGTTAGTGTACGGGTTAGGATTAGGAGACGGGTGAGGGTAAGGCTTCGGGGAGGGTTAGGGTTAGGGTTCGGGCTAGGGTTAGGGTTAGGGGATGGGGATGGTTTAGGGTCCAGGTGAGGGTACGACAACGGTTTAGGGTCAGCGTACGTGTGAGGGCACAGGTTAGTGTTAGCGTACGGGTTAGGATTAGGGGACAGGTGAGGGTGAGGCTTCGGGGAATGGTTAGGGTTAGGGTTCGGGCTAGGATTAGTGTTAGGGGACGGGGATGGTTTAGGGTCCAGGTGAGGGCACGACAACGGTTTAGGGTGAGCGTACGTGTGAGGGCACGGGTTAGTGTTAGCGTACAGGTTAGGATTAGGGGATGGGTGAGTGTAAGGCTTCGGGGAAGTGTTAGGGTTAGGGTTCGGGTTAGGGTTAGGGTTCGGGTTAGGGTTAGGGTTCGAGCTAGTGTTAGGGTTAGGTGACGGAGAATGTTTAGGGTCCAGGTGAGGGTACGACATCGGCTTAGGGTGAGCGTACGTGCGAGGGCACGGGTTAGTGTTAGCGTACGGGTTAGGATTAGGGGACGGGTGAGGGTAAGGCTTCGGCGAAGGGTTAGGGTTAGGGTTCGGGCTAGGTTTAGGGTTAGGGGACTGGGACTATTTAGGGTCCAGGTGAGGGTACGACAATGGTTTAGGGTGAGCGTACGTGTGAGGGTACGGGTTCGTGTTAGCGTACGGGTTAGGATTAGGGGACGGGTGAGGGTAAGGCTTCGGGGAAGAGTTAGGGTTAGGGTTCGGGCTAGGGTTAGGGTTAGTGGATGGGGACGGTTTAGGGTCCAGGTGAGGATACGAAACTGTGTAGGGTGAGCGTACATGTGAGTGCACGGGTTAGTGTTAGCGTACGGGTTAGGATTAGGGGACGGTTGAGGGTAAGGCTTCGGGGAAGGGTTAGGTTTAGGGTTCGGGCTAGGGATAGGGTTAGGGGACGGGGATGGTTTAGGGTCCCGGTGAGGGTATGACAACGGTTTATGGTGAGCGTACGTGTGACGGAACGGGTTAATGTTAGCGTACGGGTTAGTATTAGGAGACGGGTGAGGGTAAGGCTTCGGGGAATGTTTAGGGTTAGGGTTGGTGCTAGGGTTAGGGTTAGGGGATGGGGAAGGTTTAGGGTCCAGGTGAGGGTACGACAACGGTTTAGGGTTAGCGTACGTGTGAGGGCACGGGTTAGTGTTAGCGTACGGTTTAGGATTAGGGCACAGGTGAGGGTAAGGCTTCGGGGCATGGTTAGATTTAGCGTTTGGGCTAGGATTAGGGTTAGGGGATGGGGACGGTTTAGGGTCCAGGTGAGGGTACGACAACAGTTTATGGTGAGCGTAAGTGTCAGGGAATGGGTTAGTGTTAGCGTACGATTTAGGATTACGGGACGGGTTAGAGTAAGGCTTCGGGGAAGTGTTAGGGTTAGGGTTCCGCCTAGGGTTTGGGTTAGGGGACGGGGACGGTTTAGGGTCCAGGTGAGGGTACGATAATGTTTCACTGTGAGCGTACGTGTGAGGGCACGGGTTAGTGTTAGCGTACGGGTTAGGATTAGGGGACGGGTGAGGGTAAGGCTTCTTGGAAGGGTTAGGGTTAGGGTTCGAGCTAGGGTTAGGGTTAGGGCACGGGGACGGTTTAGGCTTCAGATGAGGGTATGACATCGGCTTAGGGTGAGCGCACGTGTGAGGGCACGGGTTAGTGTTAGTGTACGGTTTAGGATTAGGGGACGGGTGAGGGTAAGGCTTTGGGCAAGGGTTAGATTTAGGGTTCAGGCTAGGGTTAGGGTTAGGAGACGGGGACGGTTTAGGGTTCCAGGTGAGGGTATGACAACGGTTTAGGGCGAGCGTACGAGTGAGGGCATGGGTTAGTGTTACGTACTGGTTAGGATTAGGGGACGAGTGAGGGTAAGGCTTTGGGGAAAAGTTAGGCTTAGGGTTCGGGCTAGGGTTAGGGTTAGGGAACGGGGACGGTTTAGGGTCCAGGTGAGGGTACGACATCGGCTTAGGGTGAGCGTACGTGTTAGGGCACGGGTTAGTGTTAGCATACGGGTTAGGATTAGGGGACGGGTGAGGGTAAGACTTCGGGAAAGGGTTAGGGTTAGGGTTCGGGCTAAGGTTAGGGTTAGGCGACGGGGACGGTTTAGGGTCCAGGTGAGTGTACGACAATGGTTTAGGGTGAGCGTATGTCTGAGGGCACGGGTTAGTGTTAGCGTACAGGTTAGGATTAGGGGACGGGTGAGAGTAAGGCTTCGGGGAAGAGTTAGGGTTAGGGTTCGGGCTAGGGTTACCGTTAGGAGACGGGGACGGTTTCGGATCCAGGTGAGGGTACGGCAACGGTTTAGGGTGAGCGTACGTGTGAGGGCGCCGGTTAGTGTTAGTGTACTGGTTAGGATTAGGGGACGTGTGAGGGTAAGGCTTCGGGGAATGTTTAGGGTTAGGGTTCGGGCTAGGGTTAGGGGACCGGGACGGGGATGGTTTAGGGTCCAGGTGAGGGTACGAAACGGTTTAGGGTGAGCGTACGTGTGAGTGCACGGGTTAGTGTTAGCGTACGGGTTAGGATTAGGGGACGGGTGAGGGTAAGGCTTCGGAGAAGGGTTAGGGTTAGGGTTCGAGCTAGGGTTAGGGTTGGGGGACGGGGACGGTTTAGGGTCCAGGTGAGGATACGACAACGGCTTAGGGTGAGCGTACGTGTGAGGGCACGGGTTAGTGTTAGCGTACGGGTTAGGATTAGGGGACGGGTGAGGGTAAGGCTTCGGGAAAGGGTTAGGGTTATCGTTCGGGCTAGGGTTAGGGTTAGGGGACGGGGACGGTTTAGGGTCCAGGTGAGTGTTCGACAACGGTTTAGGATGAGCGTACGTGTGAGGGCAGGGGTTAGTGTTAGCGAATGGGTTAGGATTAGGGGACAGGTGAGGGTAAGGTGTCGAGGAAGGGTTAGTGTTAGGGTTCGGTCTAGGGTTAGGGTTAAGGGACGGGACAGTTTAGGGTTCAGGTGAGGGTACGACAACGGTTTAGGGTAAGCGTACGTGTGAAGGCACCAGTTAGTGTTAGCGTACGGCTTAGGATTAGGGGACGGGTGAGGGTAAGGCTTTGTGGAAGGGTTAAGGTTAGGGTTCGGGCTAGGGTTAGGGGACGGGGACGGGGATGGTTTAGTGTCCAGGTGAGGGTACGACAATGGTTTTGGACGAGCGTACGTGTGAGGGCACGGGTTAGTGTTAGCGTTCGGGTTAGGATTAGGGGACGGGTAAGTGTATGGCTTCGGGAAAGGGTTAGGGTTAAGGTTCGGGATAGGGTAACGGTTAGGGGATGGGGACGGTTTAGGGTCCAGGTGAGGGTACGACAACGGTTTAGGGTGAGCGTACGTGTGAGGGCAAGGGTTAGTGTTAGCGTACGGGTTAGGATTAGGAGACAGGTGAGGGTAAGGTTTCGAGGAAGTTTTAGGTTTAGGGTTAGGTCTAGGTTTAGGGTTAGGGGACGGGGACGGTTTAGGGTCCAGGTGAGGGTACGACAACGGTTTAGGGTGAGCGTACGTGTGAGGGCACGGGTTAGTTTTAGCGTCTGGGTTAGGATTAGGGGACGGGTGAGGGTAAGGTTTCGGGGAAGGGTTAGGGTTAGGGTTCGGGCTTGGGTTAGGGTTAGGGGACGGGGACGGTTTAGGGTCCAGGTGAGTGTACGACAACGGTTTAGAGTGAGCGTACCTGTGAGGGCAGTGGTTAGTGTTAGCGTACGGTTAGAAATAGGGGACGGGTGAGGGTAAGGCTTCGGAAAAGGGTTAGGGTTAGGGTTAGGGTTCGGGCTAGGGTTAGGGTTAGGCGACGGGGACGGTTTAGGGTCAAAGTGAGGGTACGACAACGGTTTAGGGTGAGCGTACGTGTGAGGGCACTGGTTAGTGTTAGCGTAAGTGTTAGGATTTGGGGAGGGGAGAGGGTAAGGCTTCGGGGAAGATTTAGGTTTAGTGTTCCGGCTAGGGTTACGTTTAGGGGACGGGGATGGTTTAGGGTCCAGGTCAGTGTACGACAACGATTTAGGTTGAGCGTACGTGTCAGGGCATGGTTTAGTGTTAGCGTACATTTTAGGATTAGGAGATGGGTTTGTGTAAGGCTTCGAGGAAGTGTTAGGGCTAGGTTTCGGGCTAGGGTTAGGGTTAGGAAACAGGGACGGTTTAGGGTCCAGATGAGGGTACGACAACGGTTTAGGTTGAGCGTACGTGTGAGGAAACTGGTTAGAGTTAGCGTACGGGTTAGGAT
Organism: Orcinus orca; assembly: GCF_937001465.1. Lineage (NCBI taxonomy): Eukaryota > Metazoa > Chordata > Mammalia > Artiodactyla > Delphinidae > Orcinus > Orcinus orca. The sequence goes on from NC_064563.1 coordinate 39,291,276, forward strand.
TAGGGGATGGGTTAGTGTAAGGTTTCAGGCAAGAGTTAGGGATAGGGTTCGGGCTAGGGTTAGGGTTAGGGGACGGGGACGGTTTAGGGTCCAGGTGAGGGTACGACAAAAGTTTAGGGTGAGCGTACGTGTGAGGGCACTGGTTAGTGTTAGTGTACGGGTTAGGATTAGGAGACGGGTGAGGGTAAGGCTTCGGGGAGGGTTAGGGTTAGGGTTCGGGCTAGGGTTAGGGTTAGGGGATGGGGAGGGTTTAGGGTCCAGGTGATGGTATGACAACGGTGTAGGGTGAGCGTACGTGTGAGGGCACGGGTTAGTGTTAGCGTACGGGTTAGGATTAGTGGACGGGTGAGGGTAAGGCTTCGGGGAAGGGTTATGGTTAGGGTTCGGGCTAGGGTTAGGGTTAGGGGACTGGGACGGTTTAGGGTCAAGGTGGGGGTACGACAACGGTTTAGGGTGAGCGTACGTGTGAGGGTATGGGTTAGTGTAAGCATACGGGTTAGGATTAGGCGACGGGTGAGGGTAAGGCTTCGGGGAAGGGATAGGGTTAGGGTTCGGGCTAGGGTTAGGGTTAGGGAATGGGGAAGCTTTAGGGTCCATTTGAGGGTACGACAACGGTTTAGGGTGAGCGTACGTGTGAGGTCACGGGATAGTGTTAGCGTACGGTTTCGGATTAGGGGACGGGTTAGGGTAAGGCTTCGTGGATGGGTTAGGGTTAGGGTTTGGGCTAGGGTTATTGTTAGGGGACTGGGACGGATTAGGGTCCATGTGAGTGTACGACAACAGTTTAGGGTGAGCGCACGTGTGATGGCACGGGTTAGTGTTAGCGTACGACTTAGGATTAGGGGACATGTGAGGGTAAGGCCTCGGGTAAGGGCTAGGGTTAGGGTTCTGGCTAGGGTTAGGATTAGGGGACAGGGACGGTTTAGGGTCCACGTGATGGTACGACAACGGTTTAGGGTGAGCGTACGTGTGAGGGCACGGGTTAGTGTTTGCGGACGGGTTAGGATTAGGGGACGGGTGAGGGTAAGGCTTCGGGGAAGAGTTATGGTTAGGGTTTGGGCTAGGGTTAGGGTTAGGGTTAGGGGACGGTTTAGGGTCCAGATCAGGGTACGAGAACGGTTTAGGGTGAGCGTATGTGTGATGGCATGGGTTGGTGTTAGCATACGGGTTAGGATTAGGGGACGGCTGAGGGTAAGGCTTTGGGGAAGGGTTAGTGTTAGGGTTCGGGCTAGGGTTAGGGTTAGGGGACGGGGAAGGATTAGGGTTCAGGTGAGGGTACGACAAAGGTTTAGGGTGAGCGTACGTGTGAGTGCCCGAGTTATGTTAGCGTACGGGTAAGGATTAGGGGACGGTTCAGTGTAAGGCTTCGGGGAAGGGTTAGGGTTAGGGTTCGGGATAGGGTTAGGGTTAGGGGACGGGGACGGTTTAGGGTCCAGGTGAGTGTACGACAACGGTTTAGGGTGAGCGCACGTGTGAGGGAACGGTTTAGTGTTAGCGTACGGGTTAGGATTAGGTGACGGGTTAGGGTAAGGCTTCTGGGAAGTGTTAGGTTTAGGGTTCGGGCTAGGGTTAGGGTTAGGGGACGGGAACGGTTTAGGGTCCAGGTGAGTGTACGACAACGGTTTATGGTTATCGTACGTGTGAGGGCACGGGTTAGTGTTAGCGTACGGGTTAGGATTAGGGGACGGGTGAGGGTAAGGCTTCGGGGACGGGTTAGTGTTAGGGTTCGGGCTAGGGTTAGGGTTAGGGGACGGGGACGGTTTAGGGTCCAGGTGAGGGTATGACAACGGTTTAGGGTGAGCGTACGTGTGAGGGCACGGGTAGTGTTAGCGTACTGGTTAGGATTAGGGGACGGGTTAGGGTAAGGCTTCGGGGAAGGGTTAGGTTTAGGGTTCGGGTTAGGGTTAGGGTTAGGGGAATGGGACGGTTCAGCGTATAGGTGAGGGTACGACAACGGTTTAGGGTGAGCGTTCGTGTGCGGGTACGGGTTAGTGTTAGCGTACGGGTTAGGATTAGGTGACGGGTGAAGGTAAGGCTTCGGGGAAGGGTTAGGGTTAGGGTTCGGCTTAGGGTTAGGGTTAGGGGACGGGGAAGATTTCTGGTCCAGGTGAGGTTACGACAACGATTTAGGGTGAGCGTACGTGTGAGGGCATGGGTTAGTGTTAGCGTACGGGTTAGGATTAGGGGACGGGTGAGGTTAAGGCTTCAGGGAAGTGTTAGGGTTAGGGTTCGGGCACGGGTTAGGGTTAGGGGACGGGGACGGTTTAGGGTCCAGGTGAGGGTACGACAACGGTTTAGGGTGAGCGTAGGTGTGAGGGCACAGGTTAGTGTTAGCTTATGGGTTAGGATTAGAGGACGGGTGAGTGTAAGGCTTCGGGGAAGGGTTAGGGTTAGGATTCGTGCTAGGGTTAGGTTTAGGGGACGGGGACAGTTTAGGGTCCTAGTGAGGGTACGACAACGGTTTAGGGTGAGCGTAAGTGTGAGGCCACGGGTTAGTGTTAGCGTACAGGTTAGGATTAGGTGACGGGTGAGGGTAAGGCTTTGGGGAAGGGTTAGGATTAGGGTTCGGGCTAGGGTTAGTGTTAGGGGTCTGACACGGTTTAGGGTCCGGGTGAGGGTACGACAACAGTTTAGGGTGAGCGTACATGTGAGGGCATGGGTTAGTGTTAGCGTACCGGGTAGGATTAGGTGACGGGTTAGGGTAAGGCTTCCGTGAATTGTTAGGGTTAGGTTTTGGGCTAGGGTTAGGGTTAGGGGATGGGGACGGTTTAGGGTTCTGGTGAGGGTACGACAACTGTTTAGGGTGAGCATACGTGTGAGGGCACGGGTTACTGTTAGCGTATGTGTTAGGATTAGGAGACGGGTTAGGGTAAGGCTTCGGGGACGAGGTAGGGTTAGGGTTCGGGCTAGGGTTAGGGTTAGGGGACTGGGACGGTTTAGGGTACAGGTGAGGGTACGACAACAGTTTAGGGTGAGCGTACGTGTGGGGGCATGGGTTAGTGTTAGCGTACAGGTTAGGATTAGGGGAAAGGTGAGGGTAAGGCTTCGGGGAAGGTTTAGGGTTAGGGTTCGGGCTAGCGTTAGGGTTAGGGGACGGTGACTGTTTAGGGTCTAGGTGAGGGTACGACAACGGTTTAGACTGGGCGTACGTGTGAGGGCACGGGTTAGTGTTAGCGTACGGGTTAGGATTAGGGGATGGGTTAGGGTAAGGCTTCTGGGAAGGGTTAGGGTTAGGGTACGGGCTAGGGTTAGGGTTAAGGGACGGGGAAGTTTTCAGGTCCAGGTGAGGGTATGACAACGGTTTAGGATGAGCATACGAGTGAGGGCACGGGTTAGTGTTAGCGTACGGGTTAGGATTAGGGGACGGGTGAGGATAAGGCTTCGAGGAAGTGTTAGGTTTAGGGTTCGGGCTAGGGTTAAGGTTAGGGGTCGGGGACGGTTTAGGGTCCAGGTGAGTGTACGACAACGGTTTAGGGTGAGCATACGTGTGAGGGCACAGGTTAGTGTTAGCGTACGGGTTACGATTAGGGGACGGGTGAAGGTAAGGCTTCGGGGAAGGGTTAGGGTTAGGGTTCGGGCTAGGGTTAGGATTAGAGGACGGGGACGGTTAGGGTCCCGGTGAGGGTACGACAACGGTTTAGGGTGAGCGTACGTGTGAGGGTACGGGTTAGTGTTAGCATACGGGTTAGGATTAGGGTACGAGTTAGGGTAGGGCTTCGGGGAAGGGTTAGTGTCAGGGTTCAGTCTAGGGTTAGGGTTAAGGGACGGGGACGGTTTACAATCCATGTGAGGGTACGACTATGCTTTAGGGTGAGCATACGTGTGAGGCCATGGGTTAGTGTTAGCGTACGAGTTAGGATTAGGGAACGGGTTAGGGTAAGGCTTCGGGAAGGGTTAGGGTTAGGGTTCGGGCTAGGGTTAGGGTTTGGGTTAGGGGATGGTTTAGGGTCCAGGTGAGGGTATGACAACGGTTTAGCGTGAGCGTACATGTGAGGGCACGGGTTAGTGTTAGGGTACGGGTTAGGATGAGGTGACGGGTTAGGGTAAGACTTCGGTGAATGGTTAGGGTTAGGGTTCGGGCTAGGGTTAGGGTTTGGGTTAGGGGATGGTTTAGGGTCCAGGTGAGGGTATGACAATGGTTTAGTGTGAGCGTACGTGTGAGGTCACGGGTTAGTGTTAGCGTACGGGTTTAGATTAGGGGACGGGTCAGGGTAAGGCTTCGGGGAAGGGTTAGGGTTCGGGCTAGGGTTAGTGTTAGGGGACGGGGATGGTTTAGGGTACAGGTGAGGGTACGACAACGGTTTAGGGTGAGCGTACGTGTGAGGGTACATGTTAGTGTTAGCGTACGGGTTAGGATTAGGGTTCAGATTAGGGTAAGGCTTCGGGGAAGGGTTAGGGTTAGGGTTCGGGCTAGGGTTCGGGTTAGGGGACGGGACGGTTTACGGTCCAGGTGAGGGTATGACAACGGTTTATGGTAAGCGTATGTGTGAGAGCACACGTTAGAGTTAACGTACGGGTTATAATAAGGGGACGGGTGAGGGAAAGGCTTCGGGGAAGGGTTAGGGTTAGGGTTCGGGCGAGGGTTAGGGTTATGGGACGGGGACGGTTTAGGGTCCAGGTGAGGGTACGGCAACGGTTTAGGGTGAGCGTACGTGTGAGGGCATGGGTTAGTGTTAGCGTACGGGTTAGGATTAGGGGACGGGTGAGGGTAAGGGTCCGGGGAAGCGTTAGGGTTAGGGTTCGGGCTAGGGTTAGGGTTAGGGGACGGGGACGGTTTAGGGTCCAGGTGAGGGTACGACAACGGTTTAGTGTGAGCATACGTGTGAGAGCACAGGTTAGTTTTAGCGTACGGTTTACGATTAGGGGAGAGGTGAGTATAAGGCTTCGAAGAAGGGTTATGTTTAGGGCTCGGTCTAGGGTTAAGGTTAGGGGACGGGGATGGTTTAGGGTCCAGGTGAGGGTACGACAACGGTTTAGGGTGAGCGTACGTGTGAGGACACGGGTTAGTGTTAGCGTACAGTTTAGTATTAGGGGACGGGTTAGGGTAAGGCTTCGGTGAATGGTTAGGCTTAGGGTTCGGGCTAGGGTTAGGGTTAGGGGATGGGTACAGTTTAGGGTCCAAGAGAGGGTACGACAACGGATTAGGGTGAGCATACGTGTGAGGGAACGGGTTACTTTTAGCGTATGGGTTAGGATTAGGGGACGGGTTAGTGTAAGGCTTCGGGTACGGGTTAGGGTTAGGGTTTAGGCTAGGGTTAGGGTTAGGGGACGCGGAAGGTTTAGGGTCCAGGTGAGGAAACGACAGCGGTTTAGGGTGAGCGTACGTGTGAGGGCACGGGTTAGTGTTAGCGTACGGGTTAGGATTAGGGGACGGGTGAGGGTAAGGCTTCGGGGAAGGGTTAGGGTTAGGGTTCGGGCTAGGGTTACTCTTAGGGGACGCGGAAGGTTTAGGGTATAGGTGAGGATAAGACAGCGGTTGAGGGTGAGCGTACGTGTGAGGGCATGGGTTAGTCTTACTGTACGGGATAGGATTAGGGGACGGGTGAGGGTAAGGCTTCGGGGAAGGGTTAGGGTTAGGGTTCGGGCTAGGTTTAGGGTTAGGGGACGGGGACGGTTTAGGGTCCAGGTGAGGGTACGACAACGGTTTAGGGTGAGCGTAAGTGTGAGGGAACTGGTTAGTGTTAGCGTAGCGGTTAGGATTAGGGGATGTGTTATTGTAATGTTTCAGGCAAGGGTTAGGGATAGGGTTCGGGCTAGGGCTAGGGTTAGGGGATGGGGATGCTTTAGGGTCCAGGTGAGGGTACAGCAATGGTTTAGCGTGAGCGTACGTGTGAGGGCACGGGTTAGTGTTAGCGTACGGTTTAGGATTAGGGGATGGGTGAGGGTAAGGCTTCGGGGAAGGGTTAGTGTTAGGGTTCGGGCTAGGGTTAGGGTTAGGGCACGGGGACGGTTTAGGGTTCTGGTGAGGGTACGACAACGGTTTAGGGTGAGCGTACGTGTGCGGGCACGGGTTAATGTTACCACACGGGTTAGGATTAGGGGACAGGTGAGGATAAGGCTTCAGGGAAGTGTTAGTGTTAGGGTTCAGGCTAGGGTTAGGGTTAGGGGACGGGGACGGTTTAGGGTCCAGGTGAGTGTACGACAACGATTTAGAGTGAGCGTACGTGTGAGGGCAAGGGTTAGTGTTAGCGTACGGTTAGAAATAGGGGACGGGTGAGGGTAAGGCTTCCGAAAAGTGTTAGGTTTAGGGTTAGGGTTCGGGCCAGGTTTAGGCTTAGGGGACGGGGACGGTTTAGGGTCCAGGTGAGGGTACGAGCACGGTTTAGGGTGAGCGTATGTGTGAGGGCACAGGTTAGTGTCAGCATACGGGTTAGGATTAGGTGACGGGTTAGGGTAATGCTTCGGGGAAGTGTTAGGGTTAGGGTTCGGGCTAGGGTTAGGGTTAGGGGACGGGAACGGTTTAGGGTCCAGGTGAGGGTACGACAACGGTTTAAGGTGAGCGTATGTGTGAGGGCACAGGTTAGTGTTAGCGTACGGGTTAGGATTAGGGGACAGGTGAAGGTAAGGCTTCGGGGAATGGTTAGATTTAGCGTTTGGGTAGGATTAGGTTTAGGGTACGGGGACGGTTTAGGGTCCAGGTGAGGGTACGACAACGGTTTATGGTGAACGTACGTGTCAGGGCATGGGTTAGTGTTAGCGTACGAGTTGGGTTTACGGGACGGGTTAGGGTAAGGCTTCGGGGAAGTCTTAGGATTAAGGTTCGGTCTAGGGTTAGGGTTAGGGGACGGGGACGGTTTAGGGTCCAGGTGAGGGTACGAAAACGGTTTACTGTGAGCGTACGTGTGAGGGAACGGGCTAGTGTTAGCGTACGGGTTAGGATTAGGGGACGGGTGAGGGTAAGGCTTCGGGGAAGGGTTAGATTTAGGGTTCGGGCTAGGGTTAGGTTTAGGAGACGGGGACGGTTTACGGTCCAGGTGAGGGTACGACAACGGTTTAGGGGGAGCATACGTGTGAGGGCATGGGTTAGTGTTAGCATATGGGTTAGCATTAGGGGACGGGTGAGTGTAAGGCTTCGGGGAAGGTTTAGGCTTAGGGATCGGGCTAAGGTTAGGATTAGGGTCGGGGATGGTTTAGGGTCCAGGTGAGGGTACGACAACGGTTTAGGGTGAGCGTACGTGTGAGGGCCCCGGTTAGTGTTAGCGTACGGGTTAGGATTAGGGGACGGGTGAGGGTAAGGTTTCGAGGAATGGTTAGGGCTAGGGTTCGGGCTAGGGTTACGGTTAGGAGACGGGGACGGTTTAGGGTCCAGGTGAGGGTACGACAATGGTTTAGGGTGAGCGTACGTGTGAGGGAACTGGTTAGTGTTACCGTATGGGTTAGGATTAGGAGATGGCTTAGTGTAAGGTTTCAGGCAAGGGTTAGGGATAGGGTTCGGGCTAGGGCTAGGGTTAGGGAACGGGGACGGTTTAGGGTCCAGGTGAGGGTACGAGAACGGTTTAGGGTAAGCGTACGTGTGAGGGAACGGGTTAGTGTTAGCGTACTGGTTAGGCTTAGGGGACGGGTGAGGATAAGGCTTCACGGAAGTGTTAGGGTTAGGGTTCAGGCTAGGGTTAGGGTTAGGGGACGGGGACGGTTTAGGGTCCAGGTGAGTGTACGACAACGGTTTAGAGTGAGCGTACGTCTGAGGGCACGGTTTAGTGTTAGCGTACGGTTAGAAATAGGGGACGGGTGAGGGTAAGGCTTCGGAAAAGGGTTAGGGTTAGGGTTAGGGTTCGGGCTAGGGTTAGGGTTAGGGGACGGGGACGGTTTAGGGTCAAGGTGAGGGTACGACAACGGTTTAGGGTGAGCGTACGTGTGAGGGCACGGGTTAGTGTTAGCGTACGGGTTAGGATTAGGGTATGGGTGAGAGTAAGGCTTCGGGGAAGGTTTAGATTTAGGGCTTGGGCTAGGGTTAGGGTTAGGGGACGGGGACGGTTTAGGGTCCAGGTGAGGGTACGACAACGGTTTAGGGTGAGTGTATGTGTGAGGGCACGGGTTAGTATTAGCGTACGGGTTAGGATTAGGGGACGGATGAGGGTAAGGCTTCGGGGAAGGGTTAGGGTAAGTGTTCCAGCTAGGGTTGGGGTCAGGGGACGGGGACGGTTTAGGGTCCGGGTGAATATACGACAACGATGTCGGGTGAGCGTATGTGTTAGGGCATGGGTTAGTGTTAGCGTACGGTTTAGGATAGGGGATGGGTGAGGGTAAGGCTTCGGGGAAGCGTTAGGGTTAGGGTTCGGGGTAGGGTTAGGGTTAGGGGACGGGGACAGTTTAGGGTCCAGGTGAGGGTACGACAACGGTTTAGGGTGATCGTACGTGTGAGGGCATGGGTTAGTGATAGCGTACGTGTTAGGATTTCGGGAGGGGTGAGGATAAGGCTTCGGGGAAGGGTTAGTTTTAGGGTTTGGGCTAGGGTTAGAGTTAGGGGACGAGGACGGTTTAGGTTCAAGGTGAGGGTACGACAACTGTTTAGGGTGAGCGTACGTGTGAGAGCACGGGTTAGTGTTAGCATACGGGTTAGGATTAGGGGACGTGTGAGGGTAAGGCTTTGGGAAAGGGTTAGGTTTAGGGTTCGGGCTAGGGATAGGGTTAGGAGACGGGCACGCTTTAGGGTCCAGGTGAGCATACGACAACGGTTTAGGACGAGCGTACGTGTGAGGGCACGGGTTAGTGTTAGCGGACGGGTTAGGTATAGGGGACGGGTGAGGGTAAGGTTTCGGGGAAGTGTTAGGGTTAGGGTTCAGGCTAGGGTTAGGGTTAGGAGACGGGGACGGTTTAGGGTTCAGGTGAGGGTACGACAACGGTTTAGGGTAAGAGTACGTGTGAGGGCACCAGTTAGTGTTAGCGTACGGGTTAGGATTGGGGACGGGTGAGGGTAAGGCTTTGGGTAAGGGTTAGGTTTCCGGTTCGGGCTAGGGTTAGGGTTAGGGGATGGGGACGGTTTAGGGTCCAGGTGAGGGTACGACAACGGTTTAGAGTGAGCGTACGTGTGAGGGCACGGGTTAGTGTTAGCGTATGGGTTAGGATTGGGGGATGGGTGAGGGTAAGGCTTCGGGGAAGTGTTAGGGTTGGGGGACGGGGACGGTTTAGGGTCCAGGTGAGGGTACGACAACTGTTTAGGGTGAGCGTACGTGTGAGGGCACGGGTTAGTGTTAGCGTACGGGTTAGGATTAGGGGACGGGTAAGTGTATGGCTTCAGGAAAGGGTTAGGGTTAAGGTTCGGGCTAGGGTTAGGGTTAGGGGATGGGGACGGTTTAGGGTCTAGGTGAGGGTACGACAACGGTTTAGGGTGAGCGTACGTGTGAGGGCAACGGTTAGTGTTAGCGTACAGGTTAGGATTAGGGGACAGGTGAGGGTAAAGTTTCGAGGTAGGGTTAGGGTTAGGGTTCGGTCTAGGGTTAGGGTTAGGGGACGGGACGGTTTAGGGTCCAGGTGAGTGTACGACAACGGTTTAGGATGAGCGTACGTATGCGGGCACCGATTAGTGTTAGCGTATGTGTTAGGATTTGGGGAGGGGTGAGGGTAAGGATTTGGGGAAGGGTTAGTTTTAGGGTTCGGGCTAGGGTTAGAGTTAGGGGACGGGGACGGTTTAGGTTCCAGGTGAGGGTACGACAACAGTTTAGGGTGAGCGTGCATGTGAGGGCATGGGTGAGTATTAGCATACGGGTTAGGATTAGGGGACGGGTGAGGGTAAGGCTTTGGGGAAGCGTTAGGTTTAGGGTTCGGTCTAGGGTTAGGGTTAAGGAACGGGTACGCTTTAGGGTCCAGGTGAGGGTACGACAACGGTTTAGGACGAGCGTACGTGTGAGGGCACGGGTTAGTGTTAGCGGACGGGTTAGGATTAGGGGATGGGTGAGGGTAAGGCTTCAGGGAAGTGTTAGGTTTAGGGTTCAGGCTAGGGTTAGGGTTAGGAGAAGGGGACGGTTTAGGGTCCAGGTGAGTGTACGACAACGGTTTAGGGTGAGCGTACGTGTGAGGGCACAGGTTAGTGTTAGTGTACAGGTTAGGATTAGGGGACGGGTAAATGTAAATCTTCGGGAAAGGGTTATGTTTAGGGTTCGGGCTACGGTTAGGGTTAGGGGACGGTGACGGTTTAGGGTCCAGGTGAGGGTACGACAACGGTTTAGGGTGAGCGTACGTGTGAGGGCACGGGTTAGTGTGAGCGTACGGGTTAGGATTAAGGAACAGGTGAGGGTAAGGTTTCGAGGAAGTGTTAGGGTTAGGGTTAGGTCTAGGTTTAAAGTTAGGGGACGGGACGGTTTAGGGTCCAGGTGAGGGTACAACAACAGTTTAGGGTGAGCGTACGTGTGAGGGCATGGGTTAGTGTTAGCGTACGGGTTAGGATTAGGGGACGGGTGAGGGTAAGGCTTCGGGGAAGGGTTAGGGTCAGGGTTCGGGATAGGTTTAGGGTTAGGGGACGGGGACGGTTTAGGGTCCAGGTGAGGGTACGACAACGATTTAGGGTGAGCGTACGTGTGAGGGCACGGGTTAGCGTTAGCGTACAGGTTAGGATTAGGGGACGGGCGAGGTTAAGGCTTCGGGGAAGTGTTAGGGTTAGTGTTCGGGTTAGGGTTAGTGTTAGGGGACGGGGACGGTTTAGAATCCAGGTGAGTGTATGACAACTGTTTAGGGTGAGCTTACGTGTGAGGGCACGGGTTAGTGTTAGCGTATGGGTTAGAATTAGGGGACGGGTGAGGGTAAGGCTTCGGGGAAGTGTTAGGGTTAGGATTCGGGCTAGGGTTAGGGTTAGGGGACGGGGACGGTTTAGGGTCCAGGTGAGGGTACGACAACGGTTTAGGGTGAGTGTACGTGTGAGGGCACCGGTTAGTGTTAGAGTATGGGTTAGGATTAGGGTACGTGTGAGGGTAAGGCTTCGGGGAATTTTTAGGGTTAGGGTTCGGGCTAGGGTTAGGGTTAGGGAACGGGGACGGTTTAGGATCCAGTTGAGGGTACGACAACAGTTTAGTGTGAGCGTACGTTTGAGGGCACGGGTTAGTGTTAGCGTACGGGTTAGGATTAGGGTACGGGTTAGGGTAAGGCTTCGGAGAAGGATTAGGTTTAGGGTTTGGGCTACGGTTAGCGTTAGGGGATGGGTCGGATAAGGTCCAGGTGAGGGTATGACAACGGTTTAGGGTGAGCGTTTGTGTCAGGGCACGGGTTAGTGTTAGCGTAAGGGTTAGGATTATGGTACGGGTTAGGGTAAGGCTTCGGGGAAGGGTTAGGGTTAGGGTTCAGGCTAGGGTTAGGGTTAGGGGACGGGGACGGTTTAGGGTCCTGGTGAGCGTACGATTACGGTTTAGGTGAGCGTACATGTGAGGACACGGGTTAGTGTTAGCGTACAGGTTAGGATTAGGGTACGGACGAGTATAAGGCTTCGGGGAAGGGTTAGTGTTAGAGTTCGAGTTAGTGTTAGGGTTAGGGGACGGGGACGGTTTAGGGTCCAGGTGAGTGTACAACAACGGTTTATGGTGAGCTTACGTGTGAGGGCACGGGTTAGTGTTAGCGTACGGGTTAGAAATAGGGGACGGGTGAGGGTAAGGCTTCGGGGAAGGGTTAGGGTTAGGGTTCGGGCTAGGGTTAGGCTTAGGGGACGGGGACAGTTTAGGGTCCAGGTGAGGGTACGACAAAGGTTTTGGGTGAGTGTACGTGTGAGGGCACCGGTTAGTGTTAGAGTACGGGTTCGGATTAGGGGACGTGTGAGGGTAAGGCTTCGGGGAAGGTTTAGGGTTAGGGTTCTGGCTAGGGTTAGGGTTAGGGGACGGGGACCGTTTAGGGTCCAGTTGAGGGTACGACAACGGTTTAGGGTGAGCGTACGTGTTAGGGCACGGTTTAGTGTTAGCGTATGGGTTAGGATTAGGGGACGGGTGAGGGTAAGGCTTTGGGGATGGGTTAGGTTTAGGGTTCGGGCTACGGTTAGGTTTAGGGGACGGGGACGGTTTAGGGTTCACGTGAGGGTACGACAACGGTTTAGGGTGAGCGTACGTGTGAGGACACGGGTTAGTGTTAGCGTACGGGTTAGGATTAGGGGACAGGTGAGGGTAAGGTTTCGAGGAATGGTTAGGGTTAGGGTTCGGTCTAGGGTTAGAGATAGGGGACGAGACGGTTTAGGGTCCAGGTGAGGGTACGACAATGGTTTAGAGTGAGCGTACGTGTCAGGGCATGGGTTAGTGTTAGCGTACAAATTAGGATTACGGCACGGGTTAGGGTAAAGGCTTCGGGGAAGTTTTAGTGTTAGGGTTCGGGCTAGGGATAGGGTTAGGGGATGGGGACGGTTTAGGGTCCAGTTGATGTTACGACAACGGATTAAGTTGAGCATACGTGTGAGGGCACGGGTTACTTTTAGCGTATGGGTTAGGATTAGGGGACGGGTTAGTGTAAGGCTTTGGGGACGGTTTAGGGTTAGGGTTCAGGCTAGGGTTAGGGTTAGGGGACGGGCACGGTTTAGGGTCCAGGTGAGGGTACGACAGCGGTTTAGGGTGAGCGTACGTGTGAGGGCACGGGTTAGTGTTAGCGTACGGGTTAGGATTAGGGGACGGGTGAGGGTAAGGCTTCGGGGAAGTGTTAGGATTAGGGTTCGGGCTAGGGTTAGGGAACGGGGACGGTTTGGGGTCCAGGTGAGGGTACAACGGTTCAGGTTGAGCATACGTGTGACGGCACGTTTTAGTGTTAGCGTTCGGGTTAGCATTAGGGGACGGGTTAGGGTAAGGCTTCGGGGAATGTTTAGGTTTAGGGTTCGGCCTAGGATTAGGGTTAGGGGACGGGGACGGTTTAGGGTCCAGGTGAGGGTACGACAACGGTTTAGCGTGAGCATACATGTGAGGGCACGGGTTAGTGTTAGCGTACGGGTTAGGATTAGGTGACGGGTGAAGGTAAGGCTTCGGTGAATGGTTAGGTTTAGGGTTCGGGCTAGGGATATGATTAGGGGACGGGGACGGTTTAGGGTCCCAGTGAGGGTACGACAACGGTTTAGGGTGAGGGTACGTGTGAGGGCACGGGTTAATGTTAGCGTACAGGGTAGTATTAGGAGGCGGGTGAGGGTAAGGCTTCGGGGAATGTTTAGTGTTAGGGTTGGGGCTAGGGTTAGCGTTAGGGGATGGGGACGGTTTAGGGTCCAGGTGAGGGTACGACAACGGTTTAGGCTGAGCGTAAGTGTGAGGGCACGGGTTAGTGTTAGCGTACGGGTTAGGATTATGTGACGGGTTAGGGTAATGTTTCGGGGAAGTGTTAGGGTTAGGGTTCGGGCTAGGGTTAGGGTTAGGGGATGGGAACGGTTTAGGGTCCAGGTGAGGGTACGACAATGGTTTAGGGTGAGCGTACGTGTGAGGGCACGGGTTAGTGTTAGCGTACGGGTTAGGATTAGGGGACAGGTGAGGGTAAGGCTTCGGGGAATGGTTAGATTTAGCGTTTGGGTAGGATTAGGTTTAGGGGACGGGGACGGTTTAGGGTCCAGGTGAGGGTACGAGAACGGTTTATGGTGAGTGTACGTGTCAGGGCATGGGTTAGTGTTAGCGTACGAGTTAGGATTACGGGACGGGTTAGGGTAAGGCTTCGGGGAAGTCTTAGGGTTAGGGTTCGGTCTAGGGTTAGGGTTAGGGGACGGGGACGGTTTAGGGTCCAGGTGAGGGTACAACAATGGTTTACTGTGAGCGTACATGTGAGGCACGGGCTAGTGTTAGCGTACGGGTTAGGATTAGGGGACGGGTGAGGGTAAGGCTTCGGGGAAGGCTTAGGGTTAGGGTTCGGTCTAGGGTTAGGGTTAGGGAACGGGGACGGTTTAGGGTCCAGATGAGGGTACGATATCAACTTAGGGTGAGCGTACGTGTGAGGGCACGGGATAGTGTTAGCGTACGGGTTAGGATTAGGGGACGGGTGAGTGTAAGGCTTCGGGGCAGGGTTACGTTCAGGGTTCGGGCTAGGGTAGGTTTAGGGGACGGGGACGGTTTAGGATCCAGGTGAGGGTACGACAACGGTTTAGGGAGGGCATACGTGTGAGAGAAGGGGTTAGTGTTAGCGTACGGGTTAGGATTACGGGACGGGTGAGGGTAAGGCTTCGGGGAAGGGTTAGGGTTAGGGTTTGGGCTAGGGTTACGGTTAGGGGAAGGGGACGGTTTAGGTTCCAGATGAGGGTACGACAATGGTTTAGGGTGAGCGTACGTGTGAGGGCACAGGTTAGTGTTAGCGTATGGTTTACGATTAGGGGACGGGTGAGGGTAAGGCTTCGGGGAGGGGTTAGGGTTAGGGTTCGGGCTAGGGTTAGGTTTAGGGGACGGGGACGGTTTAGGGTCCAGGTGAGGGTACGACAACGGTTTAGGGTGAGCGTACGTGTGAGAGCACGGGTTAGTATTAGCATACTGGTTAGGATTAGGGGATGGGTGAGGGTAAGGCTTCCGGGTAGGGTTAGGGTTAGGGTTCGGGCTAGGGTTAGTGTTAGGGTTAGGGTTAGGGTTAGGGTTAGGTTTAGGGGACGGGGACGGTTTAGGATCCAGGTGAGTGTACGACAACGGTGTAGTGGGAGCGTACGTGTAAGGGCACGGGTTAGTGTTAGCGTATGGGTTAGATTTAGGGGACGGGTTAGGGTAAGGCTTTGGGGAAGGGTTAGGGTTAGGGTTCGGGTTCGGGTTAGGGTTAGGGGATGCGGACAGTTTAGGGTCCAGGTGAGGGTATGACAACGGTTTACGGTGAGTGTGCGTGTGAGGGCACGGGTTAGTGTTAGCGTACGAGTTAGGATTACGGGACGGGTTAGGGTAAGGCTTCGGGGAAGTCTTAGGGTTAGGGTTCGGACTAGGCTTAGGGTTAGGGGACGGGGATGGTTTAGGGTCCAGGTGAGGGTACGACAACGGTTTACGGTGAGCGTACGTGTGAGGGCACGGGCTAGTGTTAGCGTACGGGTTAGGATTAGGGGACGGGTGAGGGTAAGGCTTCGGGGAAGTATTAGGTTTAGGGTTCGGTCTAGGGTTAGGGTTAGGGAACGGGGACGGTTTAGGGTCCAGATGAGGGTACGATATCAACTTAGGGTGAGCGTACGTGTGAGGGCATGGGTTAGTGTCAGCGTACGTGTTAGGATTAGGGGACGGGTGAGGGTAAGGCTTCGGGGAAGGGTTAGATTTAGGGTTCGTGCTAGGGTTAGGTTTAGGAGACGGGGACGGTTTACGGTCCAGGTGATGGTACGACAACGGTTTAGGGTGAGCGTACGTGTGAGGGCACGGGATAGTGTTAGCGTACGGGTTAGGATTAGGGGACGGGTGAGTGTAAGGCTTCGGGGCAGGGTTACGTTTAGGGTTCGGGCTAGGGTAGGTTTATGGGACGGGGACGGTTTAGGGTCCAGGTGAGGGTACGACAACGGTGTAGGGTTGTTGTACGTGTGAGAGAAGGGGTTAGTGTTAGCGTACGGGTTAGGATTAGGGGACGGGTGAGGGTAAGGCTTCGGGGAAGGGTTAGGGTTAATGTTTGGGCTAGGGTTAGTGTTAGGGGACGGGGACGGTTTAGGGTCCAGGTGAGCGTACGACAACGGTTTAGGGTGAGCGTACGTGTGAGGGCACGGGTTAGTATTACTGTACTGGTTAGGATTACGGGACGGGTGAGGGTAAGGCTTCCGGGTAGGGTTAGGGTTAGGGTTCGGGTTAAGGTTAGGGTTAGTGTTAGGTGACGGGGACGGTTTAGGGTCCAGGTGAGGGTACGACATCGGTTGAGGTTGAGCGTACGTGTGAGGGGACGGGTTAGTGTTAGCGTACGGGTTAGGATTAGGGGACTGGTGCGGGTAAGGCTTCGGGGAAGGGTTAGGGTTAGGGTTCGGGCTAGGGTTAGGGTTAGGGGACGGGGACTGTTTAGGGTCCAGCTGAGTGTACGACAACGGTTTAGGGTGAGCGTATGTGTGAGGGCACGGGTTAGTGTTAGCGTACGGGTTAGGATTTGGGGACGGGTGAGGGTAAGGCTTCGGGGAAGGGTTAGGGTTAGGGTTCGGGCTAGTGTTAGGTTTAGGGGACGGGGACGGTTTAGGGTCCAGGTGAGGGTACGACAACGGTTTAGTGTGAGCGTACGTGTGAGAGCACGGGTTAGTATTAGCGTACTGGTTAGGATTAGGGGACGGGTGAGGGTAAGGCTTCCGGGTAGGGTTAGGGTTAGGCTTCGGGCTAGGGTTAGGGTTAGGCGACGGGGACGGTTTAGGGTCCAGGTGAGGGTACGACAACGTTTTAGTGTGAGCATACGTGTGAGGGCACGGGTTAGTGTTAGCGTACGAATTAGGATTAGGGGACGGGTGAGGGTAAGGCATCGGGGAAAGATTAGGGTTAGGGTTTGGGCTAGGGTTAGGGTTAGGGTTAGGGGACGGGGACGGTTTAGGATCCAGTTGAGGGTACGACAACGGTGTAGTGGGAGCGTACGTGTAAGGGCACGGGTTAGTGTTAGCGTATGGGTTAGATTTAGGGGACGGGTGAGGGTAAGGCTTCGGGGAAGTGTTAGGGTTAGGGTTCGGGTGTGGGTTAGGGTTAGGGGATGCGGACAGTTTAGGGTCCAGGTGAGGGTATGACAACGGTTTATGGTGAGTGTGCGTGTGAGGGCACGGGTTAGTGTTAGCGTACGTGTTAGGATTACGGGACGGGTGAGTGTAAGGCTTCGGGGAAGGGTTAGGGTTAGGGTTCGGGCTAGGGTTAGGGTTAGGGGACGGGGACGGTTTAGGGTCCAGGTGAGGGTATGACAACGTTTTAGGGTGAGCATACGTGTAAGGTCATGGGTTAGTGTTAGAGTATGGGTTAGGATTAGGGGACGGTTGAGTTTAAGGCTTCGGGGAAGGCTTAGGGTTAGGGTTCGGGCTAGGGTTGGAGATAGGGGACTGGGACGGTTTAGGGTCCAGGTGAGGGTATGACAATGATTTACGGTGAGCGTGCGTGTGAGGGCACGGGTTAGTATTAGCGTATGGGTTAGGATTACGGGATGGGTGAGTGTAAGGCTTCGGGGAAGGGTTAGGGTTAGGGTTCGGGCTAGGGTTAGTCTTAGGGGACGCATAAGGTTTAGGGTCCAGGTGAGGATACGACAGCGGTTTAGGGTGAGCTTACGTGTGAGGGCACGGGTTAGTGTTAGCGTACGGGTTAGGATTAGGGGACGGGTTAGGTTAAGGCCTTGGGGAAAGGTTAGGGTTAGGGTTCGGGCTAGGGTTAGCGTTAGGGGACGGGGACGGTTTAGGGTCCAGGTGAGGGTACAACAACGGTTTAGGGTGAGCGTACGTGTGAGGGCACGGGTTAGTGTTAACGTACGGGTTAGGATTCGGGCACGGGTTAGGGTAACGCTTCAGGGAAAGGTTAGGGTTAGGGTTCGGGCTAGGGTTAGGTTTAGGGGACGGGGACGGTTTAGGGTCCAGGTGAGGGTACGACAACTGTTTAGGGTGAGCGTACGTGTGAGGGCATGGGTTAGTGTTAGCGTACGGGTTAGGATTAGGGTACAGTGAGTGTAGGGCTTCGGGGTAGGGTTAGTGTTAGGGTTCGGGCTAGGGTTAGGGTTAGGGGACGGGGACCATTTAGGGTCCAGGTGAGGGTACAACAACAGTTCAGTGGGAGCGTATGTGTGAGGGCACGGGTTAGTGTTAGCATATGGGTTAGGATTAGGGGATGGGTGAGGGTAAGGCTTCGGGGAAGGCTAAGGGTTAGGGTTCGGGCTAGGATTAGGGTTAGGGGACGGGGACGGTTTAGGGTCCACGTGAGTGTACGACAACAGTTTAGGGTGAGCGTACGTGTGAGGGCACGAGTTAGTGTTAGCGTATGGGTTAGGATTAGGTGACGGGTTAGGGTAAGGCTTCGGGGAAGGGTTAGGGTTAGGGTTCGGGCTAGGGTTAGGGTTAGGGGACGGGGACGGTTTAGGGTCCAGGTGCGGGTACGGCCACGGTTTATGGTGAGCGTACGTGTGAGGGCACGGGTTAGTGTTAGCGTATGGGTTAGTATTCGGGGACGGGTGAGGGTAAGGCTTCGGGAAAGGTTTAGGTTTAGGGTTCGGGCTAGGGTCAGCGTTAGGGGACCGGGACTATTTAGGGTCGAGGTGAGGTTACGACAACAGTTTAGGGTGAGCGTACATGCGGGCACGGGTTAGTGTTAGCGTTCTGGGTAGGATTGGGGACGGGTTAGGGTAAGGCTTTGGGGCAGGGTTAGGTTTAGGGTTCGGGCTAGGGTTAGGGTTAGGGGACGGGGACGGTTTAGGGTCCAGGTGAGGGTACGACAACGGTTTATGATGAGCATATGTGTAAGGGCACGGGTTAGTGTTAGCGTATGGGTTAGGATTAGGGGACGGGTGAGGGTAAGGCTTCGGGGAAGGCTTAGGGTTAGGGTTCGGGCTAGGGTTAGAGTTAGGGGACTGGGACGGTTTAGGGTCCAGGTGAGGGTATGACAATGGTTTACGGTGAGCGTGCGTGTGAGGGCACGGGTTAGTATTAGCGTATGGGTTAGGATTACGGGATTGGTGAGTGCAAGGCTTCGGGGAAGGGTTAGGGTTAGGGTTCGGGCTAGGGTTAGGGTTAGGGGACGGGGACGGTGTAGGGTCCAGGTGAGGGTACAACAACGGTTTAGGGTGAGCATACGTGTGAGGGCACGGGTTAGTGTTAGCCTATGAGTTAGGATTAGGGGACGGGTGAGGGTAAGGCTACGAGGAAGGCTTAGTGTTAGGGTTCGGGATAGGGTTAGGATTAGGGGACGGAGACGGTTTAGGATCCAGGTGAGTGTACGACAACGGTTTAGGGTGAGCGTACGTGTGAGGGCACGGGTTAGTGTTAGCGTACGGGTTAGTATTCGGGGACGGGCTCGGGTAAGGCTTCGGGGAAGGGTTAGGGTTAGGGTTCAGTCTAGGGTTAGGGTTAGGGGATGGGGACGTTTTACGGTCCAGGTGAGGGTACGACAACTGTTTAGTGGGAGCGTACGTGTGAGGGCACGGGTTAGTGTTAGCGTATGGGTTAGGATTAGGGGACGGGTGAGGGTAAGATTTCAGGGAAGGTTTAGGGTTAAGGTTCGGGCTAGGGTTAGGGATAGGGGATGGGGACGGTTTAGGGTCCAGGTGAGGGTACGACAATGGTTTATGGTGAGCTTGCTTGTGAGGGCACGGGTTAGTGTTAGCGTACGGGTTAGGATTACGGGACGGGTGAGTTAAAGGGTTCGGGGAAGGTTTAAGTTTAGGGTTCGGGCTAGGGTTAGGGTTAGGGGATGGGGATGGTTTAGGGTCCAGGTGAGGGTACGACAACGGTTTAGGGTGAGCGTACGTGAGAGGTCATGGGTTAGTGTTAGCCTACGGGTTAGGATTAGGGGACGGGTGAGGGTAAGGCTTCGGGGAAGGGTTAGGGTTAGGGTTTGGGCTAGGGTTAGGGTTAGGGGATGGGGACTGTTTAGGGTCCAGGTGAGGGTATGACAACGGTTTACGTTGAGCGTACGTGTCAGGGCACGGGTTGGTGCTAGCGTACCGGTTAGCATTAGGGGACGGGTGAATGTATGGCTTCTGGGTAGGGTTAAGGTTAGGGTTCGGGCTACGGTTAGGTTTAGAGGATGGGGACGGTTTAGGGTCCAAGTGAGGGTACGACAACGGTTTAGGGTGAGCGCACGTGTGAGGGCACGGGTTAGTGTTAGCGTACGGGTAAGGATTAGGTCACGGGTGAGGGTAAGGCTTCGAGGAAGCGTTAGGGTTAGGGTTCGGGCTAGGGTTAGGGTTAGGGGACGGGGACGGTTTAGGGTCCAGGTGAGGGTATGACAACGGTTTAAGGTGAGCGTACGTGTGAGGGCACGGGTTAGTGTTAGCATAAGGATTAGGATTAGTGGACGGGTTAGTGTAAGGCTTCGGGAAAGTGTTAGGGGTAGGGTTCGAGCTAGGGTAAGCATTAGGGGACGGTGATGGTTTAGGGTCCAGGTGAGGGTATGACAATTGTTTAGAGTGAGCGTATGTGTGAGGGCACGGGTTAGTGTTAGCATACGGGTTAGGATTAGGGCACGCGTTAGGGTAAGGCTTTGGGGTAGGGTTAGGGTTAGGGTTCGGGCTAGGGTTAGGGTTAGGGGACGGGGACGGTTTAGGGTCCACGTGAGGGTACGACAATGGTTGAGGGTGAGCGTACGTGTGATGGCAGGGGTTAGTGTTAGCGTATGGGTTAGGATTAGGGGATGGGTGAGGATAAGGTTTCGAGGAAGGGTTAGGGTTAGGGTTCGGTCTAGGGTTAGGGATAGGGGACGGGACAGTTTAGGGTCCAGGTGAGGGTACGACAACGGTTTAGGATGAGCGTACGTGCGAGGGAACTGGTTAGTGTTAGCGTACGGTTTAGGATTAGGTGATGGGTTAGTGTATGGTTTCAGGCAAGGGTTAGGGATAGGGTTCGGGCTAGGGTTAGGGTTAGGGGACGGGGATTGTTTAGGGTCCAGGTGAGGATACGACAACGGTTTAGAGTGAGCATACGTGTGAGGGCATGGGTTAGTGTTAGCGTACGGGTTAGGATTAGGTGACGGGAGAGGGTAAGGCTTCGGGGAAGGTTTAGTGTTAGGGTCCGGGCTCGGGTTAGGGTTAGGGGACGGGGACGGTTTAGGGTCCAGGTGAGGGTACGACAACGGTTTTGGGTGAGTGTACGTGTGAGGGCACGGGTTAGTGTTAGCGTACGGGTTAGGATTAGGGGACGGGTTAGGGTAAGGCTTCGGAGAAGGGTTAGGGTTAGGGTTCGGGCTAGGGTTAGGGGACGGGGACGGGGACGGTTTATGGTCCAGATGAGGGTATGACAACGGTTTAGGGTGAGTGTACGAGTGAGGGCACGGTTTAGTGTTAGCGTACGGGTTAGGATTAGGGGACGGTTTAGGGTAAGGTTTCGGGGAAGTTTTAGGGTTAGGGTTCGCCCTAGGGTTAGGGTTAGGGGACGGGGACAGTTTAGGGTACAGGTGAGGGCATGACAAAGGTTTAGGGTGAGCGTAGGTGTGAGGGCACGGGTTAGTTTTAGCGTACGGGTTAGGATTAGGGGACGGGTGAGGGTAATGCTTCGGGGAAGGGTTAGGGTTTGGATTCGGGCTAGGGTTAGGGGTAGGGGACGGGGATGGTTTAGGGTCCAGGTGAGGGTATGACAACGGTTTAGGGTGAGTGTACGTGTAAGGGCAATGGTTAGTGTTAGCGTACGGGTTAGGATTAGGTGACGGTTGAGGGTAAGGCTTCGGGGAAGGGTTAAGGTTAGGTTTTGGGCTAGGGTTAGGGTTAGGGGACGGGGACGGTTTAGGGTCCAGGTGCATTTACAACAACTGTTTAGGGTGAGCGTACCTGTGAGGGCACGGGTTAGTGTTAGCGTACGGGTTAGGATTAGAGGACGGTTGAGGGTAAGGCTTCGGGGAAGTGTTAGGGTTAGGGTTCGGGCTAGGGTTAGGGTTAGGGTACGGGGATGGTTTAGGGTCCAGGTGAGGGTACGACAGCAGTTTAGGGTGAGCGTACGTGTGAGGGCATGGGTTAGTGTTAGCGTACGGTTAAGATTAGGTGACGGGAGAGGGTAAGGCTTCGGGGAAGGGTTAGGGTTAGGGTTCGGGCTCGGGTTAGGGTTAGGGGACGGGGACGGTTTAGGGTCCAGGTGAGGGTACGACAACGGTTTAGGGTGAGCGTACGTGTGAGGGCATGGGTTAGTGTTAGCGTTCGGGTTAGGATTAGGGGACGGGTTAGGGTAAGGCTTCGGAGAAGGGTTAGGGTTAGGGTTTGGGCTAGGGTTAGGGTTAGGGGACGGGGACAGTTTAGGGTCCAGGTGAGGTTATAACAACAGTTTAGGGTGAGCATACGTGTGAGGGCACGGGTTAGTGTTAGCGTACGGGTTAGGATTAGGTGACGGGTGAGGTTAAGGCTTCGGGGAAGTGTTAGTTTTAGGTTTCGGGCTAGGGTTAGGGTTAGGGGACGGGGACGATTCAGGGTCCAGGTGAGTTTACCACAACTGTTTAGGGTGAGCGTATGTGTGAGGGCACGGGTTAGTGTTAGCGTTCGGGGTAGCATTAGGGGACGGGTGAGGGTAAGGCTTCGGGGAAGTGTTAGGGTTAGTGTTCGGGGTAGGGTTAGGGTAAGGGGACGGGGATGGTTTAGGGTCCAGGTGAGTGTACGACAACGGTTTAGGGTGAGCGTACGTGTAAGGGCATGGGTTAGTGTTAGCGAACGGTTTAGGATTAGTGGACGTGTGAGGGTAAGGCTTCGGGGAAGGGTTAGGATTAGGTTTCGGGCTAGGGTTAGGGTTAGGGGACGGGGACGGTTTAGGGTCCAGGTGAGGGTATGACAACGGTTTAGGGTGAGCGTACATGTGAGGGCATGGTTTAGTGTTAGAGTATGGGTTAGGATTAGGGGACGGGTGAGGGTAAGGCTTTGGGGAAGTTTTAGGGTTAGGGTTCGGGCTGGGGTTAGGGTTAGGGGACGGGGACGGTTTAGGGTCCAGATGAGGGTATGACAACGGTTTAGGGTGAGTGTACGTGTGAGGGCACGGGTTATTGTTAGCGTACGGGTTAGGATTAGGGGACGGGTTAGGTTATGGTTTCGGGGAAGTGTTAGGGTTAGGGTTCGGGCTAGGGTTAGGGTTAGGGGACGGAGAAGGTTTAGGGTCCAGGTGAGGGTACGACAACGGTTTAGGGTGCGCGTACGTGTCAGGGCATGGTTAGTGTTAGCATACGGTTTAGGATTACGGGACGTGTTAGGGTAAGGCTTCAGGGAAGGGTTAAGGCTAGAGTTCGGGCTAGGGTTAGGGTTAGGGGACGGGGACGGTTTAGGGTCCAGGTGAGGGTACGACAACTGTTTAGGGTGAGCGTACGTGTGAGGGCATGGGTTAGTGTTAGCGTAGGGCTTAGGATTAGGAGACGAGTGAGGGTAAGGCTTTGGGAATTGGGTAGGGTTAGGGTTTCGGCTAGGGTTAGGGTTAGGGGACGGGGACGGTTTAGCGTCCTGGTGAGTGTACGACAACGTTTGAGGGTGAGCGTACATTTGAGGGCACGGGTTAGTGTTAGCGTAGGGCTTAGGATTAGGAGACGGGTGAGGGTAAGGCTTTGGGGAATGTTTAGGGTTAGGGTTAGGGCAAGGGTTAGGGTTAGGGGACGGGGACGGTTTAGGGTCCAGGTGAGGGTACGACAACGGTTTAGGGTGAGCGTACGTGTGTGGGCACGGGTTAGTGTTAGCGTACGGGTTAGGATTAGGGGACGGGTGAGGGTAAGGCTTCGGGGAAGGGTTAGAGTTAGGGTTCGGGCTAGGGTTAGGGTTAGGGGACGCGGACGGTTCAGTGTCCATGTGAGGATACGACAACGGTTTAGGGTGAGCGTACGTGTGAGGGCATGGGTTAGTGTTAATGTACGGGTTAGGATTAGGGGACCGGTGAGGGTAAGGCTTCAGGGAAGTGTTAGGGTTACGGTTCGGGCTAGGGTTAGGGTTAGGGGATGGGGACGGTTTAGGGTCCAGGTGAGGGTACGACAACGGTTTAGGGTGAGCGTACGAGTGAGGGCACGGGTTATTGTTAGCGTACGGGTTAGGATTAGGGGACGGGTGAGGGTCAAGCTGCGGGCAAGTGTTAGGGTTAAGGTTCGGGCTTGGGTTAGGGTTAGGGGATGGGGATGGTTTAGGGTCCAGGTGAAAGTACGACAATGGTTTAGGGTGAGCGTACGTGTGAGGGCACGGGTTAGTGTTAGTGTACGAGTTAGATTTGGGAACGGGTGAGGGTAAGGCTTCGGGGAAGGGTTAGGTTTAGGGTTCGGGCTAGGGTTAGGGTTAGGGGACGGGGACGGTTTAGGGTACATGTGAGTGTACGACAACAGTTTAGGGTGATCATACGTGTGAGGGCACGGGTTAGTTTTAGCGTACGGGTTAGGATTAGGGGACATGTGAGGGTAAGGCTTTGGGGAAGTGTTAGAGTTAGGGTTCGGGCTAGGGTTAGGGTTAGGGGATGGGGACGGTTTAGGGTCCAGGTGAGGGTAAGACAACGGTTTAGAGTGAGCGTACGTGTGAGGGCAGGGGTTAGTGTTAGCGTACGGGTTAGGCTTAGGGGACGGGTGAGGGTAAGGCTTCGGGGAAGAGTTAGGGTTAGGGTTTAGGCTAGGGTTAGGGTTAGGGGACGCGGACGGTTTAGGGTACAAGTGAGGGTACGACAACGGTTTAGGGTGAGCGTACTTGTGAGGGCACGGGTTAGTGTTACCGTAAGGGTTATTATTAGGGGACGCGTGAGGGTAAGGCTTCGGGGAAGGGTTAGGGTTAGGGTTCGGTCTAGGTTTAGGGTTAGGGAATGGGGATGGTTTAGGGTCCAGGTGAGGGTATGACAACGGTTTAGGGTGAGTGTACGTGTGAGGGCACGGGTTAGTGTTAGCGTACGGTTTAGGATTGGGGACAGGTGAGGGTAAGGCTTCGGGGAAGGGTTAGGATTAGAGTTCGGGCTAGGGTTAGGGTTACGGGACAGGGACTCTTTAGGGTCCAGGTGAGGGTACGATAACGGTTTAGGGTGAGCGTACGTGTGAGAGCAGGGGTTAGTGTTAGCATACGGGTTAGGCTTAGGGGACGGGTGAGGGTAAGCCTTCGGGGAAGGGTTAGGGTTAGGGTTCGGGCTAGGGTTAGGTTAGGGTACGGGGACGGTTTAGGGTCCAGGTGAGGGTACGCCAACGGTTTAGGGTGAGCGTACGTGTGCGGGCACGGTTTAGTGTTAGCGAACGGTTTAAGATTAGGGGACGGGTGAGGGTAAGGCTTCGGGGAAGGGTTAGGATTAGGTTTCGGGCTAGGGTTAGGGTTAGGGGACAGGGACGGTTTAGTGTCCAGGTGAGGGTATGACAACAGTTTAGTGTGAGCGTACGTGTGAGGGCATGGTTTAGTGTTAGAGTACGGGTTAGGATTAGGGGACGGGTGAGGGTAAGGCTTCGGGGAAGGGTTAGGGTTAGGGTTCGGGCTAGGGTTAGGGTTAGGGGACGGGGACGGTTTAGGGTCCAGGTGAGGGTATGACAGCGGTTGAGGGTGAGCGTACGTGTGAGGGCACGGTTTAGTGTTAGCCTAAGGATTAGGATTAAGAGACGGGTGAGTTTAAGGCTTCGGGGAAGGGTTAGGGTTAGGGTTCGGGCTAGGGCTAGGTTTAGGGGACGGGGACGGTTTAGGGTCCAGGTGAGGGTATGACAATGGTTTAGGGTGAGCGTACGTGTGAGGGCACGGGATAGTGTTAGCGTACGGGTTAGGATTAGGGGACGGGTGAGGGTAAGGCTTCGCGGCATAGTTACGGTTAGGGTTCGGGCTAGGGTAGGGTTAGGGGACGGGGACGGTTTAGGGTCCAGGTGAGGGTAGGACAACGGTTTAGGCTGAGCATACGTGTCAGGGCAGGGGTTAGTGTTAGCGTACGGGTTAGGATTAGGGGTCGGGTGAGGGTAAGACTTCGGGGAATGGTTAGGGTTAGGGTTCGGTCTAGGTTTAGGGTTAGGGTTAGGGTTAGGGTTAGGGTTAGGGGACAGGGACAATTTAGGGTCCAGGTGAGGGTATGACAACGGTTTAGGGTGAGCGTACGTGAGAGGGCACCGGTTAGTGTTAGCGTACGGGATAGTTTTAGGGGACGGGTGAGCATAAGGCTTCGTGGAAGGGTTAGGGTTAGGGTTCGGGCTAGGGTTAGGGTTAGGGGATGGGGACGATTTAGGGTCCAGGTGAGGGTACGACAATGGTTTAGGGTGAGCGTACGTGTGAGGGCACGGGTTAGTGTTAGCGTATGGGTTAGGATTAGTGGACAGGTTAGGGTAAGGCTTCGGGGAAGGGTTAGAGTTAGGGTTCGGGCTAGGGTTAGGGTTAGGGGACGGGGACGGTTTAGGGTCCAGGTGAGGGCACAACAACGGTTTAGGGTGAGAGTACGTGTGAGGGCACGGGTTAGTGTTAGCGTACGGGTTAGGATTAGGGGACGTGTGAGGGTAAGGCTTCGGAGAAGAGTTAGGGTTAGGGTTCGGGCTAGGGTTAGGGTTAGGGGACGGGGACGGTTTAGGGTCCAGGTGAGTGTACGACAACGGTTTAGGGTGAGCGCACGTGCCAGGGCATCGGTTAGTGTTAGTGTACGGTTTAGGATTAGGGGACGGGTTTGTGTAAGGCTTCGAGGATGTGTTAGGGCTAGGTTTCGGGCTAGGGTTAGGATTAGGAGACGGGGACGGTTTAGGGTCCAGGTGAGGGTACAAAAACGGTTTAGGGTGATCGTACGTATGAGGGAACTGGATAGTGTTAGCGTACGGGTTAGGATTAGGGGATGGGTTAGTGTAAGGTTTCAAAAAGGGTTAGGTTTAGGGTTCGGGCTAGGGTTAGGGTTAGGGTTAGGGTTAGGGTTAGGGTTAGGGGATGGGGACGATTTAGGGTCCAGGTGAGGGTACGACAACGGTTTAGTGTGAGCGTACGTGTGAGGGCACCGGTTAGTGTTAGCGTACGGGATAGGTTTAGAGGACGGGTGAGGGTAACGCTTTGGGGCAGGGTTACGGTTAGGGTTTGGTCTAAGGTTAGGGTTAGGGGACGGGGACGGTTTAGGGTCCAGGTGAGGGTACGACAACTGTTTAGGGTGAGCGTACGTGTGAGGGCACGGGTTAGTGTTAGCGTACGGGTTAGGATTAGGGGACGGTGAAGGGTAAGGCTTCGGGGAAGAGTTAGGGTTAGGGTTCGGGCTAGGGTTAGCGTTTGGAGACGGGGATGGTTTAGGGTCCAGGTGAGGGTTCGATAAAGTTTTAGGGTGAGCGTACGTGTGAGGGCACGGGTTAGTGTTAGCGTACGGCTTAGGATTAGAGGACGGGTGAGGGTAAGGCTTCGGGGAAGTGTTAGGGTTAGGGTTCGGGCTAGGGTTAGGGTTAGGGGACGGGGACGATTTAGGGTCCAGGTGAGGGTACGACAACGATTTTGGGTGAGCGTACGTGTGAGGGCACGGGTTAGTGTTAGCGTACTGTTTAGGATTATGGGACGGTGAAGGGTAAGGCTTCGGGAAAGTGTTAGGGTTAGGGTTCGGGCTAGGGTTAGCGTTTGGAGACGGGGATGGTTTAGGGTCCAGGTGAGGGTTCAAAAAAGTTTTAGGGTGAGCGTACGTGCGAGGGCAAGGATTAGTGTTAGCCTACGGGTTAGGATTAGGGGACAGGTTAGGGTCAGGCTTCGGGGAAGTGTTAGAGTTAGGGTTCGGGCTAGGGTTAGGGTTACGGGGCGGGGACGGTTTAGGGTCCAGGTGAGGGCACAACAAAGGTTTAGGGTGAGAGTACGTTTGAGGGCACGGTTTAGTGTTAGTGTACGGGTTAGGATTAGGGGACGGGTGAGGGTAAGGCTTCGGAGAAGTGTTAGGGTTAGGGTTCGGGCTAGGGTTAGGGTTAGGGGACGGGGACGGTTTAGGGTCCAGGTGAGGGTACGAAAACGGTTTAGGGTGAGCGTACGTGTGAGGGCATGGGTTAGGGTTAGCGTACGGGTTAGGATTAGTGGACAGGTGAGGGTAAGGCTTCGGGAAGAGTTAGGGTTAGGGTTCGGGCTAGGGTTAGGGTTAGGGGACGGTGACGGTTTAGGGTCCAGGTGAGGGTACGACAACGGTTTAGGGTGAGCGTACGTGTGAGGGCACAGGTTAGTGTTAGCGTACGGCTTAGTATTAGAGGACGGGTGAGTGTAAGGCTTCGGGGACGTGTTAGGGTTAGGGTTCGGGCTAGGGTTAGGGTTAGGAGACGGGGACGGTTTAGGGTCCAGGTGAGGGTACGACAACTGTTTAGGGTGGGCGTACCTGTGAGGGCACGGGTTAGTGTTAGCGTACGGTTTAGGATTAGGGGACGTGTTAGGGTAATGCTTCGGGGAAAGTTTAGTGTTAGGGTTCGGGCTAGGGTTAGGCTTAGGGGACGGAGACGGATTAGGGTCCAGGTGACGGTACCACAACGGCTTAGGGTGAGCGTACGTGTGAGGGCACGGGTTAGTGTTAGCGTATGGGTTAGGATTAGGGGACGGGTGAGGGTAAGGCTTCATAGAAGTGTTAGAGTTAGGGTTCGGGCTAGGGTTAGGGTTAGGGGACGGGGACGGTTTAGGGTCCAGGTGAGTGTACGACAACAGTTTAGGGTGAGAGCACGTGTCAGGGCATGGGTTAGTGTTAGCGTACGGTTTAGGATTAGGGGACGGGTTTGTGTAAGGCTTCGAGGAAGGGTTAGGGCTAGGGTTCGGGCTACGGTTAGGGTTAGCAGACGGGGACGGTTTAGGGTCCAGGTGAGGGTACTACAACGGTTTAGGGTGATCGTACGTATGAGGGAACTGGATAGTGTTAGCGTACGGGTTAGGATTAGGGGATGGGTTAGTGTAAGGTTTCAGGCAAGGGTTAGGTTTAGGGTTCGGGCTAGGGTTAGGGTTAGGGTTAGGGTTAGGGTTAGGGTTAGGGTTAGGGGATGGGGACGATTTACGGTCCAGGTGAGGGTACGACAACGATTTAGGGTGAGCGTACGTGTGAGGGCACCGGTTAGTGTTAGCGTACGGGATAGGTTTAGGGGACGGGTGAGGGTAACGCTTCGGGGAAGGGTTACGGTTAGGGTTTGGGCTAAGGTTAGGGTTAGGGGACGGGGACGGTTTAGGGTCCAGGTGAGGGTACGACAACGGTTTAGGGTGAGCGTACGTGTGAGGGCACGGGTTAGTGTTAGGGTTAGGGTTAGGGGATGGGGACGATTTAGGGTCCAGGTGAGGGTACGACAACGGTTTAGGGTGAGCGTACGTGTGAGGGCACGGGTTAGTGTTAGCGTACGTCTTAGGATTAGAGGACGGGTGAGGGTAAGGCTTCGGGGAAGAGTTAGGGTTAGGGTTCGGGCTAGGGTTAGGGTTAGGGGACGGGGACGATTTAGGGTCCAGGTGAGGGTACGACAATGATTTAGGGTGAGCGTACGTGTGAGGGCACGGGTTAGTGTTAGCGTACGGGTTAGGATTATGGGACGGGTGAGCATAAGGCTTCGTGGAAGGGTTAGGGTTAGGGTTCGGGCTAGGGTTAGGGTTAGGGGATGGGGACGATTTAGGGTCCAGGTGAGGGTACGACAACGGTTTAGGGTGAGCGTAGTGTGAGGGCACGTGTTAGTGTTAGCGTACGGCTTAGGATTAGAGGACGGGTGAGGGAAAGGCTTCGGGGAAGTGTTAGGATTAGGGTTCGGGCTAGGGTTAGGGTTAGGGGACGGGGTCGATTTAGGGTCCAGGTGAGGGTACGACAACGATTTTGGGTGAGCGTACGTGTGAGGGCACGGGTTAGTGTTAGCGTACTGGTTAGGATTATGGGACGGTGAAGGGTAAGGCTTCGGGAAAGTGTTAGGGTTAGGGTTCGGGCTAGGGTTAGCGTTTGGAGACGGGGATGGTTTAGGGTCCAGGTGAGGGTTCGAAAAAGTTTTAGGGTGAGCGTACGTGCGAGGGCAAGGATTAGTGTTAGCCTACGGGTTAGGATTAGGGGACAGGTTAGGGTAAGGCTTCGGGGAAGGGTTAGAGTTAGGGTTCGGGCTAGGGTTAGGGTTACGGGGCGGGGACGGTTTAGGGTCCAGGTGAGGGCACAACAACGGTTTAGGGTGAGAGTACGTTTGAGGGCACGGTTTAGTGTTAGCGTACGGGTTAGGATTAGGGGACGGGTGAGGGTAAGGCTTCGGAGAAGTGTTAGGGTTAGGGTTCGGGCTAGGGTTAGGGTTAGGGGACGGGGACGGTTTAGGGTCCAGGTGAGGGTACGAAAACGGTTTAGGGTGAGCGTACGTGTGAGGGCATGGGTTAGGGTTAGCGTACGGGTTAGGATTAGGGGACAGGTGAGGTAAGGCTTCGGGAAGAGTTAGGGTTAGGATTCGGGCTAGGGTTAGGGTTAGGGGACGGTGACGGTTTAGGGTCCAGGTGAGGGTACGACAACGGTTTAGGGTGAGCGTACGTGTGAGGGCACAGGTTAGTGTTAGCGTATGGCTTAGGATTAGAGGACGGGTGAGTGTAAGGCTTCGGGGACGTGTTAGGGTTAGGGTTCGGGCTAGGGTTAGGGTTAGGGGACGGGACGATTTAGGGTCCAGGTGAGGGTACGACAACGATTTAAGGTGAGCGTACGTGTGAGGGCATGGGTTATTGTTAGCGTACTGGTTAGGATTAGGGGACGGTGAAGGGTAAGGCTTCGGGGAAGAGTTAGGGTTAGGGTTCGGGCTAGGGTTAGGGTTAGGTGACGGGGACGGTTAGGGTCCAGGTGAGGGTACGACAACGGTTCAGGGTGAGCGTACGTGTGAGGGCATGGGTTAGTTTTAGCGTTCGGGTTAGGATTAGGGGATGGGTGAGTGTAAGCTTCGGGGAATGGTTAGGGTTAGGGTTCGGGCTAGGGTTAGGGTTAGGAGACGGGGACGGTTTAGGGTCCAGGTTAGGGTACGACAACGGTTATGTAGAGTGTACGTGTGACGGCAGGGGTTTGTGTTAGGGTACGGTTAAGGATTAGGGGACGGGAGAGTGTAAGGCTTCGGGGAAGGGTTAGGGTTAGGTTTCGGGCTAGGGTTAGGGTTAGGGGACGGGACGGTTTAGGGTCCAGGTGAGGGTACGACAACTGTTTAGGGTGGGCGTACCTGTGAGGGCACGGGTTAGTGTTAGCGTACGGTTTAGGATTAGGGGACGTGTTAGGGTAACGCTTCGGGGAAAGTTTAGTGTTAGGGTTCGGGCTAGGGTTAGGCTTAGGGGACGGAGACGGATTAGGGTCCAGGTGACGGTACCACAACGGCTTAGGGTGAGCGTACGTGTGAGGGCACGGGTTAGTGTTAGCGTATGGGTTAGGATTAGGGGACGGGTGAGGGTAAGGCTTCGTAGAAATATTAGGGTTAGGGTTCGGGCTAGGGTTAGGGTTAGGGGACGGGGACGGTTTAGGGTCCAGGTGAGTGTACGACAACAGTTTAGGGTGAGAGCACGTGTCAGGGCTTGGGTTAGTGTTAGCGTACGGTTTAGGATTAGGGGACGGGTTTGTGTAAGGCTTCGAGGAAGGGTTAGGGCTAGGGTTCGGGCTACGGTTAGGGTTAGGAGACGGGGACGGTTTAGGGTCCAGGTGAGGGTACTACAACGGTTTAGGGTGATCGTACGTATGAGGGAACTGGATAGTGTTAGCGTACGTGTTAGGATTAGGGGATGGGTTAGTGTAAGGTTTCAGGCAAGGGTTAGGTTTAGGGTTCGGGCTAGGGTTAGGGTTAGGGTTAGGGTTAGGGTTAGGGTTAGGGTTAGGGGATAGGGACGATTTACGGTCCAGGTGAGGGTACGACAACGGTTTAGGGTGAGCGTACGTGTGAGGGCACCGGTTAGTGTTAGCGTACGGGATAGGTTTAGGGGACGGGTGAGGGTAACGCTTCGGGGAAGGGTTACGGTTAGGGTTTGGGCTAAGGTTAGGGTTAGGGGACGGGGACGGTTTAGGGTCCAGGTGAGGGTACGACAACGGTTTAGGGTGAGCGTACGTGTGAGGGCACGGGTTAGTGTTAGGTTTAGGGTTAGGGTTAGGGGATGGGGACGATTTAGGGTCCAGGTGAGGGTACGACAACGGTTTAGGGTGAGCGTACGTGTGAGGGCACGGGTTAGTGTTAGCGTACGTCTTAGGATTAGAGGACGGGTGAGGGTAAGGCTTCGGGGAAGAGTTAGGGTTAGGGTTCGGGCTAGGGTTAGGGTTAGGGGACGGGGACGATTTAGGGTCCAGGTGAGGGTACGACAATGATTTAGGGTGAGCGTACGTGTGAGGGCACGGGTTAGTGTTAGCGTACGGGTTAGGATTAGGGGACGGTGAAGGGTAAGGCTTTGGGGAAGAGTTAGGGTTAGAGTTCGGGCTAGGGTTAGCGTTTGGAGACTGGGATGGTTTAGGGTCCAGGTGAGGGTTCGAAAAAGTTTTAGGGTGAGCGTACGTGCGAGGGCACGGGTTAGTGTTAGCGTATGGGTTAGGATTAGGGGACGGGTGAGGGTAAGGCTTCGGAGAAGTGTTAGGGTTAGGGTTCGGGCTAGGGTTAGGGTTAGGGGACGGGGACGGTTTAGGGTCCAGGTGAGGGTACGAAAACGGTTTAGGGTGAGCGTACGTGTGAGGGCATGGGTTAGGGTTAGCGTACGGGTTACGATTAGGGGACGGGTGAGGGTAAGGCTTCGGGGAAGGGTTAGGGTTAGGGTTCGGGCTAGGGTAAGGGTTAGGGGACGGGGAAGGTTTAGGGTCCAGGTGAGGGTACGACAACGGTTTAGGGTGAGCGTACGTGTGAGGGCATGGGTTAGGGTTAGCGTACGGGTTAGGATTAGGGGACAGGTGAGGGTAAGGCTTCGGGAAGAGTTAGGGTTAGGGTTCGGGCTAGGGTTAGGGTTAGGGGACGGTGACGGTTTTGGGTCCAGGTGAGGGTACGACAACGGTTTAGGGTGAGCGTACGTGTGAGGGCACAGGTTAGTGTTAGCATACGGCTTAGGATTAGAGGACGGGTGAGTGTAAGGCTTCGGGGACGTGTTAGGGTTAGGGTTCGGGCTAGGGTTAGGGTTAGGGGACGGGGACGATTTAGGGTCCAGGTGAGGGTACGACAACGATTTAGGGTGAGCGTACGTGTGAGGGCATGGGTCAGTGTTAGCGTACTGGTTAGGATTAGGGGACGGTGAAGGGTAAGGCTTCGGGGAAGTGTTAGGGTTAGGGTTCGGGCTAGGGTTAGGGTTAGGTGACGGGGACGGTTAGGGTCCAGGTGAGGGTACGACAACGGTTTAGGGTGAGCGTACGTGTGAGGGCATGGGTTAGTTTTAGCGTTCGGGTTAGGATTAGGGGATGGGTGAGTGTAAGGCTTCGGGGAAGTGTTAGGGTTAGGGTTCGGGCTAGGGTTAGGGTTAGGGGACGGGGACGATTTAGGGTCCAGGTTAGGGTACGACAACGGTTTAGGGTGAGCGTACGTGTGAGGGCACGGGTTAGTGTTAGCGTACGGCTTAGGTTTAGAGGACGGGTGAGGGTAAGGCTTCGGGGAAGTGTTAGGGTTAGGGTTCGGGCTAGGGTTAGGGTTAGGGGACGGGGACGATTTAGGGTCCAGGTCAGGGTACGACAACGATTTAGGGTGAGCGTACGTGTGAGGGCACGGGTTAGTGTTAGCGTACTGGTTAGGATTATGGGACGGTGAAGGGTAAGGCTTCGGGGAAAGAGTTAGGGTTAGGGTTCGGGCTAGGGTTAGCGTTTGGAGACGGGGATGGTTTAGGGTCCAGGTGAGGGTTCGAAAAAGTTTTAGGGTGAGTGTACGTGCGAGTGCATGGGTTAGTGTTAGCGTACCGGTTAGGATTAGGGGACAGGTTAGGGTACGGCTTCTGGGAAGGGTTAGAGTTAGGGTTCGGGCTAGGGTTAGGGTAAGGGGACGGGGACGGTTTAGGGTCCAGCTGAGGGCACAACAACGGTTTAGGGTGAGAGTACGTGTGAGGGCACGGGTTAGTGTTAGCGTACGGGTTAGGATTAGGGGACGGTGAAGTGTAAGGCTTCGGGGAAGAGTTAGGTTTAGGGTTCGGGCTAGGGTTAGCGTTTGGAGAGGGGGATGGTTTAGGGTCCAGGTGAGGGTTCGAAAAAGTTTTAGGGTGAGCGTACGTGCGACGGCACAGGTTAGTGTTAGCGTACGGGCTAGGATTAGGGGACATGTTAGGGTAAGGCTTTGGGGAAGGGTTAGGGCTAGGGTTCGGGCTAGGGTTAGGGTTAGGGGACGGGGACGGTTTAGGGTCCAGGTGAGTGTACGAAAACAGTTTAGGGTGACCGCACGTGTCAGGGCATGGGTTAGTGTTAGCGTACGGTTTAGGATTAGGGGACGGGTTTGTGTAAGGCTTCGAGGAAGGGTTAGGGCTAGGGTTCGGGCTAGGGTTAGGGTTAGGAGACGGGGACGGTTTAGGGTCCAGGTGAAGGTACTACAATGGTTTAGGGTGATCGTACGTATGAGGGAACTGGATAGTGTTAGCGTACGGGTTAGGATTAGGGGATGGGTTAGTGTAAGGTTTCAGGCAAGGGTTAGGTTTAGGGTTCGGGCTAGGGTTAGGGTTAGGGTTAGGGTTAGGGTTAGGGTTAGGGTTAGGGGACGGGGACAATTTAGGGTCCAGGTGAGGGTACGACAACGGTTTAGGGTGAGCGTACGTGTGAGGGCACCGGTTAGTGTTAGCGTACGGGATAGGTTTAGGGGACGGGTGAGGGTAACGCTTCGGGGAAGGGTTACGGTTAGTGTTTGGGCTAAGGTTAGGGTTAGTGGACGGGGACGGTTTAGGGTCCAGGTGAGGGTACGACAACGGTTTAGGGTGAGCATACGTGTGAGGGCACGGGTTAGTGTTAGCGTACGGGTTAGGATTAGGGGACGGGTGAGCATAAGGCTTCGTGGAAGTGTTAGGGTTAGGGTTCGGGCTAGGGTTAGGGTTAGGGGATGGGGACGATTTAGGGTCCAGGTGAGGGTACGACAATGGTTTAGGGTGAGCGTACGTGTGAGGGCACGGGTTAGTGTTAGCGTACGGCTTAGGATTAGAGGACGGGTGAGGGTAAGGCTTCGGGGAAGTGTTAGGGTTAGGGTTCGGGCTAGGGTTAGGGTTAGGGGACGGGGACGGTTTAGGGTCCAGGTGAGGGTACGACAACTGTTTAGGGTGGGCGTACCTGTGAGGGCACGGGTTAGTGTTAGCGTACGGGTTAGGATTAGGGGACGGTGAAGGGTAAGGCTTTGGGGAAGAGTTAGGGTTAGAGTTCGGGCTAGGGTTAGCGTTTGGAGACTGGGATGGTTTAGGGTCCAGGTGAGGGTTCGAAAAAGTTTTAGGGTGAGCGTACGTGCGAGGGCACGGGTTAGTGTTAGCGTATGGGTTAGGATTAGGGGACGGGTGAGGGTAAGGCTTCGGAGAAGTGTTAGGGTTAGGGTTCGGGCTAGGGTTAGGGTTAGGGGACGGGGACGGTTTAGGGTCCAGGTGAGGGTACGAAAACGGTTTAGGGTGAGCGTACGTGTGAGGGCATGGGTTAGGGTTAGCGTACGGGTTACGATTAGGGGACGGGTGAGGGTAAGGCTTCGGGAAGAGTTAGGGTTAGGGTTCGGGCTAGGGTTAGGGTTAGGGGACGGTGACGGTTTAGGGTCCAGGTGAGGGTACGACAACTGTTTAGGGTGAGCGTACGTGTGAGGGCACAGGTTAGTGTTAGCGTACGGCTTAGGATTAGAGGACGGGTGAGTGTAAGGCTTCGGGGACGTGTTAGGGTTAGGGTTCGGGCTAGGGTTAGGGTTAGGGGACGGGGACGATTTAGGGTCCAGGTGAGGGTACGACAACGATTTAGGGTGAGCGTACGTGTGAGGGCATGGGTTAGTGTTAGCGTACTGGTTAGGATTAGGGGACGGTGAAGGGTAAGGCTTCGGGGAAGAGTTAGGGTTAGGGTTCGGGCTAGGGTTAGGGTTAGGTGACGGGGACGGTTAGGTTCCAGGTGAGGGTACGACAACGGTTTAGGGTGAGCGTACGTGTGAGGGCATGGGTTAGTTTTAGCGTTCGGGTTAGGATTAGGGGATGGGTGAGTGTAAGGCTTCGGGGAACGGTTAGGGTTAGGGATCGGGCTAGGGTTCGGGCTAGGGTTAGGGTTAGGAGACGGGGACGGTTTAGGGTCCAGGTTAGGGTACGACAACGGTTATGTAGAGTGTACGTGTGACGGCAGGGGTTTGTGTTAGGGTACGGTTAAGGATTAGGGGACGGGAGAGTGTAAGGCTTCGGGGAAGGGTTAGGGTTAGGTTTCGGGCTAGGGTTAGGGTTAGGGGACGGGGACGGTTTAGGGTCCAGGTGAGGGTACGACAACTGTTTAGCGTGGGCGTACCTGTGAGGGCACGGGTTAGTGTTAGCGTACGGTTTAGGATTAGGGGACGTGTTAGGGTAACGCTTCGGGGAAAGTTTAGTGTTAGGGTTCGGGCTAGGGTTAGGCTTAGGGGACGGAGACGGATTAGGGTCCAGGTGACGGTACCACAACGGCTTAGGGTGAGCGTACGTGTGAGGGCACGGGTTAGTGTTAGCGTATGGGTTAGGATTAGGGGACGGGTGAGGGTAAGGCTTCGTAGAAGTGTTAGGGTTAGGGTTCGGGCTAGGGTTAGGGTTAGGGGACGGGGACGGTTTAGGGTCCAGGTGAGTGTACGACAACAGTTTAGGGTGAGAGCACGTGTCAGGGCATGGGTTAGTGTTAGCGTACGGTTTAGGATTAGGGGACGGGTTTGTGTAAGGCTTCGAGGAAGGGTTAGGGCTAGGGTTCGGGCTACGGTTACGGTTAGGAGACGGGGACGGTTTAGGGTCCAGGTGAGGGTACTACAACGGTTTAGGGTGATCGTACGTATGAGGGAACTGGATAGTGTTAGCGTACGGGTTAGGATTAGGGGATGGGTTAGTGTAAGGTTTCAGGCAAGGGTTAGGTTTAGGGTTCGGGCTAGGGTTAGGGTTAGGGTTAGGGTTAGGGTTAGGGTTAGGGTTAGGGTTAGGGGATGGGGACGATTTACGGTCCAGGTGAGGGTACGACAACGGTTTAGGGTGAGCGTACGTGTGAGGGCACCGGTTAGTGTTAGCATACGGGATAGGTTTAGGGGACGGGTGAGGGTAACGCTTCGGGGAAGGGTTACGGTTAGGGTTTGGGCTAAGGTTAGGGTTAGGGGACGGGGACGGTTTAGGGTCCAGGTGAGGGTACGACAACGGTTTAGGGTGAGCGTAGTGTGAGGGCACGGGTTAGTGTTAGCGTACGGCTTAGGATTAGAGGACCGGTGAGGGAAAGGCTTCGGGGAAGTGTTAGGATTAGGGTTCGCGCTAGGGTTAGGGTTAGGGGACGGGGACGATTTAGGGTCCACGTGAGGGTACGACAACGATTTTGGGTGAGCGTACGTGTGAGGGCACGGGTTAGTGTTAGCGTACTGTTTAGGATTATGGGACGGTGAAGGGTAAGGCTTCGGGAAAGTGTTAGGGTTAGGGTTCGGGCTAGGGTTAGCGTTTGGAGACGGGGATGGTTTAGGGTCCAGGTGAGGGTTCGAAAAAGTTTTAGGGTGAGCGTACGTGCGAGGGCAAGGATTAGTGTTAGCCTACGGGTTAGGATTAGGGGACAGGTTAGGGTAAGGCTTCGGGGAAGTGTTAGAGTTAGGGTTCGGGCTAGGGTTAGGGTTACGGGGCGGGGACGGTTTAGGGTCCAGGTGAGGGCACAACAACGGTTTAGGGTGAGAGTACGTTTGAGGGCACGGTTTAGTGTTAGTGTACGGGTTAGGATTAGGGGACGGGTGAGGGTAAGGCTTCGGAGAAGTGTTAGGGTTAGGGTTCGGGCTAGGGTTAGGGTTAGGGGACGGGGACGGTTTAGGGTCCAGGTGAGGGTACGAAAACGGTTTAGGGTGAGCGTACGTGTGAGGGCATGGGTTACGGTTAGCGTACGGGTTACGATTAGGGGACGGGTGAGGGTAAGGTTTCGGGGAAGGGTTAGGGTTAGGGTTCGGGCTAGGGTTAGGGTTAGGGCACGGGGAAGGTTTAGGGTCCAGGTGAGGGTACGACAACGGTTTAGGGTGAGCGTACGTGTGAGGGCATGGGTTAGGGTTAGCGTACGGGTTAGGATTAGTGGACAGGTGAGGGTAAGGCTTCGGGAAGAGTTAGGGTTAGGGTTCGGGCTAGGGTTAGGGTTAGGGGACGGTGACGGTTTAGGGTCCAGGTGAGGGTACGACAACGGTTTAGGGTGACCGCACGTGTCAGGGCATGGGTTAGTGTTAGCGTACGGTTTAGGATTAGGGGACGGGTTTGTGTAAGGCTTCGAGGAAGGGTTAGGGCTAGGGTTCGGGCTAGGGTTAGGGTTAGGAGACGGGGACGGTTTAGGGTCCAGGTGAAGGTACTACAATGGTTTAGGGTGATCGTACGTATGAGGGAACTGGATAGTGTTAGCGTACGGGTTAGGATTAGGGGATGGGTTAGTGTAAGGTTTCAGGCAAGGGTTAGGTTTAGGGTTCGGGCTAGGGTTAGGGTTAGGGTTAGGGTTAGGGTTAGGGTTAGGGTTAGGGTTAGGGGATGGGGACGATTTACGGTCCAGGTGAGGGTACGACAACGGTTTAGGGTGAGCGTACGTGTGAGGGCACCGGTTAGTGTTAGCGTACGGGATAGGTTTAGGGGACGGGTGAGGGTAACGCTTCGGGGAAGGGTTACGGTTAGGGTTTGGGCTAAGGTTAGGGTTAGGGGACGGGGACGGTTTAGGGTCCAGGTGAGGGTACGACAACGGTTTAGGGTGAGCGTACGTGTGAGGGCACGGGTTAGTGTTAGGGTTAGGGTTAGGGTTAGGGGATGGGGACGATTTAGGGTCCAGGTGAGGGTACGACAACGGTTTAGGGTGAGCGTACGTGTGAGGGCACGGGTTAGTGTTAGCGTACGTCTTAGGATTAGAGGACGGGTGAGGGTAAGGCTTCGGGGAAGTGTTAGGGTTAGGGTTCGGGCTAGGGTTAGGGTTAGGGGACGGGGACGATTTAGGGTCCAGGTGAGGGTACGACAATGATTTAGGGTGAGCGTACGTGTGAGGGCATGGGTTAGTGTTAGCGTACGGGTTAGGATTAGGGGACGGGTGAGCATAAGGCTTCGTGGAAGGGTTAGGGTTAGGGTTCGGGCTAGGGTTAGGGTTAGGGGATGGGGACGATTTAGGGTCCAGGTGAGGGTACGACAACGGTTTAGGGTGAGCGTAGTGTGAGGGCACGGGTTAGTGTTAGCGTACGGCTTAGGATTAGAGGACGGGTGAGGGAAAGGCTTCGGGGAAGTGTTAGGATTAGGGTTCGGGCTAGGGTTAGGGTTAGGGGACGGGGACGATTTAGGGTCCAGGTGAGGGTACGACAACGATTTTGGGTGAGCGTACGTGTGAGGGCACGGGTTAGTGTTAGCGTACTGGTTAGGATTATGGGACGGTGAAGGGTAAGGCTTCGGGAAAGTGTTAGGGTTAGGGTTCGGGCTAGGGTTAGCGTTTGGAGACTGGGATGGTTTAGGGTCCAGGTGAGGGTTCGAAAAAGTTTTAGGGTGAGCGTACGTGCGAGGGCAAGGATTAGTGTTAGCCTACGGGTTAGGATTAGGGGACAGGTTAGGGTAAGGCTTCGGGGAAGGGTTAGAGTTAGGGTTCGGGCTAGGGTTAGGGTTACGGGGCGGGGACGGTTTAGGGTCCAGGTGAGGGCACAACAACGGTTTAGGGTGAGAGTACGTTTGAGGGCACGGTTTAGTGTTAGCGTACGGGTTAGGATTAGGGGACGGGTGAGGGTAAGGCTTCGGAGAAGTGTTAGGGTTAGGGTTCGGGCTAGGGTTAGGGTTAGGGGACGGGGACGGTTTAGGGTCCAGGTGAGGGTACGAAAACGGTTTAGGGTGAGCGTACGTGTGAGGGCATGGGTTAGGGTTAGCGTACGGGTTAGGATTAGGGGACAGGTGAGGGTAAGGCTTCGGGAAGAGTTAGGGTTAGGGTTCGGGCTAGGGTTAGGGTTAGGGGACGGTGACGGTTTAGGGTCCAGGTGAGGGTACGACAACGGTTTAGGGTGAGCGTACGTGTGAGGGCACAGGTTAGTGTTAGCGTACGGCTTAGGATTAGAGGACGGGTGAGTGTAAGGCTTCGGGGACGTGTTAGGGTTAGGGTTCGGGCTAGGGTTAGGGTTAGGTGACGGGGACAATTTAGGGTCCAGGTGAGGGTACGACAACGATTTAGGGTGAGCGTACGTGTGAGGGCATGGGTTAGTGTTAGCGTACTGGTTAGGATTAGGGGACGGTGAAGGGTAAGGCTTCGGGGAGGAGTTAGGGTTAGGGTTCGGGCTAGGGTTAGGGTTAGGTGACGGGGACGGTTAGGGTCCAGGTGAGGGTACGACAACGGTTTAGGGTGAGCGTACGTGTGAGGGCATGAGTTAGTTTTAGCGTTCGGGTTAGGATTAGGGGATGGGTGAGTGTAAGGCTTCGGGGAATGGTTAGGGTTAGGGTTCGGGCTAGGGTTAGGGTTAGGAGACGGGGACGGTTTAGGGTCCAGGTGAGGGTACGACAACTGTTTAGGGTGGGCGTACCTGTGAGGGCACGGGTTAGTGTTAGCATACGGTTTAGGATTAGGGGACGTGTTAGGGTAATGCTTCGGGGAAAGTTTAGTGTTAGGGTTCGGGCTAGGGTTAGGCTTAGGGGACGGAGACGGATTAGGGTCCAGGTGACGGTACCACAACGACTTAGGGTGAGCGTACGTGTGAGGGCACGGGTTAGTGTTAGCGTATGGGTTAGGATTAGGGGACGGGTGAGGGTAAGGCTTCATAGAAGTGTTAGAGTTAGGGTTCGGGCTAGGGTTAGGGTTAGGGGACGGGGACGGTTTAGGGTCCAGGTGAGTGTACGACAACAGTTTAGGGTGAGAGCACGTGTCAGGGCATGGGTTAGTGTTAGCGTACGATTTAGGATTAGGGGACGGGTTTGTGTAAGGCTTCGAGGAAGGGTTAGGGCTAGGGTTCGGGCTACGGTTAGGGTTAGGAGACGGGGACGGTTTAGGGTCCAGGTGAGGGTACTACAACGGTTTAGGGTGATCGTACGTATGAGGGAACTGGATAGTGTTAGCGAACGGGTTAGGATTAGGGGCTGGGTTAGTGTAAGGTTTCAGGCAAGGGTTAGGTTTAGGGTTCGGGCTAGGGTTAGGGTTAGGGTTAGGGTTAGGGTTAGGGTTAGGGTTAGGGGATGGGGACGATTTACGGTCCAGGTGAGGGTACGACAACGATTTAGGGTGAGCGTACGTGTGAGGGCACCGGTTAGTGTTAGCGTACGGGATAGGTTTAGGGGACGGGTGAGGGTAACGCTTCGGGGAAGGGTTACGGTTAGGGTTTGGGCTAAGGTTAGGGTTAGGGGACGGGGACGGTTTAGGGTCCAGGTGAGGGTACGACAACGGTTTAGGGTGAGCGTACGTGTGAGGGCACGGGTTAGTGTTAGGGTTAGGGTTAGGGTTAGGGGATGGGGACGATTTAGGGTCCAGGTGAGGGTACGACAACGGTTTAGGGTGAGCGTACGTGTGAGGGCACGGGTTAGTGTTAGCGTACGTCTTAGGATTAGAGGACGGGTGAGGGTAAGGCTTCGGGGAACAGTTAGGGTTAGGGTTCGGGCTAGGGTTAGGGTTAGGGGACGGGGACGATTTAGGGTCCAGGTGAGGGTACGACAATGATTTAGGGTGAGCGTACGTGTGAGGGCACGGGTTAGTGTTAGCGTACGGGTTAGGATTATGGGACGGGTGAGCATAAGGCTTCGTGGAAGGGTTAGGGTTAGGGTTCGGGCTAGGGTTAGGGTTAGGGGATGGGGACGATTTAGGGTCCAGGTGAGGGTACGACAACGGTTTAGGGTGAGCGTAGTGTGAGGGCACGGGTTAGTGTTAGCGTACGGCTTAGGATTAGAGGACGGGTGAGGGAAAGGCTTCGGGGAAGTGTTAGGATTAGGGTTCGGGCTAGGGTTAGGGTTAGGGGACGGGGACGATTTAGGGTCCAGGTGAGGGTACGACAACGATTTTGGGTGAGCGTACGTGTGAGGGCACGGGTTAGTGTTAGCGTACTGGTTAGGATTATGGGACGGTGAAGGGTACGGCTTCGGGAAAGTGTTAGGGTTAGGGTTCGGGCTAGGGTTAGGGTTAGGTGACGGGGACGGTTAGGGTCCAGGTGAGGGTACGACAACGGTTTAGGGTGAGCGTACGTGTGAGGGCATGGGTTAGTTTTAGCGTTCGGGTTAGGATTAGGGGATGGGTGAGTGTAAGGCTTCGGGGAATGGTTAGGGTTAGGGTTCGGGCTAGGGTTAGGGTTAGGAGACGGGGACGGTTTAGGGTCCAGGTTAGGGTACGACAACGGTTATGTAGAGTGTACGTGTGACGGCAGGGGTTTGTGTTAGGGTACGGTTAAGGATTAGGGGACGGGAGAGTGTAAGGCTTCGGGGAGGGTTAGGGTTAGGTTTCGGGCTAGGGTTAGGGTTAGGGGACGGGGACGGTTTAGGGTCCAGGTGAGGGTACGACAACTGTTCAGGGTGGGCGTACCTGTGAGGGCACGGGTTAGTGTTAGCGTACGGTTTAGGATTAGGGGACGTGTTAGGGTAACGCTTCGGGGAAAGTTTAGTGTTAGGGTTCGGGCTAGGGTTAGGCTTAGGGGACGGAGACGGATTAGGGTCCAGGTGACGGTACCACAACGGCTTAGGGTGAGCGTACGTGTGAGGGCACGGGTTAGTGTTAGCGTATGGGTTAGGATTAGGGGACGGGTGAGGGTAAGGCTTCGTAGAAGTGTTAGGGTTAGGGTTCGGGCTAGGGTTAGGGTTAGGGGACGGGGACGGTTTAGGGTCCAGGTGAGTGTACGACAACAGTTTAGGGTGAGAGCACGTGTCAGGGCATGGGTTAGTGTTAGCGTACGGTTTAGGATTAGGGGACGGGTTTGTGTAAGGCTTCGAGGAAGGGTTAGGGCTAGGGTTCGGGCTACGGTTACGGTTAGGAGACGGGGACGGTTTAGGGTCCAGGTGAGGGTACTACAACGGTTTAGGGTGATCGTACGTATGAGGGAACTGGATAGTGTTAGCGTACGGGTTAGGATTAGGGGATGGGTTAGTGTAAGGTTTCAGGCAAGGGTTAGGTTTAGGGTTCGGGCTAGGGTTAGGGTTAGGGTTAGGGTTAGGGTTAGGGTTAGGGTTAGGGTTAGGGGATGGGGACGATTTACGGTCCAGGTGAGGGTACGACAACGGTTTAGGGTGAGCGTACGTGTGAGGGCACCGGTTAGTGTTAGCGTACGGGATAGGTTTAGGGGACGGGTGAGGGTAACGCTTCGGGGAAGGGTTACGGTTAGGGTTTGGGCTAAGGTTAGGGTTAGGGGATGGGGACGGTTTAGGGTCCAGGTGAGGGTACGACAACGGTTTAGGGTGAGCGTACGTGTGAGGGCACGGGTTAGTGTTAGGGTTAGGGTTAGGGTTAGGGGATGGGGACGATTTAGGGTCCAGGTGAGGGTACGACAACGGTTTAGGGTGAGCGTACGTGTGAGGGCACGGGTTAGTGTTAGCGTACGTCTTAGGATTAGAGGACGGGTGAGGGTAAGGCTTCGGGGAAGTGTTAGGGTTAGGGTTCGGGCTAGGGTTAGGGTTAGGGGACGGGGACGATTTAGGGTCCAGGTGAGGGTACGACAATGATTTAGGGTGAGCGTACGTGTGAGGGCACGGGTTAGTGTTAGCGTACGGGTTAGGATTAGGGGACGGTGAAGGGTAAGGCTTTGGGGAAGAGTTAGGGTTAGAGTTCGGGCTAGGGTTAGCGTTTGGAGACTGGGATGGTTTAGGGTCCAGGTGAGGGTTCGAAAAAGTTTTAGGGTGAGCGTACGTGCGAGGGCACGGGTTAGTGTTAGCGTACGGGTTAGGATTAGGGGACGTGTTAGAGTAAGGCTTCGGGGAAGGGTTAGGGCTAGGGTTCGGGCTAGGGTTAGGGTTAGGGGACGGGGACGGTTTAGGGTCCAGGTGAGTGTACGACAACAGTTTAGGGTGAGCACACATGTCAGGGCATGGGTTAGTGTTAGCGTACGGTTTAGGATTAGGGGACGGGTTTGTGTAAGGCTTCGAGGAAGGGTTAGGGCTAGGGTTCGGGCTAGGATTAGGGTTAGGAGACGGGGACTGTTTAGGGTCCAGGTGAGGGTACTACAACGGTTTAGGGTGATCGTACGTATGAGGGAACTGGATAGTGTTAGCGTACGGGTTAGGATTAGGGGATGGGTTAGTGTAAGGTTTCAGGCAAGGGTTAGGTTTAGGTTTCGGGCTAGGGTTAGGGTTAGGATTAGGGTTAGGGTTAGGGTTAGGGGACGGGGACGGGGACAATTTAGGGTCCAGCTGAGGGTACGACAACGGTTTAGGGTGAGCATACGTGAGAGGGCACCGGTTAGTGTTAGCGTACGGGATAGGTTTAGGGGACGGGTGAGCATAAGGCTTCGTGGAAGGGTTAGGGTTAGGGTTCGGGCTAGGATTAGGGTTAGGGGATGGGGACGATTTAGGGTCCAGGTGAGGGTACGACAACGGTTTAGGGTGAGCGTACGTGTGAGGGCACAGGTTAGTGTTAGCGTACGGCTTAGGATTAGAGGACGGGTGAGGGTAAGGCTTCGGGGAAGTGTTAGGGTTAGGGTTCGGGCTAGGTTTAGGGTTAGGGGACGGGGACGATTTAGGGTCCAGGTCAGGGTACGACAACGATT
Source organism: Orcinus orca (assembly GCF_937001465.1). Lineage (NCBI taxonomy): Eukaryota > Metazoa > Chordata > Mammalia > Artiodactyla > Delphinidae > Orcinus > Orcinus orca. The sequence goes on from NC_064563.1 coordinate 39,335,348, forward strand.
TAGGGTGAGCGTACGTGTGAGGGCACGGGTTAGTGTTAGCGTACTGGTTAGGATTATGGGACGGTGAAGGGTAAGGCTTCGGGGAAAGAGTTAGGGTTAGGGTTCGGGCTAGGGTTAGCGTTTGGAGACGGGGATGGTTTAGGGTCCAGGTGAGGGTTCGAAAAAGTTTTAGTGTGAGTGTACGTGCGAGTGCACGGGTTAGTGTTAGCGTACGGGTTAGGATTAGGGGACAGGTTAGGGTACGGCTTCTGGGAAGGGTTAGAGTTAGGGTTCGGGCTAGGTTTAGGGTAAGGGGACGGGGACGGTTTAGGGTCCAGCTGAGGGCACAACAACGGTTTAGGGTGAGAGTACGTGTGAGGGCACGGGTTAGTGTTAGCGTACGGGTTAGGATTAGGGGACGGTGAAGTGTAAGGCTTCGGGGAAGAGTTAGGTTTAGGGTTCGGGCTAGGGTTAGCGTTTGGAGAGGGGGATGGTTTAGGGTCCAGGTGAGGGTTCGAAAAAGTTTTAGGGTGAGCGTACGTGCGACGGCACGGGTTAGTGTTAGCGTACGGGTTAGGATTAGGGGACGTGTTAGAGTAAGGCTTTGGGGAAGGGTTAGGGCTAGGGTTCGGGCTAGGGTTAGGGTTAGGGGACGGGGACGGTTTAGGGTCCAGGTGAGTGTACGAAAACAGTTTAGGGTGACCGCACGTGTCAGGGCATGGGTTAGTGTTAGCGTACGGTTTAGGATTAGGGGACGGGTTTGTGTAAGGCTTCGAGGAAGGGTTAGGGCTAGGGTTCGGGCTAGGGTTAGGGTTAGGAGACGGGGACGGTTTAGGGTCCAGGTGAAGGTACTACAATGGTTTAGGGTGATCGTACGTATGAGGGAACTGGATAGTGTTAGCGTACGGGTTAGGATTAGGGGATGGGTTAGTGTAAGGTTTCAGGCAAGGGTTAGGTTTAGGGTTCGGGCTAGGGTTAGGGTTAGGGTTAGGGTTAGGGTTAGGGTTAGGGTTAGGGGACGGGGACAATTTAGGGTCCAGGTGAGGGTACGACAACGGTTTAGGGTGAGCGTACGTGTGAGGGCACCGGTTAGTGTTAGCGTACGGGATAGGTTTAGGGGACGGGTGAGGGTAACGCTTCGGGGAAGGGTTACGGTTAGTGTTTGGGCTAAGGTTAGGGTTAGTGGACGGGGACGGTTTAGGGTCCAGGTGAGGGTACGACAACGGTTTAGGGTGAGCATACGTGTGAGGGCACGGGTTAGTGTTAGCGTACGGGTTAGGATTAGGGGACGGGTGAGCATAAGGCTTCGTGGAAGTGTTAGGGTTAGGGTTCGGGCTAGGGTTAGGGTTAGGGGATGGGGACGATTTAGGGTCCAGGTGAGGGTACGACAATGGTTTAGGGTGAGCGTACGTGTGAGGGCACGGGTTAGTGTTAGCGTACGGCTTAGGATTAGAGGACGGGTGAGGGTAAGGATTCGGGGAAGTGTTAGGGTTAGGGTTCGGGCTAGGGTTAGGGTTAGGGGACGGGGACGATTTAGGGTCCAGGTGAGGGTACGACAACGATTTAGGGTGAGCGTACGTGTGAGGGCACGGGTTAGTGTTAGCGTACTGGTTAGGATTATGGGACGGTGAAGTGTAAGGCTTCGGGAAAGTGTTAGGGTTAGGGTTCGGGCTAGGGTTAGCGTTTGGAGACGGGGATGGTTTAGGGTCCATGTGAGGGTTCGAAAAAGTTTTAGGGTGAGCTTACGTGCGAGGGCACGGATTAGTGTTAGCGTACGGGTTAGGATTAGGGGACCGGTTATGGTAAGGCTCCGGGAAGGGTTAGATTTAGGGTTCGGGCTAGGGTTAGGGTTACGGGATGGGGACGGTTTAGGGTCCAGTTGAGGGCACAACAACGGTTTAGGGTGAGAGTACGTTTGAGGGCACGGGTTAGTGTTAGCGTACGGGTAGGATTAGGGGACGGGTGAGGGTAAGGCTTCGGAGAAGTGTTAGGGGTAGGGTTCGGGCTAGGGTTAGGGTTAGGGGACGGGGACGGTTTAGGGTCCAGGTGAGGGTACGACAACTGTTTAGGGTGGGCGTACCTGTGAGGGCACGGGTTAGTGTTAGCGTACGGTTTAGGATTAGGGGACGTGTTTGGGTAACGCTTCGGGGAAAGTTTAGTGTTAGGGTTCGGGCTAGGGTTAGGCTTAGGGGACGGAGACGGATTAGGGTCCAGGTGACGGTACCACAACGGCTTAGGGTGAGCGTACGTGTGAGGGCACGGGTTAGTGTTAGCGTATGGGTTAGGATTAGGGGACGGGTGAGGGTAAGGCTTCGTAGAAGTGTTAGGGTTAGGGTTCGGGCTAGGGTTAGGGTTAGGGGACGGGGACGGTTTAGGGTCCAGGTGAGTGTACGACAACAGTTTAGGGTGAGAGCACGTGTCAGGGCATGGGTTAGTGTTAGCGTACGGTTTAGGATTAGGGGACGGGTTTGTGTAAGGCTTCGAGGAAGGGTTAGGGCTAGGGTTCGGGCTACGGTTACGGTTAGGAGACGGGGACGGTTTAGGGTCCAGGTGAGGGTACTACAACGGTTTAGGGTGATCGTACGTATGAGGGAACTGGATAGTGTTAGCGTACGGGTTAGGATTAGGGGATGGGTTAGTGTAAGGTTTCAGGCAAGGGTTAGGTTTACGGTTCGTGCTAGGGTTAGGGTTAGGGTTAGGGTTAGGGTTAGGGTTAGGGTTAGGGTTAGGGGATGGGGACGATTTACGGTCCAGGTGAGGGTACGACAACGGTTTAGGGTGAGCGTACGTGTGAGGGCACCGGTTAGTGTTAGCGTACGGGATAGGTTTAGGGGACGGGTGAGGGTAACGCTTCGGGGAAGGGTTACGGTTAGGGTTTGGGCTAAGGTTAGGGTTAGGGGACGGGGACGATTTAGGGTCCAGGTGAGGGTACGACAATGGTTTAGGGTGAGCGTACGTGTGAGGGCACGGGTTAGTGTTAGGGTTAGGGTTAGGGTTAGGGGATGGGGACGATTTATTGTCCAGGTGAGTGTACGACAACGGTTTAGGGTGAGCGTAGTGTGAGGGCACGGGTTAGTGTTAGCGTACGGCTTAGGATTAGAGGACGGGTGAGGGAAAGGCTTCGGGGAAGTGTTAGGATTAGGGTTCGGGCTAGGGTTAGGGTTAGGGGACGGGGACGATTTAGGGTCCAGGTGAGGGTACGACAACGATTTTGGGTGAGCGTACGTGTGAGGGCACGGGTTAGTGTTAGCGTACTGGTTAGGATTATGGGACGGTGAAGGGTAAGGCTTCGGGAAAGTGTTAGGGTTAGGGTTCGGGCTAGGGTTAGCGTTTGGAGACGGGGATGGTTTAGGGTCCAGGTGAGGGTTCGAAAAAGTTTTAGGGTGAGCGTACGTGCGAGGGCAAGGATTAGTGTTAGCCTACGGGTTAGGATTAGGGGACAGGTTAGGGTAAGGCTTCGGGGAAGGGTTAGAGTTAGGGTTCGGGCTAGGGTTAGGGTTACGGGGCGGGGACGGTTTAGGGTCCAGGTGAGGGCACAACAACGGTTTAGGGTGAGAGTACGTTTGAGGGCACGGTTTAGTGTTAGCGTACGGGTTAGGATTAGGGGACGGGTGAGGGTAAGGCTTCGGAGAAGTGTTAGGGTTAGGGTTCGGGCTAGGGTTAGGGTTAGGGGACGGGGACTGTTTAGGGTCCAGGTGAGGGTACGAAAACGGTTTAGGGTGAGTGTACGTGTGAGGGCATGGGTTAGGGTTAGCGTACGGGTTAGGATTAGGGGACAGGTGAGGGTAAGGCTTCGGGAAGAGTTAGGGTTAGGGTTTGGGCTAGGGTTAGGGTTAGGGGACGGTGACGGTTTAGGGTCCAGGTGAGGGTACGACAACGGTTTAGGGTGAGCGTACGTGTGAGGGCACAGGTTAGTGTTAGCGTACGGCTTAGGATTAGAGGACGGGTGAGTGTAAGGCTTCGGGGACGTGTTAGGGTTAGGGTTCGGGCTAGGGTTAGGGTTAGGGGACGGGGACGATTTAGGGTCCAGGTGAGGGTACGACAACGATTTAGGGTGAGCGTACGTGTGAGGGCATGGGTTAGTGTTAGCGTACTGGTTAGGATTAGGGGACGGTTAAGGGTAAGGCTTCGGGGAAGAGTTAGGGTTAGGGTTCGGGCTAGGGTTAGGGTTAAGTGACGGGGACGGTTAGGGTCCAGGTGAGGGTACGACAACGGTTTAGGGTGAGCGTACGTGTGAGGGCATGGGTTAGTTTTAGCGTTCGGGTTAGGATTAGGGGATGGGTGAGTGTAAGGCTTCGGGGAATGGTTAGGGTTAGGGTTCGGGCTAGGGTTAGGGTTAGGAGACGGGGACGGTTTAGGGTCCAGGTTATGGTACGACAACGGTTATGTAGAGTGTACGTGTGACGGCAGGGGTTTGTGTTAGGGTACGGTTAAGGATTAGGGGACGGGAGAGTGTAAGGCTTCGGGGAAGGGTTAGGGTTAGGTTTCGGGCTAGGGTTAGGGTTAGGGGACGGGGACGGTTTAGGGTCCAGGTGAGGGTACGACAACTGTTTAGGGTGGGCGTACCTGTGAGGGCACGGGTTAGTGTTAGCGTACGGTTTAGGATTAGGGGACGTGTTAGGGTAACGCTTCGGGGAAAGTTTAGTGTTAGGGTTCGGGCTAGGGTTAGGCTTAGGGGACGGAGACGGATTAGGGTCCAGGTGACGGTACCACAACGGCTTAGGGTGAGCGTACGTGTGAGGGCACGGGTTAGTGTTAGCGTATGGGTTAGGATTAGGGGACGGGTGAGGGTAAGGCTTCGTAGAAGTGTTAGGGTTAGGGTTCGGGCTAGGGTTAGGGTTAGGGGACGGGGACGGTTTAGGGTCCAGGTGAGTGTACGACAACAGTTTAGGGTGAGAGCACGTGTCAGGGCATGGGTTAGTGTTAGCGTACGGTTTAGGATTAGGGGACGGGTTTGTGTAAGGCTTCGAGGAAGGGTTAGGGCTAGGGTTCGGGCTACGGTTAGGGTTAGGAGACGGGGACGGTTTAGGGTCCAGGTGAGGGTACTACAACGGTTTAGGGTGATCGTACGTATGAGGGAACTGGATACTGTTAGCGTACGGGTTAGGATTAGGGGATGGGTTAGTGTAAGCTTTCAGGCAAGGGTTAGGTTTAGGGTTCGGGCTAGGGTTAGGGTTAGGGTTAGGGTTAGGGTTAGGGTTAGGGTTAGGGGATGGGGACGATTTACGGTCCAGGTGAGGGTACGACAACGGTTTAGGGTGAGCGTACGTGTGAGGGCACAGGTTAGTGTTAGCGTACGGCTTAGGATTAGAGGACGGGTGAGTGTAAGGCTTCGGGGACGTGTTAGGGTTAGGGTTCGGGCTAGGGTTAGGGTTAGGGGACGGGGACGATTTAGGGTCCAGGTGAGGGTACGACAACGATTTAGGGTGAGCGTACGTGTGAGGGCATGGGTTAGTGTTAGCGTACTGGTTAGGATTAGGGGACGGTGAAGGGTAAGGCTTCGGGGAAGAGTTAGGGTTAGGGTTCGGGCTAGGGTTAGGGTTAGGTGACGGGGACGGTTAGGGTCCAGGTGAGGGTACGACAACGGTTTAGGGTGAGCGTACGTGTGAGGGCATGGGTTAGTTTTAGCGTTCGGGTTAGGATTAGGGGATGGGTGAGTGTAAGGCTTCGGGGAAGTGTTAGGGTTAGGGTTCGGGCTAGGGTTAGGTTTAGGGGACGGGAAGATTTAGGGTCCAGGTTAGGATACGACAACGGTTTAGGGTGAGCGTACGTGTGAGGGCACGGGTTAGTGTTAGCGTACGGCTTAGGATTAGAGGACGGGTGAGGGTAAGGCTTCGGGGAAGTGTTAGGGTTAGGGTTCGGGCTAGGGTTAGGGTTAGGGGACGGGGACGATTTAGGGTCCAGGTCAGGGTACGACAACGATTTAGGGTGAGCGTACGTGTGAGGGCACGGGTTAGTGTTAGCGTACTGGTTAGGATTATGGGACGGTGAAGGGTAAGGCTTCGGGGAAAGAGTTAGGGTTAGGGTTCGGGCTAGGGTTAGCGTTTGGAGACGGGGATGGTTTAGGGTCCAGGTGAGGGTTCGAAAAAGTTTTAGGGTGAGTGTACGTGCGAGTGCATGGGTTAGTGTTAGCGTACGGGTTAGGATTAGGGGACAGGTTAGGGTACGGCTTCTGGGAAGGGTTAGAGTTAGGGTTCGGGCTAGGGTTAGGGTAAGGGCACGGGGACGGTTTAGGGTCCAGCTGAGGGCACAAAAACGGTTTAGGGTGAGAGTACGTGTGAGGGCACGGGTTAGTGTTAGCGTACGGGTTAGGATTAGGGGACGGTGAAGTGTAAGGCTTCGGGGAAGAGTTAGGTTTAGGGTTCGGGCTAGGGTTAGCGTTTGGAGAGGGGGATGGTTTAGGGTCCAGGTGAGGGTTCGTAAAAGTTTTAGGGTGAGCGTACGTGCGACGGCACGGGTTAGTGTTAGCGTACGGGTTAGGATTAGGGGACGTGTTAGAGTAAGGCTTTGGGGAAGGGTTAGGGCTAGGGTTCGGGCTAGGGTTAGGGTTAGGGGACGGGGATGGTTTAGGGTCCAGGTGAGTGTACGAAAACAGTTTAGGGTGACCGCACGTGTCAGGGCATGGGTTAGTGTTAGCGTACGGTTTAGGATTAGGGGACGGGTTTGTGTAAGGCTTCGAGGAAGGGTTAGGGCTAGGGTTCGGGCTAGGGTTAGGGTTAGGAGACGGGGACGGTTTAGGGTCCAGGTGAAGGTACTACAATGGTTTAGGGTGATCGTACGTATGAGGGAACTGGATAGTGTTAGCGTACGGGTTAGGATTAGGGGATGGGTTAGTGTAAGGTTTCAGGCAAGGGTTAGGTTTAGGGTTCGGGCTAGGGTTAGGGTTAGGGTTAGGGTTAGGGGACGGGGACAATTTAGGGTCCAGGTGAGGGTACGACAACGGTTTAGGGTGAGCGTACGTGTGAGGGCACCGGTTAGTGTTAGCGTAAGGGATAGGTTTAGGGGACGGGTGAGGGTAACGCTTCGGGGAAGGGTTACGGTTAGTGTTTGGGCTAAGGTTAGGGTTAGTGGACGGGGACGGTTTAGGGTCCAGGTGAGGGTACGACAACGGTTTAGGGTGAGCATACGTGTGAGGACACGGGTTAGTGTTAGCGTACGGGTTAGGATTAGGGGACGGGTGAGCATAAGGCTTCGTGGAAGTGTTAGGGTTAGGGTTCGGGCTAGGTTTAGGGTTAGGGGATGGGGACGATTTAGGGTCCAGGTGAGGGTACGACAATGGTTTAGGGTGAGCGTACGTGTGAGGGCACGGGTTAGTGTTAGCGTACGGCTTAGGATTAGAGGACGGGTGAAGGTAAGGCTTCGGGGAAGTGTTAGGGTTAGGGTTCGGGCTAGGGTTAGGGTTAGGGGACGGGGACGGTTTAGGGTCCAGGTGAGGGTACGACAACTGTTTAGGGTGGGCGTACCTGTGAGGGCACGGGTTAGTGTTAGCGTACGGGTTAGGATTAGGGGACGGTGAAGGGTAAGGCTTTGGGGAAGAGTTAGGGTTAGAGTTCGGGCTAGGGTTAGCGTTTGGAGACTGGGATGGTTTAGGGTCCAGGTGAGGGTTCGAAAAAGTTTTAGGGTGATCGTACGTGCGAGGGCACGGGTTAGTGTTAGCGTATGGGTTAGGATTAGGGGACGGGTGAGGGTAAGGCTTCGGAGAAGTGTTAGGGTTAGGGTTCGGGCTAGGGTTAGGGTTAGGGGACGGGGACGGTTTAGGGTCCAGGTGAGGGTACGAAAACGGTTTAGGGTGAGCGTACGTGTGAGGGCATGGGTTAGGGTTAGCGTACGGGTTACGATTAGGGGACGGGTGAGGGTAAGGCTTCGGGGAAGGGTTAGGGTTAGGGTTCGGGCTAGGGTAAGGGTTAGGGGACGGGGAAGGTTTAGGGTCCAGGTGAGGGTACGACAACGGTTTAGGGTGAGCGTACGTGTGAGGGCATGGGTTAGGGTTAGCGTACGGGTTAGGATTAGGGGACAGGTGAGGGTAAGGCTTCGGGAAGAGTTAGGGTTAGGGTTCGGGCTAGGGTTAGGGTTAGGGGACGGTGACGGTTTAGGGTCCAGGTGAGGGTACGACAACGGTTTAGGGTGAGCGTACGTGTGAGGGCACAGGTTAGTGTTAGCGTACGGCTTAGGATTAGAGGACGGGTGAGTGTAAGGCTTCGGGGACGTGTTAGGGTTAGGGTTCGGGCTAGGGTTAGGGTTAGGGGACGGGGACGATTTAGGGTCCAGGTGAGGGTACGACAACGATTTAGGGTGAGCGTACGTGTGAGGGCATGGGTTAGTGTTAGCGTACTGGTTAGGATTAGGGGACGGTGAAGGGTAAGGCTTCGGGGAAGAGTTAGGGTTAGGGTTCGGGCTAGGGTTAGGGTTAGGTGACGGGGACGGTTAGGGTCCAGGTGAGGGTACGACAACGGTTTAGGGTGAGCGTACATGTGAGGGCATGGGTTAGTTTTAGCGTTCGGGTTAGGATTAGGGGATGGGTGAGTGTAAGGCTTCGGGGAACGGTTAGGGTTAGGGTTCGGGCTAGGGTTAGGGTTAGGAGACTGGGACGGTTTAGGGTCCAGGTTAGGGTACGACAACGGTTATGTAGAGTGTACGTGTGACGGCAGGGGTTTGTGTTAGGGTACGGTTAAGGATTAGGGGACGGGAGAGTGTAAGGCTTCGGGGAAGGGTTAGGGTTAGGTTTCGGGCTAGGGTTAGGGTTAGGGGACGGGGACGGTTTAGGGTCCAGGTGAGGGTACGACAACTGTTTAGGGTGGGCGTACCTGTGAGGGCACGGGTTAGTGTTAGCGTACGGTTTAGGATTAGGGGACGTGTTAGGGTAACGCTTCGGGGAAAGTTTAGTGTTAGGGTTCGGGCTAGGGTTAGGCTTAGGGGATGGAGACGGATTAGGGTCCAGGTGACGGTACCACAACGGCTTAGGGTGAGCGTACGTGTGAGGGCACGGGTTAGTGTTAGCGTATGGGTTAGGATTAGGGGACGGGTGAGGGTAAGGCTTCGTAGAAGTGTTAGGGTTAGGGTTCGGGCTAGGGTTAGGGTTAGGGGACGGGGACGGTTTAGGGTCCAGGTGAGTGTACGACAACAGTTTAGGGTGAGAGCACGTGTCAGGGCATGGGTTAGTGTTAGCGTACGGTTTAGGATTAGGGGACGGGTTTGTGTAAGGCTTCGAGGAAGGGTTAGGGCTAGGGTTCGGGCTACGGTTACGGTTAGGAGACGGGGACGGTTTAGGGTCCAGGTGAGGGTACTACAACGGTTTAGGGTGATCGTACGTATGAGGGAACTGGATAGTGTTAGCGTACGGGTTAGGATTAGGGGATGGGTTAGTGTAAGGTTTCAGGCAAGGGTTAGGTTTAGGGTTCGGGCTAGGGTTAGGGTTAGGGTTAGGGTTAGGGTTAGGGTTAGGGTTAGGGGATGGGGACGATTTACGGTCCAGGTGAGGGTACGACAACGGTTTAGGGTGAGCGTACGTGTGAGGGCACCGGTTAGTGTTAGCGTACGGGATAGGTTTAGGGGACGGGTGAGGGTAACGCTTCGGGGAAGGGTTACGGTTAGGGTTTGGGCTAAGGTTAGGGTTAGGGGACGGGGACGGTTTAGGGTCCAGTTGAGGGTACGACAACGGTTTAGGGTGAGCGTACGTGTGAGGGCACGGGTTAGTGTTAGGGTTAGGGTTAGGGTTAGGGGATGGGGACGATTTAGGGTCCAGGTGAGGGTACGACAACGGTTTAGGGTGAGCGTACGTGTGAGGGCACGGGTTAGTGTTAGCGTACGTCTTAGGATTAGAGGACGGGTGAGGGTAAGGCTTCGGGGAAGTGTTAGGGTTAGGGTTCGGGCTAGGGTTAGGGTTAGGGGACGGGGACGATTTAGGGTCCAGGTGAGGGTACGACAATGATTTAGGGTGAGCGTACGTGTGAGGGCACGGGTTAGTGTTAGCGTACGGGTTAGGATTAGGGGACGGTGAAGGGTAAGGCTTTGGGGAAGAGTTAGGGTTAGAGTTCGGGCTAGGGTTAGCGTTTGGAGACTGGGATGGTTTAGGGTCCAGGTGAGGGTTCGAAAAAGTTTTAGGGTGAGCGTACGTGCGAGGGCACGGGTTAGTGTTAGCGTACGGGTTAGGATTAGGGGACGTGTTAGAGTAAGGCTTCGGGGAAGGGTTAGGGCTAGGGTTCGGGCTAGGGTTAGGGTTAGGGGACGGGGACGGTTTAGGGTCCAGGTGAGTGTACGACAACAGTTTAGGGTGAGCACACATGTCAGGGCATGGGTTAGTGTTAGCGTACGGTTTAGGATTAGGGGACGGGTTTGTGTAAGGCTTCGAGGAAGGGTTAGGGCTAGGTTTCGGGCTAGGATTAGGGTTAGGAGACGGGGACTGTTTAGGGTCCAGGTGAGGGTACTACAACGGTTTAGGGTGATCGTACGTATGAGGGAACTGGATAGTGTTAGCGTACGGGTTAGGATTAGGGGATGGGTTAGTGTAAGGTTTCAGGCAAGGGTTAGGTTTAGGTTTCGGGCTAGGGTTAGGGTTAGGATTAGGGTTAGGGTTAGGGTTAGGGGACGGGGACGGGGACAATTTAGGGTCCAGCTGAGGGTACGACAACGGTTTAGGGTGAGCATACGTGAGAGGGCACCGGTTAGTGTTAGCGTACGGGATAGGTTTAGGGGACGGGTGAGCATAAAGCTTCGTGGAAGGGTTAGGGTTAGGGTTCGGGCTAGGGTTAGGGTTAGGGGACGGGGACGATTTAGGGTCCAGGTCAGGGTACGACAACGATTTAGGGTGAGCGTACGTGTGAGGGCACGGGTTAGTGTTAGCGTACTGGTTAGGATTATGGGACGGTGAAGGGTAAGGCTTCGGGGAAAGAGTTAGGGTTAGGGTTCGGGCTAGGGTTAGCGTTTGGAGACGGGGATGGTTTAGGGTCCAGGTGAGGGTTCGAAAAAGTTTTAGGGTGAGTGTACGTGCGAGTGCACGTGTTAGTGTTAGCGTACGGGTTAGGATTAGGGGACAGGTTAGGGTACGGCTTCTGGGAAGGGTTAGAGTTAGGGTTCGGGCTAGGGTTAGGGTAAGGGGACGGGGACGGTTTAGGGTCCAGCTGAGGGCACAACAACGGTTTAGGGTGAGAGTACGTGTGAGGGCACGGGTTAGTGTTAGCGTACGGGTTAGGATTAGGGGACGGTGAAGTGTAAGGCTTCGGGGAAGAGTTAGGTTTAGGGTTCGGGCTAGGGTTAGCGTTTGGAGAGGGGGATGGTTTAGGGTCCAGGTGAGGGTTCGAAAAAGTTTTAGGGTGAGCGTACGTGCGACGGCACGGGTTAGTGTTAGCGTACGGGTTAGGATTAGGGGACGTGTTAGAGTAAGGCTTTGGGGAAGGGTTAGGGCTAGGGTTCGGGCTAGGGTTAGGGTTAGGGGACGGGGACGGTTTAGGGTCCAGGTGAGTGTACGAAAACAGTTTAGGGTGACCGCACGTGTCAGGGCATGGGTTAGTGTTAGCGTACGGTTTAGGATTAGGGGACGGGTTTGTGTAAGGCTTCGAGGAAGGGTTAGGGCTAGGGTTCGGGCTAGGGTTAGGGTTAGGAGACGGGGACGGTTTAGGGTCCAGGTGAAGGTACTACAATGGTTTAGGGTGATCGTACGTATGAGGGAACTGGATAGTGTTAGCGTACGGGTTAGGATTAGGGGATGGGTTAGTGTAAGGTTTCAGGCAAGGGTTAGGTTTAGGGTTCGGGCTAGGGTTAGGGTTAGGGTTAGGGTTAGGGTTAGGGTTAGGGTTAGGGGACGGGGACAATTTAGGGTCCAGGTGAGGGTACGACAACGATTTAGGGTGAGCGTACGTGTGAGGGCACGGGTTAGTGTTAGCGTACGGCTTAGGATTAGAGGACGGGTGAGGGTAAGGCTTCAGGGAAGTGTTAGGGTTAGGGTTCGGGCTAGGGTTAGGGTTAGGGGACGGGGACGATTTAGGGTCCAGGTGAGGGTACGACAACGATTTAGGGTGAGCGTACGTGTGAGGGCACGGGTTAGTGTTAGCGTACTGGTTAGGATTATGGGACGGTGAAGGGTAAGGCTTCGGGAAAGTGTTAGGGTTAGGGTTCGGGCTAGGGTTAGCGTTTGGAGACGGGGATGGTATAGGGTCCATGTGAGGGTTCGAAAAAGTTTTAGGGTGAGCTTACGTGCGAGGGCACGGATTAGTGTTAGCGTACGGGTTAGGATTAGGGGACCGGTTATGGTAAGGCTCCGGGAAGGGTTAGATTTAGGGTTCGGGCTAGGGTTAGGGTTACGGGATGGGGACGGTTTAGGGTCCAGTTGAGGGCACAACAACGGTTTAGGGTGAGAGTACGTTTGAGGGCACGGGTTAGTGTTAGCGTACGGGTAGGATTAGGGGACGGGTGAGGGTAAGGCTTCGGAGAAGTGTTAGGGGTAGGGTTCGGGCTAGGGTTAGGGTTAGGGGACGGGGACGGTTTAGGGTCCAGGTGAGGGTACGACAACTGTTTAGGGTGGGCGTACCTGTGAGGGCACGGGTTAGTGTTAGCGTACGGTTTAGGATTAGGGGACGTGTTTGGGTAACGCTTCGGGGAAAGTTTAGTGTTAGGGTTCGGGCTAGGGTTAGGCTTAGGGGACGGAGACGGATTAGGGTCCAGGTGACGGTACCACAACGGCTTAGGGTGAGCGTACGTGTGAGGGCACGGGTTAGTGTTAGCGTATGGGTTAGGATTAGGGGACGGGTGAGGGTAAGGCTTCGTAGAAGTGTTAGGGTTAGGGTTCGGGCTAGGGTTAGGGTTAGGGGACGGGGACGATTTAGGGTCCAGGTGAGGGTACGACAACGATTTAGGGTGAGCGTACGTGTGAGGGCACGGGTTAGTGTTAGCGTACTGGTTAGGATTATGGGACGGTGAAGGGTAAGGCTTCGGGAAAGTGTTAGGGTTAGGGTTTGGGCTAGGGTTAGCGTTTGGAGACGGGGATGGTTTAGGGTCCATGTGAGGGTTCGAAAAAGTTTTAGGGTGAGCTTACGTGCGAGGGCACGGATTAGTGTTAGCGTACGGATTAGGATTAGGGGACCGGTTATGGTAAGGCTCCGGGAAGGGTTAGATTTAGGGTTCGGGCTAGGGTTAGGGTTACGGGATGGGGACGGTTTAGGGTCCAGTTGAGGGCACAACAACGGTTTAGGGTGAGAGTACGTTTGAGGGCACGGGTAAGTGTTAGCGTACGGGTAGGATTAGGGGACGGGTGAGGGTAAGGCTTCGGAGAAGTGTTAGGGGTAGGGTTCGGGCTAGGGTTAGGGTTAGGGGACGGGGACGGTTTAGGGTCCAGGTGAGGGTACGACAACTGTTTAGGGTGGGCGTACCTGTGAGGGCACGGGTTAGTGTTAGCGTACGGTTTAGGATTAGGGGACGTGTTTGTGTAACGCTTCGGGGAAAGTTTAGTGTTAGGGTTCGGGCTAGGGTTAGGCTTAGGGGACGGAGACGGATTAGGGTCCAGGTGACGGTACCACAACGGCTTAGGGTGAGCGTACGTGTGAGGGCACGGGTTAGTGTTAGCGTATGGGTTAGGATTAGGGGACGGGTGAGGGTAAGGCTTCGTAGAAGTGTTAGGGTTAGGGTTCGGGCTAGGGTTAGGGTTAGGGGACGGGGACGGTTTAGGGTCCAGGTGAGTGTACGACAACAGTTTAGGGTGAGAGCACGTGTCAGGGCATGGGTTAGTGTTAGCGTACGGTTTAGGATTAGGGGACGGGTTTGTGTAAGGCTTCGAGGAAGGGTTAGGGCTAGGGTTCGGGCTACGGTTACGGTTAGGAGACGGGGACGGTTTAGGGTCCAGGTGAGGGTACTACAACGGTTTAGGGTGATCGTACGTATGAGGGAACTGGATAGTGTTAGCGTACGGGTTAGGATTAGGGGATGGGTTAGTGTAAGGTTTCAGGCAAGGGTTAGGTTTAGGGTTCGGGCTAGGGTTAGGGTTAGGGTTAGGGTTAGGGTTAGGGTTAGGGTTAGGGTTAGGGGATGGGGACGATTTACGGTCCAGGTGAGGGTACGACAACGGTTTAGGGTGAGCGTACGTGTGAGGGTACCGGTTAGTGTTAGCGTACGGGATAGGTTTAGGGGACGGGTGAGGGTAACGCTTCGGGGAAGGGTTACGGTTAGGGTTTGGGCTAAGGTTAGGGTTAGGGGACGGGGACGGTTTAGGGTCCAGGTGAGGGTACGACAATGGTTTAGGGTGAGCGTACGTGTGAGGGCACGGGTTAGTGTTAGGGTTAGGGTTAGGGTTAGGGGATGGGGACGATTTAGGGTCCAGGTGAGGGTACGACAACGGTTTAGGGTGAGCGTACGTGTGAGGGCACGGGTTAGTGTTAGCGTACGTCTTAGGATTAGAGGACGGGTGAGCATAAGGCTTCGTGGAAGGGTTAGGGTTAGGGTTCGGGCTAGGGTTAGGGTTAGGGGATGGGGACGATTTAGGGTCCAGGTGAGGGTACGACAACGGTTTAGGGTGAGCGTAGTGTGAGGGCACGGGTTAGTGTTAGCGTACGGCTTAGGATTAGAGGACGGGTGAGGGAAAGGCTTCGGGGAAGTGTTAGGATTAGGGTTCGGGCTAGGGTTAGGGTTAGGGGACGGGGACGATTTAGGGTCCAGGTGAGGGTACGACAACGATTTTGGGTGAGCGTACGTGTGAGGGCACGGGTTAGTGTTAGCGTACTGGTTAGGATTATGGGACGGTGAAGGGTAAGGCTTCGGGAAAGTGTTAGGGTTAGGGTTCGGGCTAGGGTTAGCGTTTGGAGACGGGGATGGTTTAGGGTCCAGGTGAGGGTTCGAAAAAGTTTTAGGGTGAGCGTACGTGCGAGGGCAAGGATTAGTGTTAGCCTACGGGTTAGGATTAGGGGACAGGTTAGGGTAAGGCTTCGGGGAAGGGTTAGAGTTAGGGTTCGGGCTAGGGTTAGGGTTACGGGGCGGGGACGGTTTAGGGTCCAGGTGAGGGCACAACAACGGTTTAGGGTGAGAGTACGTTTGAGGGCACGGTTTAGTGTTAGCGTACGGGTTAGGATTAGGGGACGGGTGAGGGTAAGGCTTCGGAGAAGTGTTAGGGTTAGGGTTCGGGCTAGGGTTAGGGTTAGGGGACGGGGACGGTTTAGGGTCCAGGTGAGGGTACGAAAACGGTTTAGGGTGAGCGTACGTGTGAGGGCATGGGTTAGGGTTAGCGTACGGGTTAGGATTAGGGGACAGGTGAGGGTAAGGCTTCGGGAAGAGTTAGGGTTAGGGTTCGGGCTAGGGTTAGGGTTAGGGGACGGTGACGGTTTAGGGTCCAGGTGAGGGTACGACAACGGTTTAGGGTGAGCGTACGTGTGAGGGCACAGGTTAGTGTTAGCGTACGGCTTAGGATTAGAGGACGGGTGAGTGTAAGGCTTCGGGGACGTGTTAGGGTTAGGGTTCGGGCTAGGGTTAGGGTTAGGTGACGGGGACGATTTAGGGTCCAGGTGAGGGTACGACAACGATTTAGGGTGAGCGTACGTGTGAGGGCATGGGTTAGTGTTAGCGTACTGGTTAGGATTAGGGGACGGTGAAGGGTAAGCCTTCGGGGAAGAGTTAGGGTTAGGGTTCGGGCTAGGGTTAGGGTTAGGTGACGGGGACGGTTAGGGTCCAGGTGAGGGTACGACAACGGTTTAGGGTGAGCGTACGTGTGAGGGCATGGGTTAGTTTTAGCGTTCGGGTTAGGATTAGGGGATGGGTGAGTGTAAGGCTTCGGGGAACGGTTAGGGTTAGGGTTCGGGCTAGGGTTAGGGTTAGGAGACGGGGACGGTTTAGGGTCCAGGTTAGGGTACGACAACGGTTATGTAGAGTGTACGTGTGACGGCAGGGGTTTGTGTTAGGGTACGGTTAAGGATTAGGGGACGGGAGAGTGTAAGGCTTCGGGGAAGGGTTAGGGTTAGGTTTCGGGCTAGGGTTAGGGTTAGGGGACGGGGACGGTTTAGGGTCCAGGTGAGGGTACGACAACTGTTTAGGGTGGGCGTACCTGTGAGGGCACGGGTTAGTGTTAGCGTACGGTTTAGGATTAGGGGACGTGTTAGGGTAACGCTTCGGGGAAAGTTTAGTGTTAGGGTTCGGGCTAGGGTTAGGCTTAGGGGACGGAGACGGATTAGGGTCCAGGTGACGGTACCACAACGGCTTAGGGTGAGCGTACGTGTGAGGGCACGGGTTAGTGTTAGCGTATGGGTTAGGATTAGGGGACGGGTGAGGGTAAGGCTTCGTAGAAGTGTTAGGGTTAGGGTTCGGGCTAGGGTTAGGGTTAGGGGACGGGGATGGTTTAGGGTCCAGGTGAGTGTACGACAACAGTTTAGGGTGAGAGCACGTGTCAGGGCATGGGTTAGTGTTAGCGTACGGTTTAGGATTAGGGGACGGGTTTGTGTAAGGCTTCGAGGAAGGGTTAGGGCTAGGGTTCGGGCTACGGTTAGGGTTAGGAGACGGGGACGGTTTAGGGTCCAGGTGAGGGTACTACAACGGTTTAGGGTGATCGTACGTATGAGGGAACTGGATACTGTTAGCGTACGGGTTAGGATTAGGGGATGGGTTAGTGTAAGGTTTCAGGCAAGGGTTAGGTTTAGGGTTCGGGCTAGGGTTAGGGTTAGGGTTAGGGTTAGGGTTAGGGTTAGGGTTAGGGGATGGGAACGATTTACGGTCCAGGTGAGGGTATGACAACGGTTTAGGGTGAGCGTACGTGTGAGGGCACCGGTTAGTGTTAGCGTACGGGATAGGTTTAGGGGACGGGTGAGGGTAACGCTTCGGGGAAGGGTTACGGTTAGGGTTTGGGCTAAGGTTAGGGTTAGGGGATGGGGACGGTTTAGGGTCCAGGTGAGGGTACGACAACGGTTTAGGGTGAGCGTACGTGTGAGGGCACGGGTTAGTGTTAGGGTTAGGGTTAGGGTTAGGGGATGGGGACGATTTAGGGTCCAGGTGAGGGTACGACAACGGTTTAGGGTGAGCGTACGTGTGAGGGCACGGGTTCGTGTTAGCGTACGTCTTAGGATTAGAGGACGGGTGAGGGTAAGGCTTCGGGGAAGAGTTAGGGTTAGGGTTCGGGCTAGGGTTAGGGTTAGGGGACGGGGACGATTTAGGGTCCAGGTGAGGGTACGACAATGATTTAGGGTGAGCGTACGTGTGAGGGCACGCGTTAGTGTTAGCGTACGGGTTAGGATTAGGGGACGGGTGAGCATAAGGCTTCGTGGAAGGGTTAGGGTTAGGGTTCGGGCTAGGGTTAGGGTTAGGGGATGGGGACGATTTAGGGTCCAGGTGAGGGTACGACAACGGTTTAGGGTGAGCGTAGTGTGAGGGCACGGGTTAGTGTTAGCGTACGGCTTAGGATTAGAGGACGGGTGAGGGAAAGGCTTCGGGGAAGTGTTAGGATTAGGGTTCGGGCTAGGGTTAGGGTTAGGGGACGGGGACGATTTAGGGTCCAGGTGAGGGTACGACAACGATTTTGGGTGAGCGTACGTGTGAGGGCACGGGTTAGTGTTAGCGTACTGGTTAGGATTATGGGACGGTGAAGGGTAAGGCTTCGGGAAAGTGTTAGGGTTAGGGTTCGGGCTAGGGTTAGCGTTTGGAGACGGGGATGGTTTAGGGTCCAGGTGAGGGTTCGAAAAAGTTTTAGGGTGAGCGTACGTGCGAGGGCAAGGATTAGTGTTAGCCTACGGGTTAGGATTAGGGGACAGGTTAGGGTAAGGCTTCGGGGAAGGGTTAGAGTTAGGGTTCGGGCTAGGGTTAGGGTTACGGGGCGGGGACGGTTTAGGGTCCAGGTGAGGGCACAACAACGGTTTAGGGTGAGAGTACGTTTGAGGGCACGGTTTAGTGTTAGCGTACGGGTTAGGATTAGGGGACGGGTGAGGGTAAGGCTTCGGAGAAGTGTTAGGGTTAGGGTTCGGGCTAGGGTTAGGGTTAGGGGACGGGGACGGTTTAGGGTCCAGGTGAGGGTACGAAAACGGTTTAGGGTGAGCGTACGTGTGAGGGCATGGGTTAGGGTTAGCGTACGGGTTAGGATTAGGGGACAGGTGAGGGTAAGGCTTCGGGAAGAGTTAGGGTTAGGGTTCGGGCTAGGGTTAGGGTTAGGGGACGGTGACGGTTTAGGGTCCAGGTGAGGGTACGACAACGGTTTAGGGTGAGCGTACGTGTGAGGGCACAGGTTAGTGTTAGCGTACGGCTTAGGATTAGAGGACGGGTGAGTGTAAGGCTTCGGGGACGTGTTAGGGTTAGGGTTCGGGCTAGGGTTAGGGTTAGGGGACGGGGACGATTTAGGGTCCAGGTGAGGGTACGACAACGATTTAGGGTGAGCGTACGTGTGAGGGCATGGGTTAGTGTTAGCGTACTGGTTAGGATTAGGGGACGGTGAAGGGTAAGGCTTCGGGGAAGAGTTAGGGTTAGGGTTCGGGCTAGGGTTAGGGTTAGGTGACGGGGACGGTTAGGGTCCAGGTGAGGGTACGACAACGGTTTAGGGTGAGCGTACGTGTGAGGGCATGGGTTAGTTTTAGCGTTCGGGTTAGGATTAGGGGATGGGTGAGTGTAAGGCTTCGGGGAACGGTTAGGGTTAGGGTTCGGGCTAGGGTTAGGGTTAGGAGACGGGGACGGTTTAGGGTCCAGGTTAGGGTACGACAACGGTTATGTAGAGTGTACGTGTGACGGCAGGGGTTTGTGTTAGGGTACGGTTAAGGATTAGGGGACGGGAGAGTGTAAGGCTTCGGGGAAGGGTTAGGGTTAGGTTTCGGGCTAGGGTTAGGGTTAGGGGACGGGGACGGTTTAGGGTCCAGGTGAGGGTACGACAACTGTTTAGGGTGGGCGTACCTGTGAGGGCACGGGTTAGTGTTAGCGTACGGTTTAGGATTAGGGGACGTGTTAGGGTAACGCTTCGGGGAAAGTTTAGTGTTAGGGTTCGGGCTAGGGTTAGGCTTAGGGGACGGAGACGGATTAGGGTCCAGGTGACGGTACCACAACGGCTTAGGGTGAGCGTACGTGTGAGGGCACGGGTTAGTGTTAGCGTATGGGTTAGGATTAGGGGACGGGTGAGGGTAAGGCTTCGTAGAAGTGTTAGGGTTAGGGTTCGGGCTAGGGTTAGGGTTAGGGGACGGGGACGGTTTAGGGTCCAGGTGAGTGTACGACAACAGTTTAGGGTGAGAGCACGTGTCAGGGCATGGGTTAGTGTTAGCGTACGGTTTAGGATTAGGGGACGGGTTTGTGTAAGGCTTCGAGGAAGGGTTAGGGCTAGGGTTCGGGCTACGGTTAGGGTTAGGAGACGGGGACGGTTTAGGGTCCAGGTGAGGGTACTACAACGGTTTAGGGTGATCGTACGTATGAGGGAACTGGATACTGTTAGCGTACGGGTTAGGATTAGGGGATGGGTTAGTGTAAGGTTTCAGGCAAGGGTTAGGTTTAGGGTTCGGGCTAGGGTTAGGGTTAGGGTTAGGGTTAGGGTTAGGGTTAGGGTTAGGGGATGGGAACGATTTACGGTCAAGGTGAGGGTATGACAACGGTTTAGGGTGAGCGTACGTGTGAGGGCACCGGTTAGTGTTAGCGTACGGGATAGGTTTAGGGGACGGGTGAGGGTAACGCTTCGGGGAAGGGTTACGGTTAGGGTTTGGGCTAAGGTTAGGGTTAGGGGATGGGGACGGTTTAGGGTCCAGGTGAGGGTACGACAACGGTTTAGGGTGAGCGTACGTGTGAGGGCACGGGTTAGTGTTAGGGTTAGGGTTAGGGTTAGGGGATGGGGACGATTTAGGGTCCAGGTGAGGGTACGACAACGGTTTAGGGTGAGCGTACATGTGAGGGCACGGGTTAGTGTTAGCGTACGTCTTAGGATTAGAGGACGGGTGAGGGTAAGGCTTCGGGGAAGAGTTAGGGTTAGGGTTCGGGCTAGGGTTAGGGTTAGGGGACGGGGACGATTTAGGGTCCAGGTGAGGGTACGACAACGATTTAGGGTGAGCGTACGTGTGAGGGCACGCGTTAGTGTTAGCGTACGGGTTAGGATTAGGGGACGGGTGAGCATAAGGCTTCGTGGAAGGGTTAGGGTTAGGGTTCGGGCTAGGGTTAGGGTTAGGGGATGGGGACGATTTAGGGTCCAGGTGAGGGTACGACAACGGTTTAGGGTGAGCGTAGTGTGAGGGCACGGGTTAGTGTTAGCGTACGGCTTAGGATTAGAGGACGGGTGAGGGAAAGGCTTCGGGGAAGTGTTAGGATTAGGGTTCGGGCTAGGGTTAGGGTTAGGGGACGGGGACGATTTAGGGTCCAGGTGAGGGTACGACAACGATTTTGGGTGAGCGTACGTGTGAGGGCACGGGTTAGTGTTAGCGTACTGGTTAGGATTATGGGACGGTGAAGGGTAAGGCTTCGGGAAAGTGTTAGGGTTAGGGTTCGGGCTAGGGTTAGCATTTGGAGACGGGGATGGTTTAGGGTCCAGGTGAGGGTTCGAAAAAGTTTTAGGGTGAGCGTACGTGCGAGGGCAAGGATTAGTGTTAGCCTACGGGTTAGGATTAGGGGACAGGTTAGGGTAAGGCTTCGGGGAAGGGTTAGAGTTAGGGTTCGGGCTAGGGTTAGGGTTACGGGGCGGGGACGGTTTAGGGTCCAGGTGAGGGCACAACAACGGTTTAGGGTGAGAGTACGTTTGAGGGCACGGTTTAGTGTTAGCGTACGGGTTAGGATTAGGGGACGGGTGAGGGTAAGGCTTCGGAGAAGTGTTAGGGTTAGGGTTCGGGCTAGGGTTAGGGTTAGGGGACGGGGACGGTTTAGGGTCCAGGTGAGGGTACGAAAACGGTTTAGGGTGAGTGTACGTGTGAGGGCATGGGTTAGGGTTAGCGTACGGGTTAGGATTAGGGGACAGGTGAGGGTAAGGCTTCGGGAAGAGTTAGGGTTAGGGTTCGGGCTAGGGTTAGGGTTAGGGGACGGTGACGGTTTAGGGTCCAGGTGAGGGTACGACAACGGTTTAGGGTGAGCGTACGTGTGAGGGCACAGGTTAGTGTTAGCGTACGGCTTAGGATTAGAGGACGGGTGAGTGTAAGGCTTCGGGGACGTGTTAGGGTTAGGGTTCGGGCTAGGGTTAGGGTTAGGGGACGGGGACGATTTAGGGTCCAGGTGAGGGTACGACAACGGTTTAGGGTGAGCGTACGTGTGAGGGCATGGGTTAGTGTTAGCGTACTGGTTAGGATTAGGGGACGGTGAAGGGTAAGGCTTCGGGGAAGAGTTAGGGTTAGGGTTCGGGCTAGGGTTAGGGTTAGGTGACGGGGACGGTTAGGGTCCAGGTGAGGGTACGACAACGGTTTAGGGTGAGCGTACGTGTGAGGGCATGGGTTAGTTTTAGCGTTCGGGTTAGGATTAGGGGATGGGTGAGTGTAAGGCTTCGGGGAATGGTTAGGGTTAGGGTTCGGGCTAGGGTTAGGGTTAGGAGACGGGGACGGTTTAGGGTCCAGGTTAGGGTACGACAACGGTTATGTAGAGTGTACGTGTGACGGCAGGGGTTTGTGTTAGGGTACGGTTAAGGATTAGGGGACGGGAGAGTGTAAGGCTTCGGGGAAGGGTTAGGGTTAGGTTTCGGGCTAGGGTTAGGGTTAGGGGACGGGGACGGTTTAGGGTCCAGGTGAGGGTACGACAACTGTTTAGGGTGGGCGTACCTGTGAGGGCACGGGTTAGTGTTAGCGTACGGTTTAGGATTAGGGGACGTGTTAGGGTAACGCTTCGGGGAAAGTTTAGTGTTAGGGTTCGGGCTAGGGTTAGGCTTAGGGGACGGAGACGGATTAGGGTCCAGGTGACGGTACCACAACGGCTTAGGGTGAGCGTACGTGTGAGGGCACGGGTTAGTGTTAGCGTATGGGTTAGGATTAGGGGACGGGTGAGGGTAAGGCTTCGTAGAAGTGTTAGGGTTAGGGTTCGGTCTAGGGTTAGGGTTAGGGGACGGGGACGGTTTAGGGTCCAGGTGAGTGTACGACAACAGTTTAGGGTGAGAGCACGTGTCAGGGCATGGGTTAGTGTTAGCGTACGGTTTAGGATTAGGGGACGGGTTTGTGTAAGGCTTCGAGGAAGGGTTAGGGCTAGGGTTCGGGCTACGGTTAGGGTTAGGAGACGGGGACGGTTTAGGGTCCAGGTGAGGGTACTACAACGGTTTAGGGTGATCGTACGTATGAGGGAACTGGATAGTGTTAGCGTACGGGTTAGGATTAGGGGATGGGTTAGTGTAAGGTTTCAGGCAAGGGTTAGGTTTAGGGTTCGGGCTAGGGTTAGGGTTAGGGTTAGGGTTAGGGTTAGGGTTAGGGTTAGGGGATGGGGACGATTTACGGTCCAGGTGAGGGTATGACAATGGTTTAGGGTGAGCGTACGTGTGAGGGCACCGGTTAGTGTTAGCGTACGGGATAGGTTTAGGGGACGGGTGAGGGTAACGCTTCGGGGAAGGGTTACGGTTAGGGTTTGGGCTAAGGTTAGGGTTAGGGGACGGGGACGGTTTAGGGTCCAGGTGAGGGTACGACAACGGTTTAGGGTGAGCGTACGTGTGAGGGCACGGGTTAGTGTTAGGGTTAGGGTTAGGGTTAGGGGATGGGGACGATTTAGGGTCCAGGTGAGGGTACGACAACGGTTTAGGGTGAGCGTACGTGTGAGGGCACGGGTTAGTGTTAGCGTACGTCTTAGGATTAGAGGACGGGTGAGGGTAAGGCTTCGGGGAAGAGTTAGGGTTAGGGTTCGGGCTAGGGTTAGGGTTAGGGGACGGGGACGATTTAGGGTCCAGGTGAGGGTACGACAATGATTTAGGGTGAGCGTACGTGTGAGGGCACGGGTTAGTGTTAGCGTACGGGTTAGGATTAGGGGACGGGTGAGCATA
Source organism: Orcinus orca (assembly GCF_937001465.1). Lineage (NCBI taxonomy): Eukaryota > Metazoa > Chordata > Mammalia > Artiodactyla > Delphinidae > Orcinus > Orcinus orca. Next base: position 39,358,173 of record NC_064563.1, read on the forward strand.
AGGCTTCGTGGAAGGGTTAGGGTTAGGGTTCGGGCTAGGGTTAGGGTTAGGGGATGGGGACGATTTAGGGTCCAGGTGAGGGTACGACAACGGTTTAGGGTGAGCGTAGTGTGAGGGCACGGGTTAGTGTTAGCGTACGGCTTAGGATTAGAGGACGGGTGAGGGAAAGGCTTCGGGGAAGTGTTAGGATTAGGGTTCGGGCTAGGGTTAGGGTTAGGGGACGGGGACGATTTAGGGTCCAGGTGAGGGTACGACAACGATTTTGGGTGAGCGTACGTGTGAGGGCACGGGTTAGTGTTAGCGTACTGGTTAGGATTATGGGACGGTGAAGGGTAAGGCTTCGGGAAAGTGTTAGGGTTAGGGTTTGGGCTAGGGTTAGCGTTTGGAGACGGGGATGGTTTAGGGTCCAGGTGAGGGTTCGAAAAAGTTTTAGGGTGAGCGTACGTGCGAGGGCAAGGATTAGTGTTAGCCTACGGGTTAGGATTAGGGGACAGGTTAGGGTAAGGCTTCGGGGAAGGGTTAGAGTTAGGGTTCGGGCTAGGGTTAGGGTTACGGGGCGGGGACGGTTTAGGGTCCAGGTGAGGGCACAACAACGGTTTAGGGTGAGAGTACGTTTGAGGGCACGGTTTAGTGTTAGCGTACGGGTTAGGATTAGGGGACGGGTGAGGGTAAGGCTTCGGAGAAGTGTTAGGGTTAGGGTTCGGGCTAGGGTTAGGGTTAGGGGACGGGGACAGTTTAGGGTCCAGGTGAGGGTACGACAACGGTTTAGGGTGAGCGTACGTGTGAGGGCATGGGTTAGGGTTAGCGTACGGGTTAGGATTAGGGGACAGGTGAGGGTAAGGCTTCGGGAAGAGTTAGGGTTAGGGTTCGGGCTAGGGTTAGGGTTAGGGGACGGTGACGGTTTAGGGTCCAGGTGAGGGTACGACAACGGTTTAGGGTGAGCGTACGTGTGAGGGCACAGGTTAGTGTTAGCGTACGGCTTAGGATTAGAGGACGGGTGAGTGTAAGGCTTCGGGGACGTGTTAGGGTTAGGGTTCGGGCTAGGGTTAGGGTTAGGGGACGGGGACGATTTAGGGTCCAGGTGAGGGTACGACAACGATTTAGGGTGAGCGTACGTGTGAGGGCATGGGTTAGTGTTAGCGTACTGGTTAGGATTAGGGGACGGTGAAGGGTAAGGCTTCGGGGAAGAGTTAGGGTTAGGGTTCGGGCTAGGGTTAGGGTTAGGTGACGGGGACGGTTAGGGTCCAGGTGAGGGTACGACAACGGTTTAGGGTGAGCGTACGTGTGAGGGCATGGGTTAGTTTTAGCGTTCGGGTTAGGATTAGGGGATGGGTGAGTGTAAGGCTTCGGGGAATGGTTAGGGTTAGGGTTCGGGCTAGGGTTAGGGTTAGGAGACGGGGACGGTTTAGGGTCCAGGTTAGGGTACGACAACGGTTATGTAGAGTGTACGTGTGACGGCAGGGGTTTGTGTTAGGGTACGGTTAAGGATTAGGGGACGGGAGAGTGTAAGGCTTCGGGGAAGGGTTAGGGTTAGGTTTCGGGCTAGGGTTAGGGTTAGGGGACGGGGACGGTTTAGGGTCCAGGTGAGGGTACGACAACTGTTTAGGGTGGGCGTACCTGTGAGGGCACGGGTTAGTGTTAGCGTACGGTTTAGGATTAGGGGACGTGTTAGGGTAACGCTTCGGGGAAAGTTTAGTGTTAGGGTTCGGGCTAGGGTTAGGCTTAGGGGACGGAGACGGATTAGGGTCCAGGTGACGGTACCACAACGGCTTAGGGTGAGCGTACGTGTGAGGGCACGGGTTAGTGTTAGCGTATGGGTTAGGATTAGGGGACGGGTGAGGGTAAGGCTTCGTAGAAGTGTTAGGGTTAGGGTTCGGGCTAGGGTTAGGGTTAGGGGACGGGGACGGTTTAGGGTCCAGGTGAGTGTACGACAACAGTTTAGGGTGAGAGCACGTGTCAGGGCATGGGTTAGTGTTAGCGTACGGTTTAGGATTAGGGGACGGGTTTGTGTAAGGCTTCGAGGAAGGGTTAGGGCTAGGGTTCGGGCTACGGTTAGGGTTAGGAGACGGGGACGGTTTAGGGTCCAGGTGAGGGTACTACAACGGTTTAGGGTGATCGTACGTATGAGGGAACTCGATAGTGTTAGCGTACGAGTTAGGATTAGGGGATGGGTTAGTGTAAGGTTTCAGGCAAGGGTTAGGTTTAGGGTTCGGGCTAGGGTTAGGGTTAGGGTAAGGGTTAGGGTTAGGGGATGGGGACGATTTACGGTCCAGGTGAGGGTACGACAACGGTTTAGGGTGAGCGTACGTGTGAGGGCACCGGTTAGTGTTAGCGTACGGGATAGGTTTAGGGGACGGGTGAGGGTAACGCTTCGGGGAAGGGTTACGGTTAGGGTTTGGGCTAAGGTTAGGGTTAGGGGACGGGGACGGTTTAGGGTCCAGGTGAGGGTACGACAACGGTTTAGGGTGAGCGTACGTGTGAGGGCACGGGTTAGTGTTAGGGTTAGGGTTAGGGTTAGGGGATGGGGACGATTTAGGGTCCAGGTGAGGGTACGACAACGGTTTAGGGTGAGCGTACGTGTGAGGGCACGGGTTAGTGTTAGCGTACGTCTTAGGATTAGAGGACGGGTGAGGGTAAGGCTTCGGGGAAGAGTTAGGGTTAGGTTTCGGGCTAGGGTTAGGGTTAGGGGACGGGGACGATTTAGGGTCCAGGTGAGGGTACGACAATGATTTAGGGTGAGCGTACGTGTGAGGGCACGGGTTAGTGTTAGCGTACGGGTTAGGATTAGGGGACGGTGAAGGGTAAGGCTTTGGGGAAGAGTTAGGGTTAGAGTTCGGGCTAGCGTTAGCGTTTGGAGACTGGGATGGTTTAGGGTCCAGGTGAGGGTTCGAAAAAGTTTTAGGGTGAGCGTACGTGCGAGGGCACGGGTTAGTGTTAGCGTACGGGTTAGGATAAGGGGACGGGTGAGGGTAAGGCTTCGGAGAAGTGTTAGGGTTAGGGTTCGGGCTAGGGTTAGGGTTAGGGGACGGGGACGGTTTAGGGTCCAGGTGAGGGTACGAAAACGGTTTAGGGTGAGCGTACGTGTGAGGGCATGGGTTAGGGTTAGCGTACGGGTTACGATTAGGGGACGGGTGAGGGTAAGGCTTCGGGGAAGGGTTAGGGTTAGGGTTCGGGCTAGGGTTAGGGTTAGGGGACGGGGAAGGTTTAGGGTCCAGGTGAGGGTACGACAACGGTTTAGGGTGAGCGTACGTGTGAGGGCATGGGTTAGGGTTAGCGTACGGGTTAGGATTAGGGGACAGGTGAGGGTAAGGCTTCGGGAAGAGTTAGGGTTAGGGTTCGGGCTAAGGTTAGGGTTAGGGGACGGTGACGGTTTAGGGTCCAGGTGAGGGTACGACAACGGTTTAGGGTGAGCGTACGTGTGAGGGCACAGGTTAGTGTTAGCGTACGGCTTAGGATTAGAGGACGGGTGAGTGTAAGGCTTCGGGGACGTGTTAGGGTTAGGGTTCGGGCTAGGGTTAGGGTTAGGGGACGGGGACGATTTAGGGTCCAGGTGAGTGTACGACAACGATTTAGGGTGAGCGTACGTGTGAGGGCATGGGTTAGTGTTAGCGTACTGGTTAGGATTAGGGGACGGTGAAGGGTAAGGCTTCGGGGAAGAGTTAGGGTTAGGGTTCGGGCTAGGGTTAGGGTTAGGTGACGGGGACGGTTAGGGTCCAGGTGAGGGTACGACAACGGTTTAGGGTGAGCGTACGTGTGAGGGCATGGGTTAGTTTTAGCGTTCGGGTTAGGATTAGGGGATGGGTGAGTGTAAGGCTTCGGGGAATGGTTAGGGTTAGGGTTCGGGCTAGGGTTAGGGTTAGGAGACGGGGACGGTTTAGGGTCCAGGTTAGGGTACGACAACGGTTATGTAGAGTGTACGTGTGACGGCAGGGGTTTGTGTTAGGGTACGGTTAAGGATTAGGGGACGGGAGAGTGTAAGGCTTCGGGGAAGGGTTAGGGTTAGGTTTCGGGCTAGGGTTAGGGTTAGGGGACGGGGACGGTTTAGGGTCCAGGTGAGGGTACGACAACTGTTTAGGGTGGGCGTACCTGTGAGGGCACGGGTTAGTGTTAGCGTACGGTTTAGGATTAGGGGACGTGTTAGGGTAACGCTTCGGGGAAAGTTTAGTGTTAGGGTTCGGGCTAGGGTTAGGCTTAGGGGACGGAGACGGATTAGGGTCCAGGTGACGGTACCACAACGGCTTAGGGTGAGCGTACGTGTGAGGGCACGGGTTAGTGTTAGCGTATGGGTTAGGATTAGGGGACGGGTGAGGGTAAGGCTTCATAGAAGTGTTAGGGTTAGGGTTCGGGCTAGGGTTAGGGTTAGGGGACGGGGACGGTTTAGGGTCCAGGTGAGTGTACGACAACAGTTTAGGGTGAGAGCACATGTCAGGGCATGGGTTAGTGTTAGCGTACGGTTTAGGATTAGGGGACGGGTTTGTGTAAGGCTTCGAGGAAGGGTTAGGGCTAGGGTTCGGGCTACGGTTACGGTTAGGAGACGGGGACGGTTTAGGGTCCAGGTGAGGGTACTACAACGGTTTAGGGTGATCGTACGTATGAGGGAACTGGATAGTGTTAGCGTACGGGTTAGGATTAGGGGATGGGTTAGTGTAAGGTTTCAGGCAAGGGTTAGGTTTAGGGTTCGGGCTAGGGTTAGGGTTAGGGTTAGGGTTAGGGTTAGGGTTAGGGTTAGGGTTAGGGGATGGGGACGATTTACGGTCCAGGTGAGGGTACGACAACGGTTTAGGGTGAGCGTACGTGTGAGGGCACCGGTTAGTGTTAGCGTACGGGATAGGTTTAGGGGACGGGTGAGGGTAACGCTTCGGGGAAGGGTTACGGTTAGGGTTTGGGCTAAGGTTAGGGTTAGGGGACGGGGACGGTTTAGGGTCCAGGTGAGGGTACGACAACGGTTTAGGGTGAGCGTACGTGTGAGGGCACGGGTTAGTGTTAGGGTTAGGGTTAGGGTTAGGGGATGGGGACGATTTAGGGTCCAGGTGAGGGTACGACAACGGTTTAGGGTGAGCGTACGTGTGAGGGCACGGGTTAGTGTTAGCGTACGTCTTAGGATTAGAGGACGGTTGAGGGTAAGGCTTCGGGGAAGTGTTAGGGTTAGGGTTCGGGCTAGGGTTAGCGTTTGGAGACTGGGATGGTTTAGGGTCCAGGTGAGGGTTCGAAAAAGTTTTAGGGTGAGCGTACGTGCGAGGGCACGGGTTAGTGTTAGCGTACGGGTTAGGATTAGGGGACGTGTTAGAGTAAGGCTTCGGGGAAGGGTTAGGGCTAGGGTTCGGGCTAGGGTTAGGGTTAGGGGACGGGGACGGTTTAGGGTCCAGGTGAGTGTACGACAACAATTTAGGGTGAGCACACATGTCAGGGCATGGGTTAGTGTTAGCGTACGGTTTAGGATTAGGGGACGGGTTTGTGTAAGGCTTCGAGGAAGGGTTAGGGCTAGGGTTCGGGCTAGGATTAGGGTTAGGAGACGGGGACTGTTTAGGGTCCAGGTGAGGGTACTACAACGGTTTAGGATGATCGTACGTATGAGGGAACTGGATAGTGTTAGCGTACGGGTTAGGATTAGGGGATGGGTTAGTGTAAGGTTTCAGGCAAGGGTTAGGTTTAGGTTTCGGGCTAGGGTTAGGGTTAGGATTAGGGTTAGGGTTAGGGTTAGGGTTAGGGTTAGGGTTAGGGGATGGGGACGATTTACGGTCCAGGTGAGGGTACGACAACGGTTTAGGGTGAGCGTACGTGTGAGGGCACCGGTTAGTGTTAGCGTACGGGATAGGTTTAGGGGACGGGTGAGGGTAACGCTTCGGGGAAGGGTTACGGTTAGGGTTTGGGCTAAGGTTAGGGTTAGGGGACGGGGACGGTTTAGGGTCCAGGTGAGGGTACGACAACGGTTTAGGGTGAGCGTACGTGTGAGGGCACGGGTTAGTGTTAGGGTTAAGGTTAGGGTTAGGGGATGGGGACGATTTAGGGTCCAGGTGAGGGTACGACAACGGTTTAGGGTGAGCGTACGTGTGAGGGCACGGGTTAGTGTTAGCGTACGTCTTAGGATTAGAGGACGGGTGAGGGTAAGGCTTCGGGGAAGAGTTAGGGTTAGGGTTCGGGCTAGGGTTAGGGTTAGGGGACGGGGACGGTTTAGGGTCCAGGTGAGGGTACGACAATGATTTAGGGTGAGCGTACGTGTGAGGGCACGGGTTAGTGTTAGCGTACGGGTTAGGATTAGGGGACGGTGAAGGGTAAGGCTTTGGGGAAGAGTTAGGTTTAGAGTTCGGGCTAGGGTTAGCGTTTGGAGACTGGGATGGTTTAGGGTCCAGGTGAGGGTTCGAAAAAGTTTTAGGGTGAGCGTACGTGCGAGGGCACGGGTTAGTGTTAGCGTACGGGTTAGGATAAGTGGACGGGTGAGGGTAAGGCTTCGGAGAAGTGTTAGGGTTAGGGTTCGGGCTAGGGTTAGGGTTAGGGGACGGGGACGGTTTAGGGTCCAGGTGAGGGTACGAAAACGGTTTAGGGTGAGCGTACGTGTGAGGGCATGGGTTAGGGTTAGCGTACGGGTTACGATTAGGGGACGGGTGAGGGTAAGGCTTCGGGGAAGGGTTAGGGTTAGGGTTCGGGCTAGGGTTAGGGTTAGGGGACGGGGAAGGTTTAGGGTCCAGGTGAGGGTACGACAACGGTTTAGGGTGAGCGTACGTGTGAGGGCATGGGTTAGGGTTAGCGTACGGGTTAGGATTAGGGGACAGGTGAGGGTAAGGCTTCGGGAAGAGTTAGGGTTAGGGTTCGGGCTAAGGTTGGGGTTAGGGGACGGTGACAGTTTAGGGTCCAGGTGAGGGTACGACAACGGTTTAGGGTGAGCGTACGTGTGAGGGCACAGGTTAGTGTTAGCGTACGGCTTAGGATTAGAGGACGGGTGAGTGTAAGGCTTCGGGGACGTGTTAGGGTTAGGGTTCGGGCTAGGGTTAGGGTTAAGGGACGGGGACGATTTAGGGTCCAGGTGAGGGTACGACAACGATTTAGGGTGAGCGTACGTGTGAGGGCATGGGTTAGTGTTAGCGTACTGGTTAGGATTAGGGGACGGTGAAGGGTAAGGCTTCGGGGAAGAGTTAGGGTTAGGGTTCGGGCTAGGGTTAGGGTTAGGTGACGGGGACGGTTAGGGTCCAGGTGAGGGTACGACAACGGTTTAGGGTGAGCGTACGTGTGAGGGCATGGGTTAGTTTTAGCGTTCGGGTTAGGATTAGGGGATGGGTGAGTGTAAGGCTTCGGGGAATGGTTAGGGTTAGGGTTCGGGCTAGGGTTAGGGTTAGGAGACGGGGACGGTTTAGGGTCCAGGTTAGTGTACGACAACGGTTATGTAGAGTGTACGTGTGACGGCAGGGGTTTGTGTTAGGGTACGGTTAAGGATTAGGGGACGGGAGAGTGTAAGGCTTCGGGGAAGGGTTAGGGTTAGGTTTCGGGCTAGGGTTAGGGTTAGGGGACGGGGACGGTTTAGGGTCCAGGTGAGGGTACGACAACTGTTTAGGGTGGGCGTACCTGTGAGGGCACGGGTTAGTGTTAGCGTACGGTTTAGGATTAGGGGACGTGTTAGGGTAACGCTTCGGGGAAAGTTTAGTGTTAGGGTTCGGGCTAGGGTTAGGCTTAGGGGACGGAGACGGATTAGGGTCCAGGTGACGGTACCACAACGGCTTAGGGTGAGCGTACGTGTGAGGACACGGGTTAGTGTTAGCGTATGGGTTAGGATTAGGGGACGGGTGAGGGTAAGGCTTCGTAGAAGTGTTAGGGTTAGGGTTCGGGCTAGGGTTAGGGTTAGGGGACGGGGACGGTTTAGGGTCCAGGTGAGTGTACGACAACAGTTTAGGGTGAGAGCACGTGTCAGGGCATGGGTTAGTGTTAGCGTACGGTTTAGGATTAGGGGACGGGTTTGTGTAAGGCTTCGAGGAAGGGTTAGGGCTAGGGTTCGGGCTACGGTTACGGTTAGGAGACGGGGACGGTTTAGGGTCCAGGTGAGGGTACTACAACGGTTTAGGGTGATCGTACGTATGAGGGAACTGGATAGTGTTAGCGTACGGGTTAGGATTAGGGGATGGGTTAGTGTAAGGTTTCAGGCAAGGGTTAGGTTTAGGGTTCGGGCTAGGGTTAGGGTTAGGGTTAGGGTTAGGGTTAGGGTTAGGGTTAGGGTTAGGGGATGGGGACGATTTACGGTCCAGGTGAGGGTACGACAACGGTTTACGGTGAGCGTACGTGTGAGGGCACCGGTTAGTGTTAGCGTACGGGATAGGTTTAGGGGACGGGTGAGGGTAACGCTTCGGGGAAGGGTTACGGTTAGGGTTTGGGCTAAGGTTAGGGTTAGGGGACGGGGACGGTTTAGGGTCCAGGTGAGGGTACGACAACGGTTTAGGGTGAGCGTACGTGTGAGGGCATGGGTTAGTGTTAGGGTTAGGGTTAGGGTTAGGGGATGGGGACGATTTAGGGTCCAGGTGAGGGTACGACAACGGTTTAGGGTGAGCGTACGTGTGAGGGCACGGGTTAGTGTTAGCGTACGTCTTAGGATTAGAGGACGGGTGAGGGTAAGGCTTCGGGGAAGTGTTAGGGTTAGGGTTCGGGCTAGGGTTAGCGTTTGGAGACTGGGATGGTTTAGGGTCCAGGTGAGGGTTCGAAAAAGTTTTAGGGTGAGCGTACGTGCGAGGGCACGGGTTAGTGTTAGCGTACGGGTTAGGATTAGGGGACGTGTTAGAGTAAGGCTTCAGGGAAGGGTTAGGGCTAGGGTTCGGGCTAGGGTTAGGGTTAGGGGACGGGGACGGTTTAGGGTCCAGGTGAGTGTACGACAACAGTTTAGGGTGAGCACACATGTCAGGGCATGGGTTAGTGTTAGCGTACGGTTTAGGATTAGGGGACGGGTTTGTGTAAGGCTTCGAGGAAGGGTTAGGGCTAGGGTTCGGGCTAGGATTAGGGTTAGGAGACGGGGACTGTTTAGGGTCCAGGTGAGGGTACTACAACGGTTTAGGGTGATCGTACGTATGAGGGAACTGGATAGTGTTAGCGTACGGGTTAGGATTAGGGGATGGGTTAGTGTAAGGTTTCAGGCAAGGGTTAGGTTTAGGTTTCGGGCTAGGGTTAGGGTTAGGATTAGGGTTAGGGTTAGGGTTAGGGGACGGGGACGGGGACAATTTAGGGTCCAGCTGAGGGTACGACAACGGTTTAGGGTGAGCATACGTGAGAGGGCACCGGTTAGTGTTAGCGTACGGGATAGGTTTAGGGGACGGGTGAGCATAAGGCTTCGTGGAAGGGTTAGGGTTAGGGTTCGGGCTAGGGTTAGGGTTAGGGGATGGGAACGATTTAGGGTCCAGGTGAGGGTACGACAACGGTTTAGGGTGAGCGTACGTGTGAGGGCACGGGTTAGTGTTAGCGTACGGCTTAGGATTAGAGGACGGGTGAGGGTAAGGCTTCGGGGAAGTGTTAGGGTTAGGGTTCGGGCTAGGGTTAGGGTTAGGGGACGGGGACGATTTAGGGTCCAGTTCAGGGTACGACAACGATTTAGGGTGAGCGTACGTGTGAGGGCACGGGTTAGTGTTAGCGTACTGGTTAGGATTATGGGACGGTGAAGGGTAAGGCTTCGGGGAAAGAGTTAGGGTTAGGGTTCGGGCTAGGGTTAGCGTTTGGAGACGGGGATGGTTTAGGGTCCAGGTGAGGGTTCGAAAAAGTTTTAGGGTGAGTGTACGTGCGAGTGCACGGGTTAGTGTTAGCGTACGGGTTAGGATTAGGGGACAGGTTAGGGTACGGCTTCTGGGAAGGGTTAGAGTTAGGGTTCGGGCTAGGGTTAGGGTAAGGGGACGGGGACGGTTTAGGGTCCAGCTGAGGGCACAACAACGGTTTAGGGTGAGAGTACGTGTGAGGGCACGGGTTAGTGTTAGCGTACGGGTTAGGATTAGGGGACGGTGAAGTGTAAGGCTTCGGGGAAGAGTTAGGTTTAGGGTTCGGGCTAGGGTTAGCGTTTGGAAAGGGGGATGGTTTAGGGTCCAGGTGAGGGTTCGAAAAAGTTTTAGGGTGAGCATACGTGCGACGGCACGGGTTAGTGTTAGCGTACGGGTTAGGATTAGGGGACGTGTTAGAGTAAGGCTTTGGGGAAGGGTTAGGGCTAGGGTTCGGGCTAGGGTTAGGGTTAGGGGACGGGGATGGTTTAGGGTCCAGGTGAGTGTACGAAAACAGTTTAGGGTGACCGCACGTGTCAGGGCATGTGTTAGTGTTAGCGTACGGTTTAGGATTAGGGGACGGGTTTGTGTAAGGCTTCGAGATAGGGTTAGGGCTAGGGTTCGGGCTAGGGTTAGGGTTAGGAGACGGGGACGGTTTAGGGTCCAGGTGAAGGTAGTACAATGGTTTAGGGTGATCGTACGTATGAGGGAACTGGATAGTGTTAGCGTACGGGTTAGGATTAGGGGATGGGTTAGTGTAAGGTTTCAGGCAAGGGTTAGGTTTAGGGTTCGGGCTAGGGTTAGTGTTAGGGTTAGGGTTAGGGTTAGGGTTAGGGGATGGGGACAATTTAGGGTCCAGGTGAGGGTACGACAACGGTTTAGGGTGAGCATACGTGTGAGGGCACGGGTTAGTGTTAGCGTACGGGTTAGGATTAGGGGACGGGTGAGCATAAGGCTTCGTGGAAGTGTTAGGGTTAGGGTTCGGGCTAGGGTTAGGGTTAGGGGATGGGGACCATTTAGGGTCCAGGTGAGGGTACGACAATGGTTTAGGGTGAGCGTAAGTGTGAGGGCACGGGTTAGTGTTAGCGTACGGCTTAGGATTAGAGGACGGGTGAGGGTAAGGCTTCGGGGAAGTGTTAGGGTTAGGGTTCGGGCTAGGGTTAGGGTTAGGGGACGGGGACGATTTAGGGTCCAGGTGAGTGTACGACAACGATTTAGGGTGAGCGTACGTGTGAGGGCACGGGTTAGTGTTAGCGTACTGGTTAGGATTATGGGACGGTGAAGGGTAAGGCTTCGGGAAAGTGTTAGGGTTAGGGTTCGGGCTAGGGTTAGCGTTTGGAGACGGGGATGGTTTAGGGTCCAGGTGAGGGTTCGAAAAAGTTTTAGGGTGAGCGTACGTGCGAGGGCACGGATTAGTGTTAGCGTACGGGTTAGGATTAGGGGACCGGTTATGGTAAGGCTCCGGGAAGGGTTAGATTTAGGGTTCGGGCTAGGGTTAGGGTTAGGGGACGGGGACGGTTTAGGGTCCAGGTGAGGGTACGACAACTGTTTAGGGTGGGCGTACCTGTGAGGGCACGGGTTAGTGTTAGCGTACGGTTTAGGATTAGGGGACGTGTTAGGGTAACGGTTCGGGGAAAGTTTAGTGTTAGGGTTCGGGCTAGGGTTAGGCTTAGGGGACGGAGACGGATTAGGGTCCAGGTGACGTTACCACAACGGCTTAGGGTGAGCGTACGTGTGAGGGCACGGGTTAGTGTTAGCGTATGGGTTAGGATTAGGGGACGGGTGAGGGTAAGGCTTCGTAGAAGTGTTAGGGTTAGGGTTCGGGCTAGGGTTAGGGTTAGGGGACGGGGACGGTTTAGGGTCCAGGTGAGTGTACGACAACAGTTTAGGGTGAGAGCACGTGTCAGGGCATGGGTTAGTGTTAGCGTACGGTTTAGGATTAGGGGACGGGTTTGTGTAAGGCTTCGAGGAAGGGTTAGGGCTAGGGTTCGGGCTACGGTTACGGTTAGGAGACGGGGACGGTTTAGGGTCCAGGTGTGGGTACTACAACGGTTTAGGGTGATCGAACGTATGAGGGAACTGGATAGTGTTAGCATACGGGTTAGGATTAGGGGATGGGTTAGTGTAAGGTTTCAGGCAAGGGTTAGGTTTAGGGTTCGGGCTAGGGTTAGGGTTAGGGTTAGGGTTAGGGTTAGGGTTAGGGTTAAGGTTAGGGGATGGGGACGATTTACGGTCCAGGTGAGGGTACGACAACGGTTTAGGGTGAGCGTACGTGTGAGGGCACCGGTTAGTGTTAGCGTACGGGATAGGTTTAGGGGACGGGTGAGGGTAACGCTTCGGGGAAGGGTTACGGTTAGGGTTTGGGCTAAGGTTAGGGTTAGGGGACGGGGACGGTTTAGGGTCCAGGTGAGGGTACGACAACGGTTTAGGGTGAGCGTACGTGTGAGGGCACGGGTTAGTGTTACGGTTAGGGTTAGGGTTAGGGGATGGGGACGATTTAGGGTCCAGGTGAGGGTACGACAACGGTTTAGGGTGAGCGTACGTGTGAGGGCACGGGTTAGTGTTAGCGTACGTCTTAGGATTAGAGGACGAGTGAGGGTAAGGCTTCGGGGAAGTGTTAGGGTTAGGGTTCGGGCTAGGGTTAGGGTTAGGGGACGGGGACGATTTAGGGTCCAGGTGAGGGTACGACAATGATTTAGGGTGAGCGTACGTGTGAGGGCACGGGTTAGTGTTAGCGTACGGGTTAGGATTAGGGGACGGTGAAGGGTAAGGCTTTGGGGATGAGTTAGGGTTAGAGTTCGGGCTAGGGTCAGCGTTTGGAGACTGGGATGGTTTAGGGTCCAGGTGAGGGTTCGAAAAAGTTTTAGGGTGAGCGTACGTGCGAGGGCACGGGTTAGTGTTAGCGTACGGGTTAGGATTAGGGGACAGGTTATGGTAAGGCTCCGGGAAGGGTTAGATTTAGGGTTCGGGCTAGGGTTAGGGTTACGGGATGGGGACGGTTTAGGGTCCAGTTGAGGGCACAACAACGGTTTAGGGTGAGAGTACGTTTGAGGGCACGGGTTAGTGTTAGCGTACGGGTAGGATTAGGGGACGGGTGAGGGTAAGGCTTCGGAGAAGTGTTAGGGGTAGGGTTCTGGCTAGGGTTAGGGTTAGGGGACGGGGACGGTTTAGGGTCCAGGTGAGGGTACGACAACTGTTTAGGGTGAGTGTACGTGTGGGGGCACGGGTTAGTGTTACCGTAGGGGTTATGATTAGGGGACGGGCGAGGGTAAGGCTTCGGGGAAGGGTTAGGTTTAGAGTTCAGGCTAGGTTGAGGGTTAGGGGATGGGGACGGTTTAGGGTCCAGGTGAGGGTACGACAACGGTTTAGGGTGAGCGTACGTGTGAGGGCATGGGTTAATGTTAGCGTACGGGTTAGTATTAGGGGACGGGTGAGGGTAAGGCTTTGGGGAATGGTTAGTGTTAGGGTTCGGGCTAGGGTTAGGGTTAGTGGACGGGGACGGTTTTGGGTCCAGGTGAGGGTATGACAACGGTTTAGGGTGAGCGTACGTGTGAGGGCACGGGTTAGTGTTAGCATACGGGTTAGTATTAGGGGACGGCTGAAGGTAAGGCTTCGGGGAAGGGTTAGGTTTACTGTTCGGGCAAGGGTTAGGGTTAGGGGACGGGGACGGTTTAGGGTCCAGGTGAGGGCACAACAACGGTTTAGGTTGAGCGTACGTGTGAGGGCACGGTTTAGTGTTAGCGTACGGGTTAGGATTAGGGGACGTGTGAGGGTAAGGCTTCCGGGAAGTGTTAGGGTTATGGTTCGGGCTAGGGTTAGGGTTAGGGGACGGGGACGGTTTAGGGTCCAGGTGAGGGTACGACAACTGTTTAGGGTGAGCGTACGTGTGAGGGCACGGGTTAGTGTTACCATACAGGTTATGATTAAGGGACGGGCGAGTGTAAGGCTTCGGGGAAGGGTTAGGGTTAGAGTTCGGTCCAGGGTTAGGGTTAGGGGATGGGGACGGTTTAGGGTCCAGGTGAGGGTACGACAACGGTTTAGGGTGAGCGTACGTGTGAGGGCACGGGTTAGTGTTAGCGTACAGGTTAGGATTAGGGGACGGGCGAGGCTAAGGCTTCGGGGAAGGGTTAGGGTTAGAGTTCGGGGTAGGGTTAGGGTTAGGGGATGGGGACGGTTTAGGTCCAGGTGAGTGTACGACAACGGTATAGGGTGAGCGTACGTGTGAGGGCACGGGTTAGTGTTAGCGTACGGTTAGAAATAGGGGATGGGTGAGGGTAAGTCTTCGGGAAAGTGTTAGGGTTAGGGTTAGGTTTCGGGCTAGGGTTAGGGTTTGGGGACGAGCATGGTTTAGGCTCCAGGTGAGGGTACGACTACGGTTTAGGGTGAGCGTACGTGTGAGGGCACGGGTTAGTGTTAGCATACGGTTTAGGATTAGGGGACGGGTGAGGGTAAAGCTTCGGGGAAGATTTAGGCTTAGGGTTCGGGCTAAGGTTAGGATTAGGGGACGGGGATGGTTTAGGGTCCAGGTGAGGGTACGACAACGGTTTAGAGTGACCGTACGTGTGAGGGCACCGGTTAGTGTTAGCGTACGGTTTAGGATTAGGGGACGGGTGAGGTTAAGGCTTCAGGGAAGGGTTAGGGTTAGGTTTCGGGCTAGGGTTAGGGTTGGGGACGGGGACGTTTTAGGGTCTGGGTGAGGGTACGACAACGGTTTAGGGTGAACGTACGTGTGAGGGCACGGGTTAGTGTTAGCGTACGGTTTAGGATTAGGGGACGGGTGAGTGTAAGGTTTTGGAGAAGGGTTAGGGTTAGGGTTCGGGCTAGGGTTAGTGTTAGGGGATGGGGATTGTTTAGCGTCCAGGTGAGGGTACGACAACGGTTTAGGGTGAGCGTACGTGTGAGGGCACCGGTTAGTGTTAGCGTACGGTTTAGGATTAGGGGACGGGCGAGGGTAAGGCTTCAGGGAAGGGTTAGGGTTAGAGTTCGGGTTCGGGTTAGGGTTAGGGGACGGGGTCGGGTTAGGGTCCAGGTGAGGGTACGACAACGGTTTAGGGTGAGCGTACGTGTGAGGGCACGGGTTAGTGTTAGCATACGGGTTAGAATTAGGGGACGGGTGAGGTTAAGGCTTCGGGGAATGGTTAGGGTTACGGTTCGGGCTAGGGTTAGGGTTAGGGTTAGGGGACGGGGACGGTTTAGGGTCCAGGTGAGGGTACGACAACGGTTCAGGGTGAGCATAACTGTGAGGGCACCGGTTAGTGTTAGCGTATGGATTAGGATTAGGGGACGTGTGAGGGTAAGGCTTCGGGGAAGGCTTAGGGTTAGGGTTCGGCCTAGGGTTAGGGTTAGGGGACGGGGATGCTTTAGGGTCCAGTTGAGGGTACGACAACAGTTTAGGGTGAGCGTACATGTGAGGGCACGGGTTAGTGTTAGCGTATGGGTTAGGAGTAGGGGACGGGTGATGGTAAGGCTTCGGGGAAGGGTTAGGGTTAGGGTTCAGGCTAGGGTTAGGGTTAGGGGACGGGGACGGTTTAGGGTCCAGGTGAGGGTACGACAACGGTTTAGGGAGAGCGTACGTGTGAGGGCACGGGTTAGTGTTAGCGTACGGGTTAGTATTAGGGGACGTGTAAGTGTAAGGCTTCAGGGAAGTGTTAGAGTTAGGGTTCGGGCTAGGGTTAGGGTTAGGGGACGGGGACGGTTCAGGGTCCAGGTGAGTGTACGACAACGGTTTATGGTGAGCGTACGTGTGAGCGCACGGGTTAGTGTTAGCATACGGGTTACGATTAGGGGACGGGTGAGGGCAAGGCTTCGGGGAAGGGTTAGGTTTATGGTTCGGGCTAGGTTTAGAGTTAGGGGACGGGGATGGTTTAGGGTCCAGGTGAGGGTACGACAACAGTTTAGGGTGAGCGTACGTGTGGGGGCACGTGTTAGTGTTAGCGTACGGTTTAGGATTAGGGGACGGGTGAGGGTAAGGCTTTGGGGAAGGGTTAGGGTTAGGGTTCGGGCTAGGGTTAGGGTTAGGGGACGGGGACGGATTAGCGTCCAGGTGAGGGTACGACAACGGTTTAGGACGAGCGTACGCGTGAGGGCACGGGTTAGTGTAAGCGTACGGGTTAGGATTAGGGGACGTGTGAGGGTAAGGCTTTGGGGAAGGGTTAGGGTTAGGGATAAGGCTAGGGTTATGGTTAGGGGACGTAGACGGTTTAGGGTCCAGGTGAGGGTACGACAACGGTTTTGGGTGAGCGTACGTGTTAGGGCACGGGTTAGTGTTAGCGTACGGGTTAGGATTAGGGGACGGGTGAGCGTAAGGCTTCGGGGAAGGGTTAGGGTTAGGGTTCGGGCTAGGGTTAGGGTTAGGGGACGGGGACGGTTTAGGGTCCACGTGAGGGTACGAAACGGTTTAGGGTGAGCGTACGTGTGAGTGCACGGGTTAGTGTTAGCGTATGAGTTAGGATTGGGGGACGGGTGAGGGTAAGGCTTTGGGGAAGGGTTGGGGTTAGGGTTCGGGCTAAGGTTAGGGTTAGGGGACGGGGACGGATTAGCGTCCAGGTGAGGGTACGACAACGGTTTAGGACGAGCGTACGTGTGAGGGCACGGGTTAGTGTAAGCGTACGGGTTAGGATTAGGGGACGTGTGAGGGTACGGCTTTGGGGAAGGGTTAGGGTGAGGGTTAAGGCTAGGGTTATGGTTAGGGGACGGAGACGGTTTAGTGTCCAGGAGAGGGTACGAAACGGTTTAGGGTGAGCGTACGTGTGAGTGCACGGGTTAGTGTTAGCGTACGGGTTAGGATTAGGGGACGGGTGAGGGTAAGGCTTCGGGGAAGGGTTAGGTTTAGGGTTCGGGCTAGGGATAGGTTTAGGGGATGGGGACGGTTTAGGGTCCTGGTGAGGGTACGACAACGGTTTAGGGTGAGCGTACATGTGAGGGCACGGGTTAATGTTAGCGTACGGGTTAGTATTAGGGGATGGGTGAGGGTAAGGCTTCCGGGAATGGTTAGTGTTAGGGTTGGGGCTAGGGTTAGGGTTAGGGGATGGGGACGGTTTAGGGTCCAGGTGAGGGTACGACAACGGTTTAGGGTGAGCGTACGTGTGAGGGCACGGGTTAGTGTTAGCGTATGGGTTAGGATTGGGGGACGGGTGAGGGTAAGGCTTCGGGGAAGGGTTAGCGTTAGGGTTCGGGCTAGGGTTAGGGTTAGGGGATGGGGACAGTTTAGGGTCCAGGTGAGGGTACGACAACGGTTTAGGGTGAGCGTACGTGTGAGGGCACGGGTTAGTGTTAGCGTATGGGTTAGGATTGGGGGACGGGTGAGGGTAAGGCTTCGTGGAAGGGTTAGGGTTAGGGTTCGGGGTAGGGTTAGGGTTAGGAAACGGGGACGGTTTAGGGTCCAGGTGAGGGTACGACATCGGCTTAGGGTGAGCGTACGTGTGAGGGCACGGGTTAGAATTAGTGTACCGGTTAGGATTAGGGGACGGGTTAGGGTAAGGCTTCGGGGAATTTTTAGGTTTAGGGTTTGGGCTAGGGTTAGGCTTAGGTGACGGGGACGGTTTACTGTCCAAGTGAGGGTACCACAACTCTTTATGGTGAGCGTACGTGTGAGGGCATGGGTTAGTGTTAGCGTACGGGTTAGGATTAGAGGACGTGTTAGGGTAAGGCTTCGGGGAAGGGTTAGGGTTAGGGTTCGTGCTAGGGTTAGCATTAGGGGACGGGGACGGTTTAGGGTCCAGGTGAGGGTACAACAACGGTTTAGGGTGAGCGTACGTGTGAGGGCACTGGTTAGTGTTAGCATACGGGTTAGGATTAGCGGACCGGTAAGGGTAAGGCTTAGGGGCAGGGTTAGGGATAGGGTTCAGGCTAGGGTTAGGCTTAGAGGACGGGGACGGTTTAGGGTCCAGGTGAGGGTACGACAAAAGTTTAAGGTGAGCGTACATGTGAGGGCACAGATTAGTGTTAGCGTACAGGTTAGGATTAGGGGACGGGCGAGGGTAAGGCTTCGGGGAAGGTTTAGGGTTAGAGTTCCGGTTAGGGTTAGGGTTAGGGGACAGGGTCGGTTTAGGGTCCAGGTGAGGGTACGACAACGGTTTAGGGTGAGCTTAGGTGTGAGGGAACGGGTTAGTGTTAGCGTACGGGTTAGAATTAGGGGATGGGTGAGGGTAAGGCTTCGGGGAAGGGTTAGGGTTACGGTTCCGGCTAGGGTTAGGGTTAGGGGATGGGGACGGTTTAGGTTCCAGGTGAGGGTACGACAACGGTTCAAGGTGAGCATATGTGTGAGGGCATAGTGTTAGCATACAGGTTAGGATTAGGGGACGTGTGAGGGTAAGGCTTCGGGGAAGGTTTAGGGTTAGGTTTCGGCCTAGGGTTAGGGTTAGTGTACGGGGACAGTTTAGGGTCCAGGTGAGGGTACGACAACGGTTTAGGGTGAGCGTACGTGTGAGGGCACAAGTTAGTGTAAGCGTACGGGTTAGGATTAGGGGACGGGTGAGTGCAAGGCTTTGGGGAAAGGTTAGGGTTAGGGTTCAGGCTAGGGTTAGTGTTAGGGGACGGAGACGGTTTAGGGTCCAGGTCAGGGTACGACAACGGTTTTGGGTGAGCGTACGTGTGAGGGCACGGCTTAGTGTTAGCGTATGGTTAGAAATATGGGACGGGTGAGGTAAGGCTTCGGGAAAGGGTTAGATTAGGGTTCGGGCTAGGGTTAGGGTTAGGGGACGGGGATGGTTTAGGGTCAAGGTGAGGGTACAACAACAGTTTAGGGTGAGCGTACGTGTGAGGGCACGGGTTAGTGTTAGCGTATGGGTTAGGATTAGGGGACGGGTGAGGGTAAGGCTTCGGGGAAGGGTTAGGGTTAGGGTTCGGACTAGGGTTAGGGTTAGGGGACGGGGACGGCTTAGGATCCAGGTGAGGGTACGAAAACAGTTTAGGGAGAGCGTACGTGTGAGGGCACGGGTTAGTGTTAGCGTACGGGTTTGTATTAGGGGACGGGTAAGTGTAAGGCTTCAGGGAAGTGTTAGAGTTAGGGTTCGGGCTAGGGTTAGGGTTAGGGGACGGGGACGGTTTAGGGTCCAGGTGAGTGTACGACAACGGTTTAGGGTGAGCGTACGTGTGAGGGCACGGGTTAGTGTTAGCATACGGGTTAGGATTAGGGGACGGGTGAGGGCAAGCCTTTGGGGAAGGGTTAGGGTTAGGGTTCGGGCTAGGGTTAGGGTTAGGGGTCGGGCACGTTTTAGGGTCCAGGTGAGGGTACGAAAACGGTTTAGGACGAGCGTACGTGTGAGGGCACGGGTTAGTGTTAGCGTACGGTTAGGAATAGGGGACGGGTGAGGGTAAGGCTTCGGGAAAGTGAAAGGGTTAGGTTGAGGGTTCGGGCTAGGGTTAGGGTTAGGGGACGGGCACGGTTTAGGGTCCAGGTGAGGGTACGACAACGGTTTAGGGTGAGCGTACGTGTGAGGGCACGGGTTAGTGTTAGCGTACGGGTTAGTATTAGGGGAAGTGTGAGGGTAACGCTTCGGGGAAGATTTAGGCTTAGGGTTCGGGCTAAGGTTAGGATTAGGGGACGGGGATGGTTTAGGGTGCAGGTGAGTGCACGACAACGTTTTAGGGTGAGAGTACGTGTGAGGGCACCGGTTAGTGTTAGCGTACGGGTTAGGATTAGGGGACGGGTGAAGGTAAGGCTTCGGGGAAGTGTTAGGTTTAGCGTTCAGGCTAGGGTTAGGGTTAGGGGACGGGGACGGTTTAGGGTCTGGATGAGGGTACGACAACGGTTTAGGGTGAGCGTACGTGTGAGGGCATGGGTTAGTGTTAGCGTACGGGTTAGGATTAGGGGACGGGTAAGTGTAAGGCTTCGGGAAAGTGTTAGGGTTAGGGTTCGGGCTACGGTTAGGGTTAGGGGACGGGGACGGTTAAGGGTCCAAGTGAGGGTACGACAACGGTTTAGGGTGAGCATACGTGTGAGGGCAGGGGTTAGGGTTACCGTATGGGTTAGGATTAGTGGACAGGTGAGGGTAAGGTTTCGAGGAAGGGTTAGGGTTAGGGTTCGGTCTAGGGTTAGGGATAGGTGACGGGACGGTTTAGGGTCCAGGTGAGGGTACGACAACGGTTTAGGGTGAGCGTACGTGTGAGGGCACCAGTTAGTGTTAGCGTACGGGTTAGGATTAGGGGACGGGTGAGGGTAAGGCTTCGGGGAAGGGTTAGGTTTATGGTTCGGGCTAGGGTTAGAGTTAGGGGACAGGGACGGTTTAGGATCCAGGTGAGGGTACGACAACAGTTTAGGGTGAGCGTACGTGTGAGGGCACGGGTTAGTGTTAGCGTACGGTTTAGGATTAGGGGACGGGTGAGGGTAAGGCTTTGGGGAAGGTTTAGGGTTAGGGTTCGGGCTAGGGTTAGGGTTAGGGGACGGGGACGGATTAGCGTCAAGTTGACGGTACGACAACGGTTTAGGACGAGCGTACGTGTGAGGGCACGGGTTAGTGTAAGCGTACGGGTTAGGATTAGGGGACGTGTGAGGGTAAGGCTTTGGGGAAGGGTTAGGGTTAGGGTTCAGGCTAGGGTTAGGTTTAGGGGACGGAGACGGTTGAGGGTCCAGGTGAGGGTACGACAACGGTTTTGGGTGAGCGTACGTGTGAGTGCACGGGTTAGTGTTAGCGTACGGGTTAGGATTAGGGGACGGTTGAGGGTAAGGCTTCGGAGAAGGGTTAGGTTTAGGGTTTGGGCTAGGGATAGGGTTAGGGTACGGGGACGGTTTAGGGTACCTGTGAGGGTACGACAACGGTTTAGGGTGACCGTACATGTGAGGGCACGGGTTAATGTTAGCGTACGGGTTAGTATTAGGGGATGTGTGAGGGTAAGGCTTTGGGGAATGGTTAGTGTTAGGGTTGGGGCTAGGGTTAGGGTTATGTGATGGGGACAGTTTAGGGTCCAGGTGAGGGTACGACAACAGTTTAGGGTGAGCGTACGTGTGAGGGCACGGGTTAGTGTTAGCGTATGGGTTAGGATTGGGGGAAGGGTGAGGGTAAGGCTTCGGGGAAGGGTTAGGGTTAGGGTTCGGGCTAGGGTTAGGGTTAGGGAATGGGGACGGTTTAGGGTCCAGGTGAGGGTACGACATCGGCTTAGGGTGAGCGTACGTGTGAGGGCACGGGTTAGAATTAGTGTACCGGTTAGGATTAGGGGACGGGTGAGTGTAAGGCTTCGGGGAATTTTTGGTTTAGGGTTCGGGCTAGGGTTAGGCTTAGGTGACGGGGACGGTTTACTGTCCAAGTGAGCGTACCACAACTGTTTAGGTTGAGCGTACGTGTGAGGGCATGGGTTAGCGTTAGCGTACGGGTTAGGATTAGAGGACGTGTTAGGGTAAGGCTTCGGGGAAGGGTTAGGGTTAGGGTTCGTGCTAGGGTTAGCATTAGGGGACGGGGACGGTTTAGGGTCCAGGTGAGGGTACAACAACGGTTTAGGGTGAGCGTACGTGTGAGGGCACTGGTTAGTGTTAGCATACGGGTTAGGATTAGGGGACCGGTAAGGGTAAGGCTTCGGGGCAGGGTTAGGGATAGGGTTCAGGCTAGGGTTAGGCTTAGAGGACGGGGACGGTTTAGGGTCCAGGTGAGGGTACGACAAAGTTTTAGGGTGAGCGTACATGTGAGGGCACAGGTTAGTGTTAGCGTACAGGTTAGGATTAGGGGACGGGCGAGGGTAAGGCTTCGGGGAAGATTTAGGGTTAGAGTTCCGGTTAGGGTTAGGGTTAGGGGACAGGGTCAGTTTAGGGTCCAGGTGAGGGTACGACAACGGTTTAGGGTGAGCTTAGATGTGAGGGAACGGGTTAGTGTTAGCGTACGGGTTAGAATTAGGGGATGGGTGAGGGTAAGGCTTCGGGGAAGGGTTAGGGTTACGGTTCCGGCTAGGGTTAGGGTTAGGGGATGGGACGGTTTAGGTTCCAGGTGAGGGTATGACAACGGTTCAAGGTGAGCATACGTGTGAGGGCATAGTGTTAGCATACGGGTTAGGATTAGGGGACGTGTGAGGGTAAGGCTTCGGGGAAGGTTTAGGGTTAGGTTTCGGCCTAGGGTTAGGGTTAGTGTACGGGGACGGTTTAGGGTCCAGGTGAGGGTATGACAACAGTTTAGGGTGAGCGTACGTGTGAGGGCACAAGTTAGTGTAAGCGTACGGGTTAGGATTAGGGGACGGGTGAGTGCAAGGCTTTGGGGAAAGGTTAGGGTTAGGGTTCAGGCTAGGGTTAGTGTTAGGGGACGGAGACGGTTTAGGGTCCAGGTCAGGGTACGACAACGGTTTTGGGTGAGCGTACGTGTGAGGGCACGGCTTAGTGTTAGCGTATGGTTAGAAATATGGGACGGGTGAGGTAAGGCTTCAGGGAAGTGTTAGAGTTAGGGTTCGGGCTAGGGTTAGGGTTAGGGGACGGGGACGGTTTAGGGTCCAGATGAGTGTACGACAACGGTTTAGGGTGAGCGTACGTGTGAGGGCACGGGTTAGTGTTAGCATACGGGTTAGGATTAGGGGACGGGTGAGGGCAAGCCTTTGGGGAAGGGTTAGGGTTAGGGTTCGGGCTAGGGTTAGGGTTAGGGGTCGGGCACGTTTTAGGGTCCAGGTGAGGGTACGAAAACGGTTTAGGACGAGCGTACGTGTGAGGGCACGGGTTAGTGTTAGCGTACCGGTTAGGATTAGGGGACGGGTGAGGGTAAGGCTTCGGGGAAGTGTTAGGGTTAGGGTTCAGGCTAGGGTTAGGGTTAGGGGACGGGGACAGTTTAGGGTCCAGGTGAGTGTACCGCAACGGTTAAGGGTGAGCGTACGTGTGAGGGCACGGTTTAGTGTTAGCGTACGGTTAGGAATAGGGGACGGGTGAGGGTAAGGCTTCGGGAAAGTGAAAGGGTTAGGTTTAGGGTTCGGGCTAGGGTTAGGGTTAGGGAACGGGCACGGTTTAGGGTCCAGGTGAGGGTACGACAACGGTTTAGGGTGAGCGTACGTGTGAGGGCACGGGTTAGTGTTAGCGTACGGGTTAGTATTAGGGGAAGGGTGAGGGTAAGGCTTCGGGGAAGGTTTAGGCTTAGGGTTCGGGCTAAGGTTAGGATTAGGGGACGGGGATGGTTTAGGGTGCAGGTGAGTGTACGACAACGGTTTAGGGTGAGAGTACGTGTGAGGGCACCGTTTAGTGTTAGCGTACGGGTTAGGATTAGGGGACGGGTGAGGGTAAGGCTTCGGGGAAGTGTTAGGTTTAGGGTTCAGGCTAGGGTTAGGGTTAGGGGACGGGGACGGTTTAGGGTCTGGATGAGGGTACGACAATGGTTTAGGGTGAGCGTACGTGTGAGGGCACGGGTTAGTGTTAGCGTACGGGATAGGATTAGGGGACGTGTAAGTGTAAGGCTTCGGGAAAGTGTTAGGGTTAGGGTTCGGGCTACGGTTAGGGTTAGGGGACGGGGACGGTTAAGGGTCCAAGTGAGGGTACGACAACGGTTTAGGGTGAGCATACGTGTGAGGGCAGGGGTTAGTGTTACCGTACGGGTTAGGATTAGTGGACAGGTGAGGGTAAGGTTTCGAGGAAGGGTTAGGGTTAGGGTTCGGTCTAGGGTTAGGGATAGGGGAGGGGACGGTTTAGGGTCCAGGTGAGGGTACGACAACGGTTTAGGGTGAGCGTACGTGTGAGGGCACCAGTTAGTGTTAGCGTACGGGTTAGGATTAGGGGACGGGTGAGGGTAAGGCTTCGGGGAAGGGTTAGGTTTATGGTTCGGGCTAGGGTTAGAGTTAGGGGACGGGGACGGTTTAGGATCCAGGTGAGGGTACGACAACAGTTTAGGGTGAGCGTACGTGTGAGGGCACGGGTTAGTGTTAGCGTACGGTTTAGGATTAGGGGACGGGTGAGGGTAAGGCTTTGGGGAAGGGTTAGGGTTAGGGTTCGGGCTAGGGTTAGGGTTAGGGGACGGGGACGGATTAGCGTCCAGTTGACGGTACGACAACGGTTTAGGACGAGCGTACGTGTGAGGGCACGGGTTAGTGTAAGCGTACGTGTTAGGATTAGGGGACGTGTGAGGGTAAGGCTTTGGGGAAGGGTTAGGGTTAGGGTTCAGGCTAGGGTTAGGTTTAGGGGACGGAGACGGTTGAGGGTCCAGGTGAGGGTACGACAACGGTTTTGGGTGAGCGTACGTGTGAGTGCACGGGTTAGTGTTAGCGTACGGGTTAGGATTAGGGGACGGTTGAGGGTAAGGCTTCGGGGAAGGATTAGGTTTAGGGTTTGGGCTAGGGATAGGTTTAGGGTACGGGGACGGTTTAGGGTCCCTGTGAGGGTACGACAACGGTTTAGGGTGAGCGTACATGTGAGGGGACGGGTTAATGTTAGCGTACGGGTTAGTATTAGGGGATGTGTGAGGGTAAGGCTTTGGGGAATTGTTAGTGTTAGGGTTGGGGCTAGGGTTAGGGTTATGTGATGGGGACAGTTTAGGGTCCAGGTGAGGGTACGACAACAGTTTAGGGTGAGCGTACGTGTGAGGGCACGGGTTAGTGTTAGCGTATGGGTTAGGATTGGGGGAAGTGTGAGGGTAAGGTTTCGGGGAAGGGTTAGGGTTAGGGTTCGGGCTAGGGTTAGGGTTAGGGAACGGGGACGGTTTAGGGTCCAGGTGAGGGTACGACATCGGCTTAGGGTGAGCGTACGTGTGAGGGCACGGGTTAGAATTAGTGTACCGGTTAGGATTAGGGCACGGGTTAGGGTAAGGCTTCGGGGAATTTTTGGTTTACGGTTCGGGCTAGGGTTAGGCTTAGGTGACGGGGACGGTTTACTGTCCAAGTGAGCGTACCACAACTGTTTAGGGTGAGCGTACGTGTGAGGGCATGGGTTAGTGTTAGCGTACGGGTTAGGATTAGAGGACGTGTTAGGATAAGGCTTCGGGGAAGGGTTAGGGTTAGGGTTCGTGCTAGGGTTAGCATTAGGGGACGGGGACGGTTTAGCGTCCAGGTGAGGGTACAACAACGGTTTAGGGTGAGCGTATGTGTGAGGGCACTGGTTAGTGTTAGCATACGGGGTAGGATTAGGGGACCGGTAAGGGTAAGGCTTCGGGGCAGGGTTAGGGATAGGGTTCAGGCTAGGGTTAGGCTTAGAGGACGGGGACGGTTTAGGGTCCAGGTGAGGGTACGACAAAGGTTTAGGGTGAGCGTACATGTGAGGGCACAGGTTAGTGTTAGCGTACAGGTTAGGATTAGGGGACGGGCGAGGGTAAGGCTTCGGGGAAGATTTAGGGTTAGAGTTCCGGTTAGCGTTAGGGTTAGGGGACAGGGTCGGTTTAGGGTCCAGGTGAGGGTACGACAACGGTTTAGGGTGAGCTTAGGTGTGAGGGAACGGGTTAGTGTTAGCGTACGGGTTAGAATTAGGGGATGGGTGAGGGTAAGGCTTCGGGGAAGGGTTAGGGTTACGGTTCCGGCTAGGGTTAGGGTTAGGGGATGGGGACGGTTTAGGTTCCAGGTGAGGGTACGACAACGGTTCAAGGTGAGCATACGTGTGAGGGCATAGTGTTAGCATACGGGTTAGGATTAGGGGACGTGTGAGGGTAAGGCTTCGGGGAAGGTTTAGGGTTAGGTTTCGGCCTAGGGTTAGGGTTAGGGTACGGGGACGGTTTAGGGTCCAGGTGAGGGTTCGACAACGGTTTAGGGTGAGCGTACGTGTGAGGGCACAAGTTAGTGTAAGCGTACGGGTTAGGATTAGGGGACGGGTGAGTGCAAGGCTTTGGGGAAAGGTTAGGGTTAGGGTTCAGGCTAGGGTTAGTGTTAGGGGACGGAGACGGTTTAGGGTCCAGGTCAGGGTACGACAACGGTTTTGGGTGAGCGTACGTGTGAGGGCACGGCTTAGTGTTAGCGTATGGTTAGAAATATGGGACGGGTGAGGTAAGGCTTCGGGAAAGGGTTAGATTAGGGTTCGGGCTAGGGTTAGGGTTAGGGGACGGGGATGGTTTAGGGTCAAGGTGAGGGTACGACAACAGTTTAGGGTGAGCGTATGTGTGAGGGCACGGGTTAGTGTTAGCGTATGGGTTAGGATTAGCGGACGGGTGAGGGTAAGGCTTCGGGGAAGGGTTAGGGTTAGGGTTCGGACTAGGGTTAGGGTTAGGGGACGGGGACGGTTTAGGGTCCAGGTGAGGGTACGACAACAGTTTAGGGAGAGCGTACGTGTGAGGGCACGGGTTAGTGTTAGCGTACGGGTTTGTATTAGGGGACGGGTAAGTGTAAGGCTTCAGGGAAGTGTTAGAGTTAGGGTTCGGGCTAGGGTTAGGGTTAGGGGACGGGGACAGTTTAGGGTCCAGGTGAGTGTACCGCAACGGTTAAGGGTGAGTGTACGTGTGAGGGCACGGGTTAGTGTTAGCGTACGGTTAGGAATAGGGGACGGGTGAGGGTAAGGCTTCGGGAAAGTGAAAGGGTTAGGTTTAGGGTTCGGGCTAGGGTTAGGGTTAGGGAACGGGTACGGTTTAGGGTCCAGGTGAGGGTACGACAACGGTTTAGGGTGAGCGTACGTGTGAGGGCACGGGTTAGTGTTAGCGTACGGGTTAGTATTAGGGGAAGGGTGAGGGTAAGGCTTCGGGGAAGGTTTAGGCTTAGGGTTCGGGCTAAGGTTAGGATTAGGGGACGGGGATGGTTTAGGGTGCAGGTGAGTGTACGACAACGGTTTAGGGTGAGAGTACGTGTGAGGGCACCGTTTAGTGTTAGCGTATGGGTTAGGATTAGGGGACGGGTGAGGGTAAGGCTTCGGGGAAGTGTTAGGTTTAGGGTTCAGGCTAGGGTTAGGGTTAGGGGACGGGGACGGTTTAGGGTCTGGATGAGGGTACGACAACGGTTTAGGGTGAGCGTACGTGTGAGGGCACGGGTTAGTGTTAGCGTACGGGTTAGGATTAGGGGACGGGTAAGTGTAAGGCTTCGGGAAAGTGTTAGGGTTAGGGTTCGGGCTACGGTTAGGGTTAGGGGACGGGGACGGTTAAGGGTCCAAGTGAGGGTATGACAACGGTTTAGGGTGAGCATACGTGTGAGGGCAGGGTTTAGTGTTACCGTACGGGTTAGGATTAGTGGACAGGTGAGGGTAAGGTTTCGAGGAAGGGTTAGGGTTAGGGTTCGGTCTAGGGTTAGGGATAGGGGACGGGACGGTTTAGGGTCCAGGTGAGGGTACGACAACGGTTTAGGGTGAGCGTACGTGTGAGGGCACCAGTTAGTGTTAGCGTACGGGTTAGGATTAGGGGACGGGTGAGGGTAAGGCTTCGGGGAAGGGTTAGGTTTATGGTTCGGGCTAGGGTTAGAGTTAGGGGACGGGGACGGTTTAGGATCCAGGTGAGGGTACGACAACAGTTTAGGGTGAGCGTACGTGTGAGGGCACGGGTTAGTGTTAGCGTACGGTTTAGGATTAGGGGACGGGTGAGGGTAAGGCTTTGGGGAAGGGTTAGGTTTAGGGTTCGGGCTAGGGTTAGGGTTAGGGGACGGGGACGGATTAGCGTCCAGTTGACGGTACGACAACGGTTTAGGACGAGCGTACGTGTGAGGGCACGGGTTAGTGTAAGCGTACGGGTTAGGATTAGGGGACGTGAGAGGGTAAGGCTTTGGGGAAGGGTTAGGGTTAGGGTTCAGGCTAGGGTTAGGTTTAGGGGACGGAGACGGTTGAGGGTCCAGGTGAGGGTACGACAACGGTTTTGGGTGAGCGTACGTGTGAGTGCACGGGTTAGTGTTAGCGTACGGGTTAGGATTAGGGGACGGTTGAGGGTAAGGCTTCGGGGAAGGATTAGGTTTAGGGTTTGGGCTAGGGATATGGTTAGGGTACGGGGACGGTTTAGGGTCCCTGTGAGTGTACGACAACGGTTTAGGGTGAGCGTACATGTGAGGGGACGGGTTAATGTTAGCGTACGGGTTAGTATTAGGGGATGTGTGAGGGTAAGGCTTTGGGGAATTGTTAGTGTTAGGGTTGGGGCTAGGGTTAGGGTTATGTGATGGGGACAGTTTAGGGTCCAGGTGAGGGTACGACAACAGTTTAGGGTGAGCGTACGTGTGAGGGCACGGGTTAGTGTTAGCGTATGGGTTAGGATTGGGGGAAGGGTGAGGGTAAGGTTTCGGGGAAGGGTTAGGATTAGGGTTCGGGCTAGGGTTAGGGTTAGGGAACGGGGACGGTTTAGGGTCCAGGTGAGGGTACGACATCGGCTTAGGGTGAGCGTACGTGTGAGGGCACGGGTTAGAATTAGTGTACCGGTTAGGATTAGGGCACGGGTTAGGGTAAGGCTTCGGGGAATTTTTGGTTTACGGTTCGGGCTAGGGTTAGGCTTAGGTGACGGGGACGGTTTACTGTCCAAGTGAGCGTACCACAACTGTTTAGGGTGAGCGTACGTGTGAGGGCATGGGTTAGTGTTAGCGTACGGGTTAGGATTAGAGGACGTGTTAGGGTAAGGCTTCGGGGAAGGGTTAGGGTTAGGGTTCGTGCTAGGGTTAGCATTAGGGGACGGGGACGGTTTAGGGTCCAGGTGAGGGTACAACAACGGTTTAGGGTGAGCGTACGTGTGAGGGCACTGGTTAGTGTTAGCATACGGGTTAGGATTAGGGGACCGGTAAGGGTAAGGCTACGGGGCAGGGTTAGGGATAGGGTTCAGGCTAGGGTTAGGCTTAGAGGACGGGGACGGTTTAGGGTCCAGGTGAGGGTACGACAAAGGTTTAGGGTGAGCGTACATGTGAGGGCACAGGTTAGTGTTAGCGTACAGGTTAGGATTAGGGGACGGGCGAGGGTAAGGCTTCGGGGAAGGTTTAGGGTTAGAGTTCCGGTTAGGGTTAGGGTTAGGGGACAGGGTCGGTTTAGGGTCCAGGTGAGGGTACGACAACGGTTTAGGGTGAGCTTAGGTGTGAGGGAACGGGTTAGTGTTAGCGTACGGGTTAGAATTAGGGGATGGGTGAGGGTAAGGCTTCGGGGAAGGGTTAGGGTTACGGTTCCGGCTAGGGTTAGGGTTAGGGGATGGGGACGGTTTAGTTTCCAGGTGAGGGTATGACAACGGTTCAAGGTGAGCATACGTGTGAGGGCATAGTGTTAGCATACAGGTTAGGATTAGGGGACGTGTGAGGGTAAGGCTTCGGGGAAGGTTTAGGGTTAGGTTTCGGCCTAGGGTTAGGGTTAGTGTACGGGGACAGTTTAGGGTCCAGGTGAGGGTACGACAACGGTTTAGGGTGAGCGTACGTGTGAGGGCACAAGTTAGTGTAAGCGTACGGGTTAGGATTAGGGGACGGGTGAGTGCAAGGCTTTGGGGAAAGGTTAGGGTTAGGGTTCAGGCTAGGGTTAGTGTTAGGGGACGGAGACGGTTTAGGGTCCAGGTCAGGGTACGACAACGGTTTTGGGTGAGCGTACGTGTGAGGGCACGGCTTAGTGTTAGCGTATGGTTAGAAATATGGGACGGGTGAGGTAAGGCTTCGGGAAAGGGTTAGATTAGGGTTCGGGCTAGGGTTAGGGTTAGGGGACGGGGATGGTTTAGGGTCAAGGTGAGGGTACAACAACAGTTTAGGGTGAGCGTACGTGTGAGGGCACGGGTTAGTGTTAGCGTATGGGTTAGGATTAGGGGACGGGTGAGGGTAAGGCTTCGGGGAAGGGTTAGGGTTAGGGTTCGGACTAGGGTTAGGGTTAGGGGACGGGGACGGCTTAGGATCCAGGTGAGGGTACGAAAACAGTTTAGGGAGAGCGTACGTGTGAGGGCACGGGTTAGTGTTAGCGTACGGGTTTGTATTAGGGGACGGGTAAGTGTAAGGCTTCAGGGAAGTGTTAGAGTTAGGGTTCGGGCTAGGGTTAGGGTTAGGGGACGGGGACGGTTTAGGGTCCAGGCGAGTGTACGACAACGGTTTAGGGTGAGCGTACGTGTGAGGGCACGGGTTAGTGTTAGCATACGGGTTAGGATTAGGGGACGGGTGAGGGCAAGCCTTTGGGGAAGGGTTAGGGTTAGGGTTCGGGCTAGGGTTAGGGTTAGGGGTCGGGCACGTTTTAGGGTCCAGGTGAGGGTACGAAAACGGTTTAGGACGAGCGTACGTGTGAGGGCACGGGTTAGTGTTAGCGTACGGTTAGGAATAGGGGACGGGTGAGGGTAAGGCTTCGGGAAAGTGAAAGGGTTAGGTTTAGGGTTCGGGCTAGGGTTAGGGTTAGGGGACGGGCACGGTTTAGGGTCCAGGTGAGGGTACGACAACGGTTTAGGGTGAGCGTACGTGTGAGGGCACGGGTTAGTGTTAGCGTACGGGTTAGTATTAGGGGAAGTGTGAGGGTAACGCTTCGGGGAAGATTTAGGCTTAGGGTTCGGGCTAAGGTTAGGATTAGGGGACGGGGATGGTTTAGGGTGCAGGTGAGTGCACGACAACGGTTTAGGGTGAGAGTACGTGTGAGGGCACCGGTTAGTGTTAGCGTACGGGTTAGGATTAGGGGACGGGTGAAGGTAAGGCTTCGGGGAAGTGTTAGGTTTAGCGTTCAGGCTAGGGTTAGGGTTAGGGGACGGGGACGGTTTAGGGTCTGGATGAGGGTACGACAACGGTTTAGGGTGAGCGTACGTGTGAGGGCACGGGTTAGTGTTAGCGTACGGGTTAGGATTAGGGGACGGGTAAGTGTAAGGCTTCGGGAAAGTGTTAGGGTTAGGGTTCGGGCTGCGGATAGGGTTAGGGGACGGGGACGGTTAAGGGTCCAAGTGAGGGTACGACAACGGTTTAGGGTGAGCATACGTGTGAGGGCAGGGGTTAGTGTTACCGTACGGGTTAGGATTAGTGGACAGGTGAGGGTAAGGTTTCGAGGAAGGGTTAGGGTTAGGGTTCGGTCTAGGGTTACGGATAGGGGATGGGACGTTTTAGGGTCCAGGTGAGGGTACGACAACGGTTTAGGGTGAGCGTACGTGTGAGGGCACCAGTTAGTGTTAGCGTACGGGTTAGGATTAGGGGACGGGTGAGGGTAAGGCTTCGGGGAAGGGTTAGGTTTATGGTTCGGGCTAGGGTTAGAGTTAGGGGACGGGGACGGTTTAGGATCCAGGTGAGGGTACGACAACAGTTTAGGGTGAGCGTACGTGTGAGGGCACGGGTTAGTGTTAGCGTACGGTTTAGGATTAGGGGACGGGTGAGGGTAAGGCTTTGGGGAAGGGTTAGGGTTAGGGTTCGGGCTAGGGTTAGGGTTAGGGGACGGGGACGGATTAGCGTCCAGTTGACGGTACGACAACGGTTTAGGACGAGCGTACGTGTGAGGGCACGGGTTAGTGTAAGCGTACGGGTTAGGATTAGGGGACGTGTGAGGGTAAGGCTTTGGGGAAGGGTTAGGGTTAGGGTTCAGGCTAGGGTTAGGTTTAGGGGACGGAGACGGTTGAGGGTCCAGGTGACGGTACGACAACGGTTTTGGGTGAGCGTACGTGTGAGTGCACGGGTTAGTGTTAGCGTACGGGTTAGGATTAGGGGACGGGTGAGGGTAAGGCTTCGGGGAAAGGTTAGGTTTAGGGTTTGGGCTAGGGATAGGGTTAGGGTACGGGGACGGTTTAGGGTCCCGGTGAGGGTAGGACAACGGTTTAGGGTGAGCGTACATGTGAGGGCACGGGTTAATGTTAGCGTACGGGTTAGTATTAGGGGATGGGTGAGGGTAAGGCTTTGGGGAATGGTTAGTGTTAGGGTTGGGGCTAGGGTTAGGGTTATGTGATGGGGACAGTTTAGGGTCCAGGTGAGGGTACGACAACAGTTTAGGGTGAGCGTACGTGTGAGGGCACGGGTTAGTGTTAGCGTATGGGTTAGGATTGGGGGAAGGGTGAGGGTAAGGCTTCGGGGAAGGGTTAGGGTTAGGGTTCGGGCTAGGGTTAGGTTTAGGGAACGGGGACGGTTTAGGGTCCAGGTGAGGGTACGACATCGGCTTAGGGTGAGCGTACGTGTGAGGGCACAGGTTAGAATTAGCGTACCGGTTAGGATTAGAGGATGGGTTAGGGTAAGAGTTCGGGGATGGGTTAGGGTTAGGGTTTGGGCTAGGGTTAGGGTTAGGGGATGGGGACGGTTTAGGGTCCAGGAGAGGGTACGACAACGGTTTAGGGTGAGCGTACGTGTGAGGGCACGGGTTAGTGTTAGCGTATGGGTTAGGATTGGGGGACGGGTGAGGGTAAGGTTTTGGGGAAGGGTTAGGGTTAGGTTTCGGGCTAGGGTTAGGGTTAGGGAATGGGGACGGTTTAGGGTCCAGGTGAGGGTACGACATCGGCTTAGGGTTAGCGTACGTGTGAGGGCACAGGTTAGAATTAGCGTACCGGTTAGGATTAGAAGACGGGTTAGGGTAAGACTTCGGGGAAGGTTTAGGGTTAGGGTTCGGGCTAGGGTTAGGCTTAGGGGACGGGGACGGTATACTGTCCAGGTGAGTGTACCACAAATGTTTAGGGTGAGCATACGTGTGAGGGCATGGGTTAGTGTTATCGTACGGGTTAGGATTAGAGGACGTGTTACGGTAAGGCTTCGGGGAAGGGTTAGGGTTAGGGTTCGTGCTAGGGTTAGGGTTAGGGGACGGGGACGGTTTAGGGTCCAGGTGAGTGTACAACAGCGGTTTAGTGTGAGCGTACGTGTGAGGGCACAGGTTAGTGTTAGCGTATGGGTTAGGATTAGGAGACGTGTGAGGGTAAGGCTTCAGGGAAGTGTTAGGTTTAGGGTTCGGGCTAGGATTAGGGTTAGGGAACGGGGACGGTTTAGGGTCCATGTGAGGGTATGACAACGGTTTAGGGTTAGCGTACGTGTGAGGGCACGGGTTAGTGTTAGCGTACGGGTTAGGATTAGGGGACGGGTAAGTTTATGGCTTCGGGAAAGCGTTAGGGTTAGGGTTCGGGCTAAGGTTAGGGTTAGGGAATTGGGACGGTTTAGGGTCCAGGTGAGGGTACGACAACGGTTTAGGGTGAGCGTACGTGTGAGGGCACGGGTTAGTGTTAGCGTACGGGTTAGGATTAGGGGACAGGTGAGGGTAAGGTTTCGAGGAAGGGTTAGGATTAGGGTTCGGTCTAGGGTTAGGGTTAGGGGACGGGACGGTTTAGGGTCCAGGTGAGGGTACGACAACGGTTTCGGGTGAGCGTACGTGTGAGGGTACGGGTTAGTGTTAGCGTACGGTTAGAAATAGGGGACGGGTGAGGGTAAGTCTTCGGGAAAGTGTTAGGGTTAGGGTTAGGGTTCGGGCTAGGGTTAGGGTTAGGGGACGGGGACGGTTTAGGGTCCAGGTGAGGGTACGACAACGGTTTCGGGTGAGCGTACGTGTGAGGGCACCGGTTACTGTTAGCGTACGTGTTAGGATATGGGGAGGGATGAGGGTAAGGCTTCGGGGAATGGTTAGGTTTAGGGTTCGGGCTAGGGTTAGAGTTAGGGGACGGGGACTGATTAGGTTCCAGGTGAGGGTACGACAACAGTTTAGGGTGAGTGTACGTGTGAAGGCACGGGTTAGTGTTAGCATACGGGTTAGGATTAGGGGACGGGTGAGGGGAAGGCTTTGGGGAAGGGTTAGGGTTAGGGTTCGGGTTAGGGTTAGGGTTAGGGGACGGGCACGTTTTAGGGTCCAGGTGAGTGTACGACAACTGTTTAGGACGAGCGTACGTGTGAGGGCACGGGTTAGTGTTAGCGTACGGGTTAGGATTAGGGGACGGCTGAGGGTAAGGCTTCGGGGAATGGTTAGTGTTAGGGTTCAGGCTAGGGTTAGGGTTAGGGGACGGGGACGGTTTAGGGTCCAGGTGAGTGTACGACAACGGTTTATGGTGAGCGTACGTGTGAGGGCACGTTTAGTGTTAGCATACAGGTTAGGATTACGGGACGTGTTAGGGTAAGGCTTCGGGGAAGGGTTAGGGCTAGAGTTCGGGCTAGGGTTAGGGTTAAGGGACGGGGACGGTTTAGGGTCCAGGTGAGTGTACGACAACGGTTTAGGGTGAGCATACGTGTCAGCGCATGGGTTAGTGTTACGTACGCTTTAGGATTAGGAGACGGGTTTGTGTAAGCCTTCGAGGAAGGGTTAGGGCTAGGGTTCGGGCTAGGGTTACGGTTAGGAGACGGGGACGGTTTAGGGTCCAGGTGAGGGTACGACAACGGTTTAGGGTGAGCGTACGTGTGAGGGCACTGGTTAGTGTTAGAGTACGGGTTAGGATTAGGGGATGGGTTAGTGTAAGCTTTCAGGCAAGGGTTAGGGATAGGGTTCGGGCTAGGGTTAGGGTTAGGGGACGGGGATGGTTTAGGGTCCAGGTGAGGGTATGACAACGGTTTAGGGTGAGCGTAAGTGTGAGGGCATGGGTTAGTGTTAGCTTACAGGTTAGGATTACGGGACAGGATAGGGTAAGGCTTCGGGGAAGGGTTAGGTTTAGGGTTCGGGCTAGGGTTAGGGTTAGGGGATGGGGACAGTTTAGGGTCCAGGTGAATTTACGACCACTGTTTAGGGTGAGCGTATGTTTGAGGGCACGGGTTAGTGTTAGCGTACGGGTTAGGAATAGGGGATGGGTGAGTGTAAGTCTTCGGGGAAGGGTTAGGGTTACGGTTCGGGTTAGGGTTAGGGTTCGAGCTAGGGTTAGGGTTAGGGGACGGAGAAGGTTTAGGGTCCATGTGAGGGTACGACAACGGTTTAGGGTGAGCGTAGGTGTGAGGACACGGGTTAGTGTTAGTGTACGGGTTAGGATTAGGGGACGGGTGAGGGTAAGGCTTCGGGGAAGGGTTAGGGTTAGGATTCGCGCTAGGGTTAGGGGTAGGTGACGGGGACGGTTTAGGGTCCAGGTGAGGTTATGACAATAGTTTAGCGTGAGCATACGTGTGAGGGCACGGATTAGTGTTAGCGTACGGGTTAGGACTAGGGGACGGGTGAGGGTAAGGCTTCGGGGAAGGGTTAGGGTTAGGGTTTCGGCTAGGGTTAGTTTTAGGGGACGGGGACCGTTTAGGGTCCAGGTGAGGGTACGACAACGGTTTAGGGTGATCGTACGTGTGACGGCACGGGTTAGTGTTAGGGTACGGTTAAGGATTAGGGGACGGGTGAGGGTAAGGTTCGCGGAAGGGTTAGGGTTAGGGTTCGGGCTAGGGATAGGGTTAGGGGACGGGGACGGTTTAGGGTCCAGGTGAGGGTACGACAACGGTTTAGGGTGAGCGTACGTGTGAGGGCATGGGTTAGTGTTAGCGTACGGGTTAGGATTAGGGGACGGATGAGGGTAAGGCTTCGGGGAAGTTTTAGGGTTCGGGTTCGGGCTAGGGTTAGGGTTAGGGGAAGGGGACGGTTTAGGGATCAGATGAGGGTACGACAGCGGTTTAGGGTGAGCGTACGTGTGAGGGCACGGGTTAGTGTTAGCGTACGCGTTAGGATTAGGGAACGGGTGAGGGTAAGGCTTCGGGGAAGTGTTAGGTTTAGGGTTCGGGTTAGGGTTAGGGTTAGGGGACGGGGAGGGTTTAGGGTCCAGGTGAGGGTACGACAACGGTTTAGGGTGAGCGTACGTGTGAGGGCACGGGTTAGTGTTAGCGTACGGGTCAGGATTAGGGGACGGGTGAGGGTAAGGTTTCGGGGAAGGGTTAGGGTTAGGGTTCTGGCTAGGGTTAGGGTTAGGGGACGGGGACGGTTTAGGGTCCAGGTGAGGGTACGACAACAGTTTAGGGTGAGCGTACGTGTGAGGGCACGGGTTAGTGTTAGTGTACGGCTTAGGATTAGGGGACGGGTGAGGGTAAGGCTTCGGGGAACGGTTAGGGTTAGGGTTTCAGCTGGGGTCAGGGTTAGGGGACGGGGACGGTTTAGGATCCTCTTGAGGGTACGACAACGGTTGAGGGTGAGCGTACGTGTGAGGGCACGGGTTAGTTTTAGCGTAGGGCTTAGGATTAGGAGACGGGTGAGGGTAAGGCTTTGGGGATGGTTTAGGGTTAGCGTTCGGGCTAGGGTTAGGGTTAGGGGACGGGGACGGTTTAGGGTCCATGTGAGGGTACGACAACGGTTTAGGGTGAGCGTACGTGTGAGGGCACGGGTTAGTGTTAGCGTACGGGTTAGGATTAGGGGACAGGTTAGGGTAAGGCTTCGGGGACGGGGTAAGGTTAGGGTTCGAGCCAGGGTTAGGGTTAGGGGACGGGGACGGTTTAGGGTCCAGGTGAGGGTACGACAACGGTTTAGGGTGAGCGGAGGTGGGAGGGCACGGGTTAGTGTTAAGGTACGGTTAAGGATTAGGGGACGGGTGAGCGTAAGGCTTCGCGGAAGGGTTAGGGTTAGGGTTCAGGCTACGGTTAGGATTATGGGACGGGGACGGTTTAGGGTCAAGGTGAGGGTACGAAAACGGATTAGGGTGAACGTACGTGTGAGGGCACGGGTTAGTGTTAGCGTACGGGTTAGGATTAGGGATCTGGTGAGTGTAAGGCTTCGGGGAAGGGTTAGAGTTAGGTTTCGGGCTAGGGTTAGGGTTAGGGGACGGGGACGGTTTAGGGTACAGGTGAGTTTACCACAACTGTTTAGGGTGAGCGTACATGTGAGGGCACGGGTTAGTGTTAGCGTACGGGTTAGGATTAGGGGATGGGTGAGGGTAAGGCTTCGGGTAAGAGTTAGTGTTAGGGTTCGGGCTAGGGTTAGCGTTAGGGGACGGGGACGGTTTGGGGTACAGGTGAGGGTATGACAACGGTTTAGGGTGAGCGTACGTGTGAGTGCATGGGTTAGTGTTAGCGTACGGGTTAGGATTATGGTACGGATTAGGGTAAGGCTTCGGGGAAGGGTTAGGGTTAGGGTTCGGGCTAGGGTTAGGGTTAGGGGACGGGGACGGTTTAGGGTCCAGGTGAGCGTAGGAAAACACTTTACGTGAGTGAACGTTTGAGGGCACGGGTTAGTGTTAGCGTACGGGTTAGGATTAGGGGACGGGTGAGGGTAAGGCTTTGAGGAAGGGTTAGGGTTAGGGTACGGGCTAAGGTTTGGGTTAGGGGACGGGGACAGTTTAGGGTCGAGGTGAGGGTACGAGAACTGTTTAGGGTGAGCGTACGTGTGAGGGCACGGGTTAGTGTTAGCTTACGGGTTAGGATTAGGGGACGTGTTAGGGTAAGGCTTCTGGGAAGGGTTAGGTTTAGGGTTCGGGCTAGGGTTAGGGTTAGGGGACGGGGACGGTTTAGGGTCCAGATGAGGGTATGACAACGGTTTAGGGTGAGAGTACGTGTGAGGGCACGGGTTAGTTTTAGCGTACGGGTTAGGATTAGGGGACGGGTTACGGTATGGCTTCGGGGAAGTGTTAGGGTTAGGGTTCGGGCTAGGGTTAGGGTTAGGGGACGGAGAAGGTTTAGGGTCCAGGTGAGGGTACGACAACGGTTTAGGGTGAGCGTACCTGTGAGGGCACGTGTTAGTGTTAGCGTACGGTTTAGGATTAGGGGACGGGTGAGGGTGAGGCTTCGGGGAAGGTTTAGGGTTAGGGTTCAGGCTAGGGTTAGGATTATGGGACGGGGACGGTTTAGGGTCCAGGTGAGGGTACGACAACGGTTTAGGGTGAGACTACGTGTGAGGGCACGGGTTAGTGTTAGCGTACGGGTTAGGATTAGGGGACGTGTGAGGGTAAGGCTTCGGGGAAGGGTGAGTGTTAGGGTTCGGGCTAGGGTTAGTGTTAGGGGACGGGGACAGTTTAGGTTCAGGTGAGGGTACGACAACGGTTTAGGGTGACCGTACGTGTGAGGGCACAGGTTAGTGTTAGTATATGCGTTAGGATTAGGGGACGTGTGAGGGTAAGGCTTCGGGGAAGTTTTAGGGTTAGGGTTCGGGCTAGGGTTAGGGTTAGGGGACGGGGACGGTTTAGGGTCCAGGTGAGGGTACGACAACGGTTCAGGGTGAGCGTACGTGTGAAGGCACGGGTTAGTGTTAGCGTACGGGTCAGGATTAGGGGACGGGTGAGGGTAAGTCTTCAGGGAAGGGTTAGGGTTAGGGTCCGGGCTAGGGTTAGGGTTAGGGGACGGGGACGGTTTAGGTTCCTGGTGAGGGTATGACAACTGTTTAGTTTGGGCGTACCTGTGAGGGCACGGGTTAGTTTTAGCGTACGGGTTAGGATTAGGAGACGGGTGAGGGTAAGGCTTCGGGTAAGGGTTAGGGTTAGGGTTCGGGCTAGGGTTAGGGTTAGGGGACGGGGACGGTTTAGGGTCCAGGTGAGGGTACGGCAACGGTTTAGGTTGAGCGTACGTGTGAGGGCAGGGTTTAGTGTTAGCGTACGGTTTAGGATTAAGAGACGTGTGAGGGTAAGGCTTCGGGGAAGGATTAGGGTTAGGGTTTGGGCTAGGGTTAGGGTTAGGGGACGGGGACGGTTTAGAGTCCAGGTCAGGGTACGACAACGGTTTAGGTAGAGCGTACGTGTGACGTCATGGGATAGTGATAGGGTACGGTTAAAGATTAGGGGACGGGTGAGGGTAAGGCTTCGCAGAAGGGTTAGGGCTAGAGTTCAGGCTAGGGTTAGGGTTAGGGGACGGGGACGGTTTAGGGTCCAGGTGAGTGTACGACAACTGTTTAGGGTGAGCGTACGTGTGAGGGCACGGGTTAGTGTTAGCGTAGGGCTTAGGATTAGGAGACGGGTGAGGGTAAGGCTTTGGGGATGGGTTAGGGTTAGGGTTCGGGCAAGGGTTAGGGTTAGGGGACGGGGACGGTTTAGGGTCCAGGTGAGGGTACGACAACGGTTTAGGGTGAGCGTACGTGTGTGGGCACGGGTTAGTGTTAGCGTACGGGTTAGGATTAGGGGACGGGTGAGGGTAAGGCTTCGGGGAAGGGTTAGGTTTAGGGTTCGGGCTAGGGTTAGGGTTAGGGGACGGGGACGGTTTAGGGTCCAGTTGAGGGTACGACAACGGTTTAGGGTTAGTGTAAGCGTGAGAGCACGGATTAGTGTTAGCGTACGGTTTAGGATTCGGGACGGGTGAGGGTAAGGCTTCGGGGAAGGTTTAGGGTTCGGGGTAGGGTTAGGGTTAGGGGACGGGGACGGTTTAGGGTCCAGGTGAGGGTACGACAGCGGTTGAGGATGAGCGTACGTGTTAGGGCACGGGTTAGTGTTAGCGTAAGGGTTAGGATTAGGGGACGGGTGAGTGTAAGGCTTCGGGGAAGTGTTAGGGTTAGGGTTCGGGCTAGGGTTAGAGTTAGGGGACGGGGACGCTTTACGGTCCAGGTGAGGATACGACAACGGTTTAGGGTGAGCGTACGTGTGAGGGCACGGGATAGTGTTAGCGTACGGGTTAGGATTAGGGGACGGGTGAGTGTAAGGCTTCGGGGCAGGGTTACGGTTAGGGTTCGGGCTAGGGTAGGGTTAAGGAACGGGGACGGTTTAGGTTCCAGGTGAGGGTACGACAATGGTTTAGGGTGAGCGTACATGTGAGAGCAGGGGTTAGTGTTAGCGTACGGGTTAGGATTCGGGGACCGGTCAGGGTAAGGCTTCGGGGAAGTGTTAGTGTTAGGGTTCGGGCTAGGGTTAGAGTTCGGGGACGGGGACGGTTTAGGGTCCAGGTGAGGGTACGACAACGGTTTAGGGTGAGCGTACGTGTGAGGGCATGGGTTAGGGTTAGCATACGGGTTAGGATTAGGGGAGAGGTGAGGGTAAGGCTTCGGGAAGAGTTAGGGTTAGGGTTCCGTCTAGGGTTAGGGTTAGGGGACGGTGACGGTTTAGGGTCCAGGTGAGGGTACGACAACGGTTTAGGGTGAGCGTACGTGTGAGGGCACAGGTTAGTGTTAGCGTACGGGTTAGGATTAGGGGACGGGTGAGGGTAAGGCTTCGGGGAAGTGTTAGGGTTAGGGTTTGGGCTAGGGTTAGGGCTAGGGGACGGGGACGGTTTAGGGTTCTGGTGAGGGTACGACAACGGTTTAGGGTGAGCGTACGTGTGCGGGTACGGGTTCATGTTAGCGTACGGGTTAGGATTAGGGGACGGGTGAAGGTAAGGCTTTGGGGAAGGTTTAGGGTTAGGGTTCGGCCTAGCGTTAGGGTTAGGGGACGGGGACGGTTTAGGGTCCAGGAGAGGATACGACAACGGTTCAGGGTGAGCGTACGTGTGAGGGCATGGGTTAGTGTTAGCGTACGGGTTAGGATTAGGGGACGGTTGAGGGTAAGGCTTCAGGGAAGTGTTAGTGTTAGGGTTCGGGCTAGGGTTAGGGTTAGGGGACGGTGACGGTTTAGGGTCCAGGTGAGGGTAGGACAACGGTTTAGGGTGAGCGTACGTGTGAGGGCATTGGTTAGTGTTAGCGTACGGGTTAGGATTAGGTGACGGGAGAGGGTAAAGCTTCGGGTAAGGGTTAGGGTTAGGGTTCGGGCTAGGGTTAGGTTAAGGGGACGGATATGGTTTAGGGTCCAGGTGAGTGTACGACAACGGTTTAGGGTGAGCGTACGTGTGAGGGCATGGGTTAGTGTTAGCGCACGTGTTAGGATTAGGGGAAGGGTAACGGTAAGGCTTCGGGGAAGAGTTAGGGTTAGTGTTCGGGCTAGGGTTAGAGTTTGGAGACGGGGATGGTTTAGGGTCCACGTGAGGGTTCGAAAAAGTTTTAGGGTGAGCGTACGTGCGAGGGCACGGGTTAGTGTTAGCGTATGGGTTAGGATTAGGGGACGATTTAGGGTAAGGCTTCGGGGAAGGGTTAGGGCTAGGGTTCGGGCTAGGGTTAGGGGACGGGGACGGGGACGGTTTAGGGTCCAGGTGAGTGTACGACAACCGTTTAGGTTGAGCGCACGTGTCAGGGCATGGGTTAGTGTTAGCATACGGTTTAGGATTAGGGGACGGGTTTGTGTAAGGTTTCAAGGAAGGGTTAGGGCTAGGGTTCGGGCTAGGGTTAGGGTTAGGAGACGGGGACGGTTTAGGGTCCAGGTGAGGGTACTACAACGGTTTAGGGTGATCGTACGTATGAGGGACGTGGATAGTGTTAGCGTACGGGTTAGGATTAGGGGATGGGTTAGTGTAAGGTTTTAGGCAAGGGTTAGGTTTAGGATTCGGGCTAGTGTTAGGGTTAGGGTTAGGGTTAGGGTTAGGGTTAGGGGACGGGGACAATTTAGGGTCCAGGTGAGGGTACGACAACGGTTTAGGGTGAGCGTACGTGTGAGGGCACTGGTTAGTGTAAGCGTACAGGTTAGGATTAGGGGACGTGTGAGGGTAAGGCTTTGGGGAAGGGTTAGGGTTAGGGTTAAGGCTAGGGTTAGGGTTAGGGGACGGGGACGGTTTAGGGTCCAGGTGAGGGTAACGAAACGGTTTAGGGTGAGCGTACGTGTGAGTGCGTGGGTTAGTGTTAGCGTACGGGTTAGGATTAGGGGACGGGTGAGGGTAATGCTTCGGGGAAGGGTTAGGTTTAGGGTTCGGGCTAGGGATAGGGTTAGGGGACAGGGACGGTTTAGGGTCCCGGTGAGGGCACGACAACGTTTTAGGGTGAGCGTACTTGTGAGGGCATGGGTTAATATTAGCGTATGGGTTAGTATTAGGGGATGGGTGAGGGTAAGGCTTCCGGGAATGGTTAGTGTTAGGGTTGGGGCTAGGGTTAGTGTTAGGGGATGGGGACGGTTTAGGGTCCAGGTGAGGGTACGACAATGGTTTAGGGTGAGCGTACGTGTGAGGGCACGGGTTATTGTTAGCGTATGGGTTAGGATTTGGGGACGGGTTAGGGTAAGGCTTCGGGGAAGGGTTAGGGTTAGGGTTCGGGCTAGGGTTAGGGTTAGGGCATGGGGACGGTTTAGGGTCCAGGTGAGGGTAGGACAACGGTTTAGGGTGAGCGTACGTATGAGGGCACGGGTTAGTCTTAGCGTATGGGTTAGGATTGGGGGACGGGTGAGGGTAAGGCTTCGGGGAAGGGTTAGGGTTAGGGTTCGGACTAGGGTTAGGGTTAGGGAACGGGGACGGTTTAGGGTCCAGGTGAGGGTACGACATCGGCTTAGGGTGAGCGTACGTGTGAGGGCACGGGTTAGATTAGTGTACCGGTTAGGATTAGGGGACGGGTTAGGGTAAGGCTTCAGGGAAGGTTTAGGGTTAGGGTTCGGGCTAGGGTTAGGCTTAGGTGATGGGGACGGTTTACTGTCCAGGTGACGGTACCACAACTGTTTAGGGTGAGCGTACGTGTGAGGGCATGGGTTAGTGTTAGCGTACGGTGTAGGATTAGGAGACGGGTTTGTGTAAGCCTTCGAGGAAGGGTTAAGGCTAGGGTTGGGGCTAGGTTTAGGGTTAGGAGACGGGGACGGTTTAGGGTCCAGGTGAGGGTACAACAACGGTTTAGGTTGAGCGTACGTGTGAGGGAACTGGTTAGTGTTAGCGTACGGGTTAGGATTAGGGGATAAGTTAGTGTAAGATTTCAAGCAAGGGTTAGGGATAGGGTTCGGGCTAGGGTTAGGGTTAGGGGACGGGGATGGTTTAGGTTCCAGGTGAGGGTACGAGAACGCTTTAGGGTGAGCGTACGTGCGAGGGCATGAGTTAGTGTTAGCGTACAGGTTAGGATTAGGGGACTGGTGAGGGTAAGGCTTCGGGGAGGGTGAGGGTTAGGGTTCGGGCTAGGGTTAGGGTTAGGGGACGGGGATGGTTTAGGGTCCAGGTGAGGGTACAGCAGTGGTTTAGGTTGAGCGTACGTGTGAGGGCACGGGTTAGTGTTAGCGTACGGGTTAGGATTAGGGGATGGGTGAGAGTAAGGCTTCGGGGAAGGGTTAGGGTTAGGGTTCGGGCTAGGGTTAGGTTTAGGGCACGGGGACGGTTTAGGGTCCAGGTGAGGGTACGACAACGGTTTAGGGTGAGCGTACGTGTGAGGGTACCGTTAGTGTTAACATACGGGTTAGGATTACGGGACGTGTTAGGGTAAGGCTTCGGGGAAGGGTTAGGGCTAGAGTTCGGGCTAGGGTTAGGGTTAGGGGACGTGGACGGTTTAGGGTCCAGGTGAGTGTACGACAACGGTTTAGGGTGAGTGTACGTGTCAGGGCATGGGTTACTGTTAGCGTACGGTGTAGGATTAGGAGACGGGTTTGTGTAGGGCTTCGAGGAAGGTTTAGGGCAAGGGTTCGGGCTAGGGTTAGGGTTAGGAGACGGGGACGGTTTAGGGTCCAGGTGAGGGAATGACAACGGTTTAGGGTGAGCGTACGTGTGAGGGCACTGGTTAGTGTTAGCGTACGGGTTAGGATTAGGGGACGGGTTAGGGTAAGGCTTCGGAGAAGGGTTAGGGTTAGGGTTCGGGCTAGGGTTAGGGGACGGGGACGGGGACAGTTTAGGGTCCAGGTGAATTTACGACCACTGTTTAGGGTGAGCGTATGTTTGAGGACACGGGTTAGTGTTAGCGTACGGGTTAGGATTAGGGGACGGGTGAGTGTAAGGCTTCGGGGAAGGGTTAGGGTTACGGTTCGGGTTAGGGTTAGGGTTCGAGTTAGGATTAGGGTTAGGGGACGGGGACGGTTTACGGTCCAGGTGAGGGTACGACAACAGTTTAGGGTGAGCGTACGTGTGAGGACACGGGTTAGTTTTAGCGTACGGGTTAGGATTAGGGGACGTGTGAGGGTATGGCTTCGAGGAAGGGTTAGGGTTAGGGTTCGGGTTAGGATTTGTGTTAGGGGATGGGGACGGTTTAGGGTCCAGAAGAGGGTACGACAACGGTTTAGGGTGAGCGTACGTGTGAGTGCACGGGTTAGTGTTACCGTACGGGTTAGAATTAGGGGATGGGTGAGGGTAAGGCTTCAGAGAAGTGTTAGGGTTAGGGTTCGGGCTATGGTTAGGGTTAGGGGACGGGGAAGGTTTAGGGTCCAGGTGAGGGTACGACAACGGTTTAGGGTGAGCGTAAGTGTGAGGGCACCGGTTAGTGTTAGCGTACGCGTTAGGATTAGGGGACGGGTGAGGGTGAGGCTTCGGGGAAGGTTTAGTGTTAGGGTTCAGGCTAGGGTTAGGATTATGGGACGGGGACGGTTTAGAATCCAGGTGAGGGTACGACAACGGTTTAGGGTGAGCGTACGTGTGAGGGCACTGGTTAGTGTTAGCGTACGGGTTAGATTAGGGGACGAGTAAGTGTAAGGCTTCGGGGAAGGGTTAGGGTTAGGGTTCGGGCTAGGGTTAGGGTTAGGGGACGGGGACGGTTTAGGGTCCAGGAGAGGGTACGACAACGGTTTAGGGTGAGCGTACGTGTGAGGGCACGGGTTAGTCTTAGCGTACGGGTTAGGATTAGGGTACGGCTTACGGTAAGGCTTCGGAGAAAGGTTAGGGTTAGGGTTCGGGCTAGGGTTAGGGTTAGGGGACGGGGACGGTTTAGGGTCCAGGTGAGGGTACGACAACGGTTTAGGTGAGCGTACATGTGAGGGCATGGGTTAGTGTTAGCGTAAGGGTTAGGATTAGGGGACGGGTAAGTGTAAGGCTTCGGGGAAGGGTTAGTGTTAGGGTTCGTGTTAGGGTTAGGGTTAGGGGACGGGGACGGTTTAGGGTC
Source organism: Orcinus orca (assembly GCF_937001465.1). Lineage (NCBI taxonomy): Eukaryota > Metazoa > Chordata > Mammalia > Artiodactyla > Delphinidae > Orcinus > Orcinus orca. The sequence goes on from NC_064563.1 coordinate 39,402,174, forward strand.
CAGGTGAGGGTATGACAACGGTTTAGGGTGAGCGTACGTGTGAGGGCACGGTTTAGTGTTAGCGTACGGGTTAGGATTAGGGGACGGGTGAGGGTAAGGCTTTGGGAAAGGGTTAGGGATAGCGTTCGGGTAGGGTTAGGGTTAGGGGACGGGGACGTTTTAGGGTCCAGGTGAGGGTATGACAACGGTTTAGGACGAGCGTACGTGTGAGGGCACGGGTTAGTGTTAGCGTACGGTTTAGGATTTGGGGACGGGTGAGGGTGAGGCTTCGGGGAAGGTTTAGTGTTAGGGTTCAGGCTAGGGTTAGGATTATGGGACGGGGACGGTTTAGGATCCAGGTGAGGGTACGACAACGGTTTAGGGTGAGCGTACGTGTGAGGGCACTGGTTAGTGTTAGCGTACGTGTTAGATTAGGGGACGAGTAAGTGTAAGGCTTCGGGGAAGGGTTAGGGTTAGGGTTCGTGTTAGGGTTAGGGTAGGGGACGGGGACGGTTTAGGGTCCAGGTGAGGGTACGACAACGGATTAGGGTGAGCGTACGTGTTAGGGCACCGGTTAGTGTTAGCGTACATGTTAGGATTAGGGGACGGGTGAGGGTAAGGCTTCGGGGAAGGGTTAGGTTTAGGGTTCGGTCTAGGGTTAGTGTTAGGGGACGGGGAGGGTTTAGGGTCCAGGTGAGGGTACGACAAAGGTTTAGGGTGAGCGTACGTGTGAGGGCACGGGTTAGTGTTAGCGTATGGGTTAGGATTAGGGGACGGGTGAGGGTAAGGCTTCGGGGAAGTGTTAGGGTTAGGGTTCGGGCTAGGGTTAGTGTTAGGGGACGGGGACGGTTTAGGGTCCAGGTGAGGGTATGACAACGGTTTAGGGTGAGCGTATGTGTGAGGGCACGGGTTAGTGTTAGCGTACAGTTTAGGATTAGGGGACGGGCGAGGGTAAGGCTTCGGGGAAGGGTTAGGGTTAGGGTTCGGGCTAGGGTTAGGGTTAGGGGACGGGGACGGTTTAGGGTCCAGGTAAGGGTACGACAACGGTTTAGGACGAGCGTACGTGTGAGGGCACGGGTTAGTGTTAGCGTACGGGTTAGGATTACGGGACGGGTAAGTGTAGGCTTCGGGAAAGGGTTAGGGATAGCGTTCGGGCTAGGGTTAGGGTTAGGGGACATAGACGGTTTAGGGTCCAGGTGACGGTACGAAAACGGTTTTGGGTGAGCGAACGTGTGAGGGCACGGGTTAGTGTTAGCGTGCGGGTTAGGATTAGGGGACGGTTGAAGGTAAGTCTTCGGGGAAGGTTAAGGGTTAGGGTTCGGGCTAGGGTTAGGGTTAGGGGACGGGGATGGTTTAGGGTCCAGGTGAGGGTACGACAACGGTTTAGGGTGAGCGTACATATGAGGGCATGTGTTAGTGTTAGCGTATAGATTAGGATCAAGTGACGAGAGAGGGTAAGGCTTCGGGGAAGTGTTAGGGTTAGGGTTCGGGCTAGGGTTAGGGTTAGGGGACGGGGACGGTTTAGAGTCCAGGTGAGGGTATGACAACGGTTTAGGGTGAGCGTACGTGTGAGGGCACGGGTTAGTGTTAGCGTACGGTTAGAAATAGGGGACGGGTGAGAGTAAGGCTTCGGGAAAGGGTTAGGGTTAAGGTTTAGGCTAGGGTTAGGGTTAGGGGACAGGGACGGTTTAGGGTCCAGGTGAGGGTACAACAACGGTTTAGGGTGAGCGTACATGTGAGGGCACGGGTTAGTGTTAGCGTACGTGTTAGGATTAGGGGACGGGTGAGGGTAAGGCTTCGGGGAAGTGTTAGGGTTAGGGTTCGGGCTAGGGTTAGGGTTAGGGCATGGGGACGGTTTAGGGTCCAGGTGAGGGTAGGACAACGGTTTAGGGTGAGCGTACGTATGAGGGCACGGGTTAGTCTTAGCGTATGGGTTAGGATTGGGGGACGGGTGAGGGTAAGGCTTCGGGGAAGGGTTAGGGTTAGGGTTCGGACTAGGGTTAGGGTTAGGGAACGGGGACGGTTTAGGGTCCAGGTGAGGGTACGACATCGGCTTAGGGTGAGCGTACGTGTGAGGGCACGGGTTAGATTAGTGTACCGGTTAGGATTAGGGGACGGGTTAGGGTAAGGCTTCAGGGAAGGTTTAGGGTTAGGGTTCGGGCTAGGGTTAGGCTTAGGTGATGGGGACGGTTTACTGTCCAGGTGACGGTACCACAACTGTTTAGGGTGAGCGTACGTGTGAGGGCATGGGTTAGTGTTAGCGTACGGTTTAGGATTAGGAGACGGGTTTGTGTAAGCCTTCGAGGAAGGGTTAAGGCTAGGGTTGGGGCTAGGTTTAGGGTTAGGAGACGGGGACGGTTTAGGGTCCAGGTGAGGGTACAACAACGGTTTAGGGTGAGCGTACGTGTGAGGGAACTGGTTAGTGTTAGCGTACGGGTTAGGATTAGGGGATAAGTTAGTGTAAGATTTCAAGCAAGGGTTAGGGATAGGGTTCGGGCTAGGGTTAGGGTTAGGGGACGGGGATGGTTTAGGGTCCAGGTGAGGGTACGAGAAAGCTTTAGGGTGAGCGTACGTGCGAGGGCATGAGTTAGTGTTAGCGTACAGGTTAGGATTAGGGGACTGGTGAGGGTAAGGCTTCGGGGAGGGTGAGGGTTAGGGTTCGGGCTAGGGTTAGGGTTAGGGGACGGGGATGGTTTAGGGTCCAGGTGAGGGTACAGCAGTGGTTTAGGTTGAGCGTACGTGTGAGGGCACGGGTTAGTGTTAGCGTACGGGTTAGGATTAGGGGATGGGTGAGAGTAAGGCTTCGGGGAAGGGTTAGGGTTAGGGTTCGGGCTAGGGTTAGGTTTAGGGCACGGGGACGGTTTAGGGTCCAGGTGAGGGTACGACAACGGTTTAGGGTGAGCGTACGTGTGAGGGTACCGTTAGTGTTAACATACGGGTTAGGATTACGGGACGTGTTAGGGTAAGGCTTCGGGGAAGGGTTAGGGCTAGAGTTTGGGCTAGGGTTAGGGTTAGGGGACGTGGACGGTTTAGGGTCCAGGTGAGTGTACGACAACGGTTTAGGGTGAGTGTACGTGTCAGGGCATGGGTTACTGTTAGCGTACGGTGTAGGATTAGGAGACGGGTTTGTGTAGGGCTTCGAGGAAGGTTTAGGGCAAGGGTTCGGGCTAGGGTTAGGGTTAGGAGACGGGGACGGTTTAGGGTCCAGGTGAGGGAATGACAACGGTTTAGGGTGAGCGTACGTGTGAGGGCACTGGTTAGTGTTAGCGTACGGGTTAGGATTAGGGGACGGGTTAGGGTAAGGCTTCGGAGAAGGGTTAGGGTTAGGGTTCGGGCTAGGGTTAGTGTTAGGGGACGGGGACGGTTTAGGGTCCAGGTGAGGGTATGACAACGGTTTAGGGTGAGCGTACATGTGAGGGCATGCTTTAGTGTTAGCGTACAGTTTAGGATTAGGGGACGGGCGAGGGTAAGGCTTCGGGGAAGGGTTAGGATTAGGGTTCGGGCTAGGGTTAGAGTTAGGGGACTGGGACGGTTTAGGGTCCAGGTGAGTGTTCGACAACGGTTTAGGGTGAGCGTACGTGTGAGGGCACGGGTTAGTGTAAGCGTACGTGTTAGAATTAGGGGACGGGTGAGGGTAAGGCTTCGGGGAAGGGTTAGGTTTAGGGTTCAGGCTAGGGTTAGGGTTAGGGGACGGAGACGGTTTAGGGTCCAGGTGAGGGTACGAAAACGGTTTTGGGTGAGCGAACGTGTGCGGGCACGGGTTAGTGTTAGCGTATGGGTTAGGATTAGGGGACGGGTGAGGGTAAGGCTTCGGGGAAGGGTTAGGGTTAGGGTTCGGGCTAGGGTTAGTGTTAGGGGACGGGGACGGTTTAGGGTCCAGGTGAGGGTACGACAACGATTTAGGGTGAGCGTACGTGTGAGGGCACGGGTTAGTGTTAGCGTACAGTTTAGGATTAGGGGACGGGCGAGTGTAAGGCTTCGGGGAAGGGTTAGGGTTAGAGTTCGGGTTATGGTTAGGGTTACGGTATGGGGACGATTTAGGGTCCAGGTGAGGGTACGACAATGGTTTAATGTGAGCTTACGTGTGAGGGTATGGGTTAGTGTTAGCGTACGGGTTAGAATTAGGGGACGGGTGATGGTAAGGCTTCGGAGAAGGGTTAGGGTTATGGTTCGGGCTAGGGATAGGGTTAGGGGACGGGGACGGTTTAGGGTCCAGGTGAGGGTACGACAACGGTTTAGGTGAGCGTACGTGTGAGAGCACGAGTTAGTGTTAGCGTACGGGTTAGGATTAGGGTACAGTTTAGGGTAAGGCTTCGGAGAAGTGTTAGGGTTAGGGTTCGGGCTAGGGTTAGTGTTAGTGGACGGGGACGGTTTAGGGTCCAGGTGAGGGTATGACAACGGTTTTGGATGAGCGTACGTGTGAGGGCATGGGTTAGTGTTAGCGTAAGGGTTAGTATTATGGTAAGGGTTAGGGTAAGGCTTCGGGGAAGGGTTAGGGTTAGGGTTCGGGCTAGGGTTAGGGTTAGGGGACGGGGACTGCTTAGGGTCCAGGTGAGGGTATGACAACGGTTTAGGGTGAGCGTACGTGTGAGGGCACGGTTTAGTGTTAGCGTACGGGTTAGGATTAGGGGACGTCTGAGAGTAAGGCTTCGGGGAAGGGTTAGGTTTAGGGTTCGGACTAGGGTTAGGGGTAGGGGACGGGGACGGTTTAGGGTCCAGGTGAGGGTACGACAACGGTTTAGGATGAGCGTACGTGTCAGGGCACGGGTTAGTGTTAGCGTACGGGTTAGGATTAGGGGACGGGTAAGTGTAAGGCTTCGGGAAAGGGTTAGGGATAGCGTTAGGGCTAGGGTTAGGGTTAGGGGACGGGGACGGTTTAGGGTCCAGGTGAGGGTACGACAACGGTTTAGGGTGAGCGTATGTGTGAGGGCACCGGTTAGTGTTAGCGTACGGGTTAGGATTAGGGGACGGGTTAGTGTAAGGCTTGGGGGAAGGGTTAGGTTTAGGGTTCGGGCTAGGGTTAGAGTTAGGGAATGGGGACGGTTTAGGGTCCAGGTGAGTGTACGACAACAGTTTAGGGTGAGCGTACGTGTGATTGCACGGGTTAGTGTTAGCGTACGGTTTAGGATTAGGGGACGGGTGAGGGTAAGGCTTTGGGGAAGGGTTAGGGTTAGGGTTCGGGCTAGGGTTAGGGTTAGGGGACGGGGACGGTTTAGGGTCCAGGTGAGGGTACGACAACGGTTTAGGACGAGCGTACGTGTGAGGGCACGGGTTAGTGTAAGCATACGGGTTAGGATTAGGGGATGGGTGAGGGTAAGGCTTCGGGAAAGGGTTAGGGTTAGGGTTCAGGCTAGGGTTAGCGTTAGTTGACGGAGACGGTTTAGGGTCCAGGTGAGGGTACGACAACGGTTTTGGGTGAGCGTACGTGTGAGGGCACGGGTTAGTGTTAGCGTACGGTTTGAAATAGGGGACGGGTGACGGTAAGGCTTCGGGAAAGGGTTAGGGTTAGGTTTCGGGCTAGGGTTAGGGTTAGGGGACGGGGACGGTTTAGGGTCAAGGTGAGGGTACGACAACGGTTTAGGGTGAGCGTACGTGTGAGGGCACGGGTTAGTGTCAGCGTACGGGTTAGGATTAGGTGACGGGTGAGGGTAAGGCTTCGGGGAAGGGTTAGGGTTAGGGTTCGGGCTAGGGTTAGGGTTAGGGGACGGGCACGGTTTAGGGTCCAGGTGAGGGTACGACAACGGTTTAGGGTGAACGTACGTGTGAGGGCACCGGTTAGTGTTAGCGTACAGGTTAGGATTAGGGGACGGGTGAGGGTAAGGCTTCGGGGAAGGGTTAGGTTTAGGGTTCGGGCTAGGGTTAGTGTTAGGGGACGGGGAGGGTTTAGGGTCCAGGTGAGGGTACGACAAAGGTTTAGGGTGAGCGTACGTGTGAGGGCACGGGTTAGTGTTAGCGTACAGTTTAAGATTAGGGGACGGGCGAGTGTAAGGCTTCGGGGAAGGGTTAGGGTTAGAGTTCGGGTTATGGTTAGGGTTACGGTATGGGGACGATTTAGGGTCCAGGTGAGGGTACGACAATGGTTTAATGTGAGCTTACGTGTGAGGGTACGGGTTAGTGTTAGCGTACGGGTTAGAATTAGGGGACGGGTGATGGTAAGGCTTCGGGGAAGGGTTAGGGTTATGGTTCGGGCTAGGGATAGGGTTAGGGGACGGGGACGGTTTAGGGTCCAGGTGAGGGTACGACAACGGTTTAGGTGAGCGTACGTGTGAGGGCACGAGTTAGTGTTAGCGTACGGGTTAGGATTAGGGTACGGTTTAGGGTAAGGCTTCGGAGAAGTGTTAGGGTTAGGGTTCGGGCTAGGGTTAGTGTTAGGGGACGGAGATGGTTTAGGGTCCAGGTGAGGGTATGACAACGGTTTTGGATGAGCGTACGTGTGAGGGCATGGGTTAGTGTTAGCGTAAGGGTTAGTATTATGGTAAGGGTTAGGGTAAGGCTTCGGGGAAGGGTTAGGGTTAGGGTTCGATCTAGGGTTAGGGTTAGGGGACGGGGACTGTTTAGGGTCCAGGTGAGGGTATGACAACGGTTTAGGGTGAGCGTACGTGTGAGGGCACGGTTTAGTGTTAGCGTACGGGTTAGGATTAGGGGACGTCTGAGAGTAAGGCTTCGGGGAAGGGTTAGGTTTAGGGTTCGGACTAGGGTTAGGGGTAGGGGACGGGGACGGTTTAGGGTCCAGGTGAGGGTACGACAACGGTTTAGGATGAGCGTACGTGTGAGGGCACGGGTTAGTGTTAGCGTACGGGTTAGGATTAGGGGACGGGTAAGTGTAAGGCTTCGGGAAAGGGTTAGGGATAGCGTTAGGGCTAGGGTTAGGGTTAGGGGACGGGGACGGTTTAGGGTCCAGGTGAGGGTACGACAACGGTTTAGGGTGAGCGTATGTGTGAGGGCACCGGTTAGTGTTAGCGTACGGGTTAGGATTAGGGGACGGGTTAGTGTAAGGCTTCGGGGAAGGGTTAGGTTTAGGGTTCGGGCTAGGGTTAGAGTTAGGGAATGGGGACGGTTTAGGGTCCAGGTGAGTGTACGACAACAGTTTAGGGTGAGCGTACGTGTGAGTGCACGGGTTAGTGTTAGCGTACGGTTTAGGATTAGGGGACGGGTGAGGGTAAGGCTTTGGGGAAGTGTTAGGGTTAGGGTTCGGGCTAGGGTTAGGGTTAGGGGACGGGGACGGTTTAGGGTCCAGGTGAGGGTACGACAACGGTTTAGGACGAGCGTACGTGTGAGGGCACGGGTTAGTGTAAGCATACGGGTAAGGATTAGGGGACGGGTGAGGGTAAGGCTTCGGGAAAGGGTTAGGGTTAGGGTTCAGGCTAGGGTTAGCGTTAGTTGACGGAGACGGTTTAGGGTCCAGGTGAGGGTACGACAACGGTTTTGGGTGAGCGTACGTGTGAGGGCACGGGTTAGTGTTAGCGTATGGTTTGAAATAGGGGACGGGTGACGGTAAGGCTTCGGGAAAGGGTTAGGGTTAGGTTTCGGGCTAGGGTTAAGGTTAGGGGACGGGGACGGTTTAGGGTCAAGGTGAGGGTACGACAACGGTTTAGGGTGAGCGTACGTGTGAGGGCACGGGTTAGTGTCAGCGTACGGGTTAGGATTAGGTGACGGGTGAGGGTAAGGCTTCGGGGAAGGGTTAGGGTTAGGGTTCGGGCTAGGGTTAGGGTTAGGGGACGGGGACGGTTTAGGGTACAGGTGAGGGTACGACAACGGTTTAGGGTGAACGTACGTGTGAGGGCACCGGTTAGTGTTAGCGTACAGGTTAGGATTAGGGGACAGGTGAGGGTAAGGCTTCGGGGAAGGGTTAGGTTTAGGGTTCGGGCTAGGGTTAGTGTTAGGGGACGGGGAGGGTTTAGGGTCCAGGTGACGGTACGACAAAGGTTTAGGGTGAGCGTACGTGTGAGGGCACGGGTTAGTGTTAGCGTACAGTTTAGGATTAGGGGACGGGCGAGTGTAAGGCTTCGGGGAAGGGTTAGGGTTAGAGTTCGGGTTCCGGTTAGGGTTACGGTACGGGGACGGTTTAGGGTCCAGGTGAGTGTACGACAATGGTTTAATGTGAGCTTACGTGTGAGGGTACGGGTTAGTGTTAGCGTACGGGTTAGAATTAGGGGACGGGTGATGGTAAGGCTTCGGGGAAGGGTTAGGGTTATGGTTCGGGCTAGGGATAGGGTTAGGGGACGGGGACGGTTTAGGGTCCAGGTGAGGGTACGACAACGGTTTAGGTGAGCGTTCGTGTGAGGGCATGGGTTAGTGTTAGCGTAAGGGTTAGGATCAGGGGACGGGTAAGTGTAAGGCTTCGGGGAAGGGTTAGTGTTAGGGTTCGGGTTCGGGTTAGGGTTAGGGGACGGGGACGGTTTAGGGTCCAGGTGAGGGTACAACAACGGTTTAGGGTGAGCGTACGTGTGAGGGTACGAGTTAGTGTTAGCGTACGGGTTAGGATTAGGGTACGTGTTAGGGTAAGGCTTCGGGGAAGGGTTAGGGTTAGGGTTCGGGCTAGGGTTAGGGTTAGGGGACGGGGACTGTTTAGGGTCCAGGTGAGGGTATGACAACGGTTTAGGGTGAGCGTACGTGTGAGGGCACGGTTTAGTGTTAGCGTACGGGTTAGGATTAGGGGACGGCTGAGAGTAAGGCTTCGGGGAAGGGTTAGGGTTAGGGTTCGGACTAGGGTTAGGGTTAGGGGACGGGGACGGTATAGGGTCCAGGTGAGGGTACGACAACGGTTTACGATGAGCGTACGTGTGAGGGCACAGGTTAGTGTTAGCGTACGGGTTAGGATTAGGGGACGGGTAAGTGTAAGCCTTCGGGAAAGGGTTAGGGATAGCGTTAGGGCTAGGGTTACGGTTAGGGGACGGGGACGGTTTAGGGTCCAGGTGAGGGTATGACAACAGTTTAGGGTGAGCGTACGTGTGAGTGCACGGGTTAGTGTTAGCGTATGGTTTAGGATTAGGGGACGGGTGAGGGTAAGGCTTTGGGGAAGGGTTAGGGTTTGGGTTCGGTGTAGGGTTACGGTTAGGGGACGGGGACGGTTTAGGGTCCAGGTGAGGGTACGACAACGGTTTAGGACGAGCGTACGTGTGAGGGCATGGGTTAGTGTAAGTGTACGGGTTAGGATTAGGGGACAGGTGAGGGTATGGCTTCGGGGAAGGGTTAGGGTTAGGGTTCAGGCTAGGGTTAGCGTTAGGGGACGGAGACGGTTTAGGGTCCATGTGAGGGTACGACAACGGTTTTCGGTGAGCGTACGTGTGAGGGCACGGGTTAGTGGTAGCGTACAGTTTGAAATAGGGGACGGGTGAGGGTAAGGCTTCAGGAAAGGGTTAGGGTTAGGTTTCGGGCTAGGGTTAGGGTTAGGGGACGGGGACGGTTTAGGGTGAAGGTGAGGGTACGACAGCGGTTTAGGGTGAGCGTACGTGTGAGAGCACGGGTTAGTGTCAGCGTACGGGTTAGGATTAGGTGACGGGTGAGGGTAAGGCTTCGGGGAAGGGTTAGGGTTAGGGTTCGGGCTAGGGTTAGGGTTAGGGGACGGGGATGGTTTAGGGTCCAGGTGAGGGTACGACAACGGTTTAGGGTGAGCGTACGTGTGAGGGCACCGGTTAGTGTTAGCGTACGGTTTAGGATTAGGGGACGGGTGAGGGTAAGGCTTTGCGGAAGGGTTAGGGTTAGGGTTCGGGCTAGGGTTATGGTTAGGGGACGGAGACGGTTTAGGGTCCAGATGAGGTTACGAAAACGGTTTTGGGTGAGCGAACGTGTGAGGGCATGGGTTAGTGTTAGCGTATGGGTTAGGATTAGGGGACGGGTGAGGGTAAGGCTTCGGGGAAGGTTTAGGGTTAGGGTTCGGGCTAGGGTTAGGGTTAGGGGACGGGGACGGTTTAGGGTCCAGGTGAGGGTACGACAACGGTTTAGGGTGAGTGTACGTGTGAGGGCACGGTTTAGTGTTAGCGTACAGTTTAGGATTAGGGGACGGGCGAGGGTAAGGCTTCGGGGAAGGGTTAGGGTTAGAGTTCGGGTTACGGTTAGGGTTACGGTATGGGGACGGTTTAGGGTCCAGGTGAGGGTACGACAATGGTTTAATGTGAGCTTACGTGTGAGGGTACGGGTTAGTGTTAGCGTACGTGTTAGAATTAGGGGACGGGTGATGGTAAGGCTTCGGGGAAGGGTTAGGGTTACGGTTCGGGCTAGGGATAGGGTTAGGGGACGGGGACGGTTTAAGGTCCAGGTGAGGGTACGACAACGGTTTAGGTGAGCGTACGTGTGAGGGCACGGGTTAGTGTTATCGTAAGGGTTAGGATTAGGGGAAGGGTAAGTGTAAGGCTTCGGGGAACGGTTAGTGTTAGGGTTCGGGTTAGGGTTAGGGTTAGGGGACGGGGACGGTTTAGGGTCCAGGTGAGGGTACGACAACGGTTTTGGGTGAGCGTACGTGCGAGGGCACGAGATAGTGTTAGCGTACGGGTTAGGATTAGGGTACGGGTTAGGGTAAGGCTTCGGAGAAGTGTTAGGGTTAGGGTTCGGGCTAGGGTTAGTGTTAGGGGACGGGGACGGTTTAGGGTCCAAGTGAGGGTATGACAACGGTTTTGGATGAGCGTAAGTGTGAGGGCATGGGTTAGTGTTAGCGTACGGGTTAGTATTATGGTAAGGGTTAGGGTAAGGCTTCAGGGAAGGGTTAGGGTTAGGGTTCGGGCTAGGGTTAGGGTTAGGGGACGGGGACTGTTTAGGGTCCAGGTGAGGGTATGACAATGGTTTAGGGTGAGCGTACGTGTGAGGGAACGGTTTAGTGTTAGTGTACGGTTTAGGATTAGGGGACGGCTGAGAGTAAGGCTTCGGGGAAGGGTTAGGGTTCGGGTTCGGACTAGGGTTAGTGTTAGGGGACGGGGACGGTTTAGGGTCCAGGTGAGGGTACGACAACGGTTTAGGATGAGCGTACGTGTGAGGGCACGGGTTAGTGTTAGCGTACGGGTTAGGATTAGGGGACGGGTAAGTGTAAGGCTTCGGGAAAGGGTTAGGGATAGCATTCGGGCTAGGGTTAGGGTTAGGGGACGGGGACGGTTTAGGGTCCAGGTGAGGGTACGACAACGGTTTAGGGTGAGCGTATGTGTGAGGGCACGGGTTAGTGTTAGCGTACAGGTTAGGATTAGGGGACAGGTGAGGGTAAGGTTTCGAGCAAGGGTTAGGGTTAGGGTTCGGTCTAGGGTTAGGGACAGGGGACGGGACAGTTTAGGGTCCAGGTGAGGGTATGATAACGGTTTAGGGTGAGCGTACGTGTGAGGGCACCGGTTAGTGTTAGCGTATGGGTTAGGATTAGGGGACGGGTTAGTGTAAGGCTTAGGGGAAGGGTTAGGTTTAGGGTTCGGGCTAGGGTTAGCGTTAGGGGACGGAGACGGTTTAGGGTCCAGGTGAGGGTACGACAACGGTTTTGGGTGAGCATACGTGTGAGGGCACGGGTTAGTGTTAGCGTACGGTTTGAAATAGGGGACGGGTGAGGGTAAGGCTTCGGAAAAGGGTTAGGGTTAGGTTTCGAGCTAGGGTTAGGGTTAGGGGACGGGGACGGTTTAGGGTCAAGGTGAGGGTACGACAACGGTTTAGGGTGAGCGTACGTGTGAGGGCACGGGTTAGTGTCAGCGTACGGGTTAGGATTAGGTGACGGGTGAGGGTAAGGCTTCGGGGAAGCGTTAGGGTTAGGGTTCGGGCTAGGGTTAGGGTTAGGGGACGGGGACGGTTTAGGGTCCAGGTGAGGGTACGACAACGGTTTAGGGTGAACGTACGTGTGAGGGCACCGGTTAGTGTTAGCGTACAGGTTAGGATTAGGGGACGGGTGAGGGTAAGGCTTCGGGGAAGGGTTAGGGTTAGAGTTCGGGTTACGGTTAGGGTTACGGTACGGGGACGGTTTAGGGTCCAGGTGAGTGTACGACAATGGTTTAATGTGAGCTTACGTGTGAGGGTACGGGTTAGTGTTAGCGTACGGGTTAGGATTAGGTGACGGGTGAGGGTAAGGCTTCGGGGAAGGGTTAGGGTTAGGGTTCGGGCTAGGGTTAGTGTTAGGGGACGGGGAGGGTTTAGGGTCCAGGTGAGGGTACGACAAAGGTTTAGGGTGAGCGTACGTATGATGGCACGGGTTAGTGTTAGCGTACAGTTTAGGATTAGGGGACGGGCGAGGGTAAGGCTTCGGGGAAGGGTTAGGGTTAAAGTTCGGGTTACGGTTAGGGTTACGGTACGGGGACGGTTTAGGGTCCAGGTGAGTGTACGACAATGGTTTAATGTGAGCTTACGTGTGAGGGTACGGGTTAGTGTTAGCGTACGGGTTAGAATTAGGGGACGGGTGATGGTAAGGCTTCGGGGAAGGGTTAGGGTTATGGTTCGGGCTAGGGATAGGGTTAGGGGACGGGGACGGTTTAGGGTCCAGGTGAGGGTAGGACAACGGTTTAGGTGAGCGTACGTGTGAGGGCATGGGTTAGTGTTAGCGTAAGGGTTAGGATCAGGGGACGGGTAAGTGTAAGGCTTCGGGGAAGGGTTAGTGTTAGGGTTCGGGTTCGGGTTAGGGTTAGGGGACGGGGATGGTTTAGGGTCCAGGTGAGGGTACAACAACGGTTTAGGGTGAGCGTACGTGTGAGGGCACGAGTTAGTGTTAGCGTACGGGTTAGGATTAGGGTACGGGTTAGGGTAAGGCTTCGGAGAAGTGTTAGGGTTAGGGTTCGGGCTAGGGTTAGTGTTAGGGGACGGGGACGGTTTAGGGTCCAGGTGAGGGTATGACAACGGTTTTGGATGAGCGTACGTGTGAGGGCATGGGTTAGTGTTAGCGTACGGGTTAGTATTATGGTAAGGGTTAGGGTAAGGCTTCGGGGAAGGGTTAGGGTTAGGGTTCGGGCTAGGGTTAGGGTTAGGGAACGGGGACTGTTTAGGGTCCAGGTGAGGGTATGACAACGGTTTAGGGTGAGCGTACGTGTGAGGGCACGGTTTAGTGTTAGCGTACGGTTTAGGATTAGGGGACGGCTGAGAGTAAGGCTTCGGGGAAGGGTTAGGGTTCGGGTTCGGACTAGGGTTAGTGTTATGGGACGGGGACGGTTTAGGGTCCAGGTGAGGGTACGACAACGGTTTAGGATGAGCGTACGTGTGAGGGCACGGGTTAGTGTTAGCGTACGGGTTAGGATTAGGGGACGGGTAAGTGTAAGGCTTCGGGAAAGGGTTAGGGATAGCATTCGGGCTAGGGTTAGGGTTAGGGGACGGGGACGGTTTAGGGTCCAGGTGAGGGTACGACAACGGTTTAGGGTGAGCGTATGTGTGAGGGCATGGGTTAGTGTTAGCGTACAGGTTAGGATTAGGGGACAGGTGAGTGTAAGGTTTCGAGCAAGGGTTAGGGTTAGGGTTCGGTCTAGGGTTAGGGACAGGGGACGGGACAGTTTAGGGTCCAGGTGAGGGTATGATAACGGTTTAGGGTGAGCGTACGTGTGAGGGCACCGGTTAGTGTTAGCGTATGGGTTAGGATTAGGGGACGGGTTAGTGTAAGGCTTAGGGGAAGGGTTAGGTTTAGGGTTCGGGCTAGGGTTAGCGTTAGGGGACGGAGACGGTTTAGGGTCCAGGTGAGGGTACGACAACGGTTTTGGGTGAGCATACGTGTGAGGGCACGGGTTAGTGTTAGCGTACGGTTTGAAATAGGGGACGGGTGAGGGTAAGGCTTCGGAAAAGGGTTAGGGTTAGGTTTCGAGCTAGGGTTAGGGTTAGGGGACGGGGACGGTTTAGGGTCAAGGTGAGGGTACGACAACGGTTTAGGGTGAACGTACGTGTGAGGGCACCGGTTAGTGTTAGCGTACAGGTTAGGATTAGGGGACGGGTGAGGGTAAGGCTTCGGGGAAGGGTTAGGGTTAGAGTTCGGGTTACGGTTAGGGTTACGGTACGGGGACGGTTTAGGGTCCAGGTGAGTGTACGACAATGGTTTAATGTGAGCTTACGTGTGAGGGTACGGGTTAGTGTTAGCGTACGGGTTAGGATTAGGTGACGGGTGAGGGTAAGGCTTCGGGGAAGGGTTAGGGTTAGGGTTCGGGCTAGGGTTAGTGTTAGGGGACGGGGAGGGTTTAGGGTCCAGGTGAGGGTACGACAAAGGTTTAGGGTGAGCGTACGTATGATGGCACGGGTTAGTGTTAGCGTACAGTTTAGGATTAGGGGACGGGCGAGGGTAAGGCTTCGGGAAAGGGTTAGGGATAGCATTAGGGCTAGGGTTAGGGTTAGGGGACGGGGACGGTTTAAGGTCCAGGTGAGGGTACGACAACGGTTTAGGGTGAGCGTATGTGTGAGGGCACGGGTTAGTGTTAGCGTACAGGTTAGGATTAGGGGACAGGTGAGGGTAAGGTTTCGAGCAAGGGTTAGGGTTAGGGTTCGGTCTAGGGTTAGGGACAGGGGACGGGACAGTTTAGGGTCCAGGTGAGGGTACGACAACGGTTTAGGGTGAGCGTACGTGTGAGGGCACCGGTTAGTGTTAGCGTACGGGTTAGGATTAGGGGACGGGTTAGTGTAAGGCTTTGGGGAAGGGTTAGGTTTAGGGTTCGGGCTAGGGTTAGAGTTAAGGAATGGGGATGGTTTAGGGTCCAGGTGAGGGTACGACAACAGTTTAGGGTGAGCGTACGTGTGAGTGCACGGGTTAGTGTTAGCGTACGGTTTAGGATTACGGGACGGGTGAGGGTAAGGCTTTGGGGAAGGGTTAGGGTTAGGGTTCGGGCTAGGGTTAGGGTTAGGGGACGGGGACGGTTTAGGGTCCAGGTGAGGGTACGACAACGGTTTAGGACGAGCGTACGTGTGAGGGCATGGGTTAGTGTAAGCGTACGGGTTAGGATTAGGGGACGGGTGAGGGTAAGGCTTCGGGGAAGGGTTAGGGTTAGGGTTCAGGCTAGGGTTAGCGTTAGGGGACGGAGACGGTTTAGGGTCCATGTGAGGGTACGACAACGGTTTTGGGTGAGCGTACGTGTGAGGGCACGGGTTAGTGGTAGCGTACGGTTTGAAATAGGGGACGGGTGAGGGTAAGGCTTCGGGAAAGGGTTAGGGTTAGGTTTCGGGCTAGGGTTAGGGTTAGGGTACGGGGACGGTTTAGGGTCAAGGTGAGGTTCCGACAGCGGTTTAGGGTGAGCGTACGTGTGAGAGCACGGGTTAGTGTCAGCGTACGGGTTAGGATTAGGTGACGGGTGAGGGTAAGGCTTCGGGGAAGGGTTAGGGTTAGGGTTCGGGCTAGGGTTAGGGTTAGGGGACGGGGATGGTTTAGGGTCCAGGTGAGGATTCAACAACGGTTTAGGGTGAGCGTACGTGTGGGGGCACCGGTTAGTGTTAGCGTACGGTTTAGGATTAGGGGACGGGTGAGGGTAAGGCTTTGCGGAAGTATTAGGGTTAGGGTTCGGGCTAGGGTTAGGGTTAGGGGACGGGGAAGGATTAGGGTCCAGGTGAGCGTATGAGAACGGTTTTGGGTGAGCGTATGTGTGAGGGCACGGGTTAGTGTTAGCGTATGGTTAGAAATAGGGGACGGGTGAGGGTAAGGCTTCGGGAAAGGGTTAGGGTTAGGGTTCGGGCTAGGGTTAGGGTTAGGGGACGGGGACGGTTTATGGTCAAGGTGAGGGTACGACAACGGTTTAGGGTGAGCGTACGTGTGAGGGCATGGGTTAGTGTTAGCGTACGGGTTAGGATTAGGGGACGGGTGAGGGTAAGGCTTCGGGGAAGTGTTAGGGTTAGGGTTCGGGCTAGGGTTAGGTTTAGGGGACGGGGACGGTTTAGGGTCCAGTTGAGGGCACGACAATGGTTTAGGGTGAGCTTACGTGTGAGGGCACCGGTTAGTGTTAGCGTACGGGTTAGGATTAGGGGACGGGTGATGGTAAGGCTTCGGGGTAGGGGTAGGTTTAGGGTTCGGGCTAGGGATAGGGTTAGGGGACGGGGACGGTTTAGGGTCTAGGTGAGGGTTCGACAACGGTTTAGGGTGAGCGTATATGTGAGGGCATGGGTTAGTGTTAGCGTACGGTTTAGGATTAGGGGACGGGAGAGGGTAAGACTTTGGGGAAGGGTTAGGGTTAGGGTTCGGGCTAGGGTTAGTGTTATGGGACGGGGACGGTTTAGGGTCCAGGTGAGGGTACGACAACGGTTTAGGTTGAGCGTACGTGTGAGGGCATGGGTTAGTGTTAGCGTACGGGTTAGGATTAGGTGACGGGAGAGGGTAAGGCTTCGGGGAAGGGTTAGGTTTAGGGTTCGGGCTAGGGTTAGGGTTAGGGGACGGGGACGGTTTAGGGTTCAGGTGAGGGTACGACAACGGTTTAGGGTTAGCGTACGTGTGAGGGCATGGGTTAGAGTTAGCATACGGTTTAGGATTAAGGGACGGGTTAGTGTAAGGCTTCGGAGAAGGGTTACGTTTAGGGTTCGGGCTAGGGTTAGGGTTAGGGGACGGGGACGGTTTAGGGTCCAGGTGAATTTACGACCACTGTTTAGGGTGAGCGTACGTTTGAGGGCACGGGTTAGTGTTAGCGTATGGGATAGGATTAGGGGATGGGTGAGTGTAAGGCTTCGGGGAAGGGTTATTGTTAGGGTTCGGGCTAGGGTTAGGGTTAGGGGACGGAGAAGGTTTAGGGACCAGGTGAGTGTACGACAACGGTTTTGGGTGAGCGTACATGTGAGGGCACGGGTTAGTGTTAGCGTACGGTTTGAAATAGGGGACGGGTGAAAGTAAGGCTTCGGGAAAGGGTTAGGGTTAGGGTTCGGGCTAGGGTTAGGGTTAGGGGACGGGGACGGTTAAGGGTCCAGGTGAGGGTACGACAACGGTTTAGGGTGAGCGTACGTGTGAGGGCACGGGTTAGTGTTAGCGTACGGGTTAGTATTAGGGGACAGGTGAGGGTAAGGTTTCGAGGAAGGGTTAGGATTAGTGTTCGGTCTAGGGTTAGTGTTAGGGGACGGGACGGTTTAGGGTCCAGGTGAGGGTACGACAACGGTTTTGGGTGATCGTACGTGTGAGGGCACGGGTTAGTGTTAGCGTACAGGTTACGATTAGGGGACGGGCGAGGGTAAGGCTTCGGGGAAGGGTTAGGGTTAGGGTTCGGGCTAGGGTTAGGGTTAGGGGACGGGGACAGTTCAGGGTCTAGGTGATGGTACGACAACGGTTTAGGGAGAGCGTACGTGTGAGGGCACGGGTTAGTGTTAGCGTACGGGTTAGTATTAGGGGACGGGTAAGTGTAAGGCTTCGGGGAGGTGTTAGAGTTAGGGTTCGGGCTAGGGTTAGGGTTAGGGGACGGGACGGTTTAGGGTCCAGGTGAGGGTATGACAACGGTTTAGGGTGAGCGTACGTGTGAGGGCACGGGTTAGTGTTAGCATACGGGTTAGGATTAGGGGACGGGTGAGGGTAAGGCTTCGGGGAAGTGTTAGAGTTAGGGTTCGGGCTAGGGTTAGGGTTAGGGGACGGGCACGGTTTAGGGTCCAGGTGAGTGTACGACAACAGTTTAGGGTGAGTGTTCGTGTGAGGGCACCGGTTAGTGTTAGCGTACGGGTTAGGATTAGGGGACGGGTGAGGGTAAGGCTTCGGGGAAGGGTTAGGGTTAGGGTTCCGGCTAGGGTTAGGGTTAGGGGACGGGGACCGTTTAGTGTCTGGATGAGGGTACGACAACGTTTTAGGGTGAGCGTACGTGTGAGGGCACGGGTTAGTGTTAGCGTACGGGTTAGGATATGAGGAGGGGTGAGGGTAAGGTTTCGAGGAAGGGTTAGGATTATGGTTCGGTCTAGGGTTAGTGTTAGGGGACGGGACGGTTTAGGGTCCAGGTGAGGGTACGACAACAGTTTAGGGTGAGCGTACGTGTGAGGGCATGGGTTAGTGTTAGCATACGGGTTAGGATTAGGGGACGGGTGAGGGTAAGGCTTTGGGGAAGGGTTTGGTTTAGGGTTCGGCCTAGGGTTAGGGTTAGGGGATGGGCACGTTTTAGGGTCCAGGTGAGGGTACGACAACGGTTGAGGACGAGCGTACGTGTGAGGGCACGGGTTAGTGTTAGCGTACAGGTTAGGATTAGGGGACGGGTGAGGGTAACGCTTCGGGGAAGTGTTAGGGTTAGGGTTCAGGCTAGGGATAGGGTTAGGGGACGGGTACGGTTTAGGGTCCAGGTGAGTGTACGACAACGGTATAGGTTGAGCGTACGTGTGAGGGCACGGGTTAGTGTTAGCGTACGGTTTGAAATAGGGGACGGGTGAGGGTAAGGCTTCGGTAAAGTGTTAGGGTTAGGTTTGGGGTTCGGGCTAGGGTTAGGGTTAGGGGACGGGCACGGTTTAGGGTCCAGGCGAGGGTACGACAACGGTTTACGGTGAGCGTACGTGTGAGGGCACGGGTTAGTGTTAGCATACGGGTTAGGATTAGGGGAAGGGTGAGGGTAAGGCTTCGGGGAAGGTTTAGGCTTAGGGTTCGGGCTAAGGTTAGGAATAGGGGACGGGGATGATTTACGGTCCAGGTGAGGGTACGACAATGGTTTAGGCTGAGCGTACGTGTGAGGGCACGGGTTAGTGTTAGCGTACGGGTTAGGATTAGGGGACGGGTGAGGGTAAGGCTTCGGGGAAGGGTTAGGGTTAGGGTACGGGCTAGGGTTAGGCTTAGGGGATGGGGAAGGTTTAGGGTCCAGGTGAGGGTATGACAACGGTTTAAGGTGAGCGTAAGTGTGAGGGCACCGGTTAGTGTTAGCATACGGGTTAGGATTAGGGGACCGGTGAGGGTAAGGCTTCGGGGAAGGGTTATGTTTAGGGTTCGGGCTAGGGTTAGGGTTAGGGGACGGGGACAGTTTAGGGTCCAGGTGAGGGTTCGACAACGGTTTAGGGTGAGCGTACATGTGAGGGAATGGGTTAGTGTTAGCGTACGGTTTAGGATTAGGGGATGGGTGAGGGTAAGGCTTTGGGGAAGGGTTATATTTAGGGTTCGGGCTAGGGTTAGGGTTAGGGGACGGGTGAGGGTAAGGCTTCGGGGAAGGGTTAGGGTTAGGGTTCCGGCTAGGGTTAGGGTTAGGGGACGGGGACCGTTTAGTGTCTGGATGAGGGTACGACAACTTTTTAGTGTGAGCGTACGTGTGAGGGCAAGGGTTAGTGTTAGCGTACGGGTTAGGATTAGGGGACGGGTAAGTGTAAGGCTTCGGGAAAGTGTTAGGGTTAGGGTTCGGGCTACGGTTAGGGTTAGGGGACGGGGACGGTTAAGGGTCCAGGTGAGGGTACGACAACGGTTTAGGGTGAGCGTTCGTGTGAGGGCACGGGTTAGTGTTACCGTACGGGTTAGGATTAGGGGACAGGTGAGGGTAAGGTTTCGAGGAAGGGTTAGGGTTAGGGTTCGGTCTAGGGTTAGGGATAGGGGACGGGACGGTTTAGGGTCCAGGTGAGGGTACGACCACTGTTTAGGGTGAGCGTACGTGTGAGGGCACCAGTTAGTGTTAGTGTACGCGTTATGATTAGGGGACGGGTGAGGGTAAGGCTTCGGGGAAGGGTTAGGTTTAGGGTTCGGGCTAGGGTTAGGCTTAGGGGACCGGGACGGTTTACTGTCCAGGTGAGGGTACCACAACTGTTTAAGGTGAGCGTACGTGTGAGGGCACGGGTTAGTGTTAGCGTACGGGTTAGGATTAGGGTACGGTTTAGGGTAAGGCTTCGGGGAAGGTTTAGGGTTAGGGTTAGGGCTAGGGTTAGGCTTAGGGGACGGGGACGGTCTAGGGTCCAGGTGAGGGTACGACAACAGTTTATTGTGAGCGTACGTGTGAGGACACGGGTTAGTGTTAGCGTACGGGTTAGAATTAGGGGCCGGGTGAAGGTAAGGCTTCGGGGAAGGGTTAGTGTTAGGGTTCGGGCTAGGGTTAGGGTTAGGGGACGGGGACGGTTTAGGGTCCATGTGAGTGTACGACAACGGTTTAGGGTGAGCGTACGTGTGAGGGCACGGGTTAGTTTTAGCGTACGGGTTAGGATTAGGGGACGGGTAAGTGTATGGCTTCGGGAAAAGGTTAGGGTTAGGGTTCGGGCTAGGGTTAGGGTTAGGGGATAGGGACGGTTTAGGGTCCAGGTGAGGGTACGACAACGGTTTAGGGTGAGCGTACGTGTGAGGGCACGGGTTAGTGTTAGCGTACGGGTTAGGATATGAGGAGGGGTGAGGGTAAGGTTTCGAGGAAGGGTTAGGATTACGGTTCGGTCTAGGGTTAGTGTTAGGGGACGGGACGGTTTAGGGTCCAGGTGAGGGTAAGACAACAGTTTAGGGTGAGCGTACGTGTGAGGGCATGGGTTAGTGTTAGCATACGGGTTAGGATTAGGGGACGGGTGAGGGTAAGGCTTTGGGGAAGGGTTTGGTTTAGGGTTCGGCCTAGGGTTAGGGTTAGGGGATGGGCACGTTTTAGGGTCCAGGTGAGGGTATGACAACGGTTGAGGACGAGCGTACGTGTGAGGGCACGGGTTAGTGTTAGCGTACGGTTTGAAATAGGGGACGGGTGAGGGTAAGGCTTCGGTAAAGTGTTAGGGTTAGGTTTGGGGTTCGGGCTAGGGTTAGGGTTAGGGGACGGGCACGGTTTAGGTTCCAGGTGAGGGTACGACAACGGTTTACGGTGAGCGTACGTGTGAGGGCACGGGTTAGTGTTAGCATACGGGTTAGGATTAGGGGAAGGGTGAGGGTAAGGTTTCGGGGAAGGTTTAGGCTTAGGGTTCGGGCTAAGGTTAGGATTAGGGGACGGGGATGATTTACGGTCCAGGTGAGGGTACGACAATGGTTTAGGGTGAGCGTACGTGTGAGGGCACGGGTTAGTGTTAGCGTACGGGTTAGGATTAGGGGACGGGTGAGGGTAAGGCTTCGGGGAAGGGTTAGGGTTAGGGTTCGGGGTAGGGTTAGGGTTAGGGGACGGGGACGGTTTAGGGTCCAGGTGAGGGTATGACAACGGTTTAGGGTGAGCGTAAGTGTGAGGGCACGGGTTAGTATTAGCGTACCGGTTAGGACTAGGGGACGGGTTAGTGTAAGGCTTCGGGGAAGGTTTAGGGTTAGGGTTCGGGCTAGGGTTAGGTTTAGGGGATGGGGACGGTTTAGGGTCCAGGTGAGGGTACCACAACGGTTTAGGGTGAGCGTACGTGTGAGGGCATGTTTTAGTGTTAGCGTACGGGTCAGGATTAGGGGACGGGTTAGGGTAAGGCTTCGGGGAAGTGTTAGAGTTAGGGTTCGGGCTAGCGTTAGGGTTAGGAGACGGGGACGGTTTAGGGTCCAGGTGAGGGTACGACAACTGTTTAGGGTGAGCGTACGTGTGTGGGCACGGGTTAGTGTTACCGTACAGGTTATGATTAGGGGACGGGCGAGGGTAAGGCTTCGGGGATGGTTTAGGGTTAGAGTTCGTTCTAGGTTTAGGGTTCGGGGATGGGGACGGTTTAGGATCCAGGTGAGGGTACGACAACGGTTTAGGGTGAGCGTACATGTGAGGGCACGGGTTAGTGTTAGCGTGTGGGTTAGGATTAGGTGACGGGTTAGTGTAAGGCTTCGGGGAAGGGTTATGATAAGGGTTCGGGCTAGGGTAAGTTTTAGGGGACAGGGACGGTTTAGGGTCCAGGTGAGGGTACGACAACGGTTTATGGTGAGCGTACGTGTCAGGACATGGGTTAGTGTTAGTGTACGAGTTAGGATTACGGGATGGGTTAGGGTAAAGGCTTCGGGGAAGGGTTAGTGTTAGGGTTCGGGCTAGGGTTAGGGTTAGGGGATGGGGACGGTTTAAGGTCTAGGTGAGTGTACGACAACAGTTTAGGGTGAGCGTATGTGTGAGGGCATGGGTTAGTGTTAGCGTACGGGTTAGGATTATGGGACGGGTGAGGGTAAGGCTTCGGGGAAGGGTTAGGGTTAGGGTTCCGGCTAGGGTTAGCGCTAGGAGACGGGGACGGTTTACGGTCCAGGTGAGTGTACGACAACGGTATAGGGTGAGCGTACTTGTGACGGCACGGGTTAGTGTTAGCGTACGGTTAGAAATAGGGGACGGGTGAGGGTAAGGCTTCGGGAAAATTTTAGGGTTAGGTTTAGGGTTTGGGCTAGGGTTAGGGTTAGGGGACGGGCACGATTTAGGGTCCAGGTGAGGGTACGACAACGGTTTAGGGTGAGCGTACGTGTGAGGGCACGGGTTAGTGTTAGCGTATGGGTTAGGATTAGGGGACGGGTGAGGGTAAGGCTTCGTGGAAGGGTTAGGTTTAGGGTTCGGGCTAGGGTTAGGGTTAGGGGACGGGGACGGTTTAGGGTCCAGGTGAGGGTACGACAACGGTTTAGGGTGAGCGTATGTGTGAGGGCACGGGTTAGTGTTAGCGTACAGGTTACGATTAGGGGACGGGCGAGGGTAAGGCTTCGGGGAAGGGTTAGGGTTAGTTTTCGGGCTAGGGTTAGGGTTAGGGGACGGGGACAGTTCAGGGTCTAGGTGCGGGTACGACAACGGTTTAGGGAGAGCGTACGTGTGAGGGCACGGGTTAGTGTTATAGTACGGGTTAGTATTAGGGGATGGGTAAGTGTAAGGCTTCGGGGAAGTGTTAGAGTTAGGGTTCGGGCTAGGGTTAGGGTTAGGGGACGGGGACGGTTTAGGGTCCAGGTGAGGGTATGACAAAGGTTTAGGGTGAGCGTACGTGTGAGGGAACGGGTTAGTGTTAGCATATGCGTTATGATTAGGGGACGGTTGAGGTTAAGGCTTCGGGGAAGGGTTAGGGTTAGGGTTCGGGCTAGGGTTAGGGTTAGGGGACGGTGACGGTTTAGGGTCCAGGTGAGGATACGACAACGGTTTAGGGTGAGTGTACGTGTTAGGGCACGGGTTAGTGTTAGTGTACGGGTTAGGATTAGGGGACGGGTGAGGGTAAGGCTTCGGGGAAGGGTTAGGGTTAGGGTTCGGGCTAGGGTTAGGGTTAGGGAACGGGGACGGTTTAGGGTCCAGGTGAGGGTACGACTTCGGCTTAGGGTGAGCGTATGTGTGAGGGCACGGGTTAGAATTAGCGTACCAGTTAGGATTAGGGGACGGGTTAGTGTAAGGCTTCTGGCAAGGGTTAGGGTTAGGGTTCGGGCTAGGGTTAGGCTTAGGGGACGGGGACGGTTTACTGTCCAGGTGAGGGTACCACAACTGTTTAGGGTGAGCGTACGTGAGAGGGCACTGGTTAGTGTTAGCGTACGGGTTAGGATTAGGGTACGGTTTAGGGTAAGGCTTCGGGGAAGGTTTAGGGTTAGGATTAGGGCTTGGGTTAGGCTTAGGGGACGGGGACGGTCTAGGGTCCATGTGAGTGTACGACAACGGTTTAGGGTGAGCGTACGTGTGAGGGCACGGGTTAGTTTTAGCGTACGGGTTAGGATTAGGGGACGGGTAAGTGTATGGCTTCGGGAAAAGGTTAGGGTTAGGGTTCGGGCTAGGGTTAGGGTTAGGGTATGGGGACGGTTTAGGGTCCAGGTGAGGGTACGACAACGGTTTAGGGTGAGCGTACGTGTGAGGGCACGGGTTAGTGTTAGCGTACGGGTTAGGATTAGGGGACAGGTGAGGGTAAGGTTTCCAGGAAGGGTTAGGATTAGGGTTCGGTCTAGGGTTAGTGATAGTGGACGGGACGGTTTAGGGTCCAGGTGAGGGTACGACAACGGTTTTGGGTGAGCGTACGTGTGAGGGCACCGCTTAGTGTTAGCGTACGTGTTAGGATATGAGGAGGGGTGCGGGTAAGGCTTCGGGGAAGGATTAGGTTTAGGTTTCAGGCTAGGGTTAGAGTTAGGGGACGGGGAATGTTTAGGTTCCAGGTGAGGGTACGACAACAGTTTAGGGTGAGCGTACGTGTGAGGGCACGGGTTAGTGTTAGCATACGGGTTAGGATTAGGGGAAGGGTGAGGGTAAGGCTTTGGGGAAGGGTTAGGGTTAGGGTTCGGGGTAGGGTTAGGGTTAGGGGACGGGCACGTTTTAGGGTCCAGGTGAGGGTACGACAACGGTTTAGGAGGAGCGTACGTGTGAGGGCACGGGTTAGTGTTAGCATACGGGTTAGGATTAGGGGACGGCTGAGGGTAAGGCTTCAGGGAATGGTTAGGGTTAGGGTTCAGGCTAGGTTTAGGGTTACGGGACGGGGACGGTTTAGGGTCCAGGTGAGTGTACGACAACAGTTTAGGGTGAGCGTACGTGTGAGGGCACGGGTTAGTGTTAGCGTACGGGTTAGGATTAGGGGACGTGTGAAGGTAAGGCTTCCGGGAAGGGTTAGGTTTAGGGTTCGGGCAAGGGTTAGGGTTAGGGGACGGGGACGGTTTAGGGGCCAGGTGAGGGTACGACAACGGTTCAGGGTGAGCGTACGTGTGAGGGCACGGGTTAGTGTTAGCGTACAGGTTAGGATTAAGTGACGGGCGAGGCTAAGGCTTCGGGGAAGAGTTAGGGTTAGAGTTCGGGCTAGGGTTAGGGTTAGGGGACGGGGACGGTTTAGGGTCCAGGTGAGGATACGACAACGGTTTCGGGTGAGCTTACGTGTGAGGGCACGGGTTAGTGTTAGCGTACGGGTTAAAATTAAGGGACGGGTGAGAGTAAGGTTTCGGAGAAGGGTTAGGGTTAGGGTTCGGGCTAGGGTTAGGATTAGGGGAAGGGGACGATTTAGGGTCCAGGTGAGGGTACGACAACGGTTTAGGGCGAGCGTACGTGTGAGGGCACCGGTTAGTGTTATTGTACGGGTTAGGATTAGGGGACGTGTGAGGATAAGGCTTCGGGGAATTTTTAGGGTTAGGGTTCGGGCTACGGTTAGGGTTAGGGGACGGGCACGGTTTAGGGTCCAGGTGAGGGTACAACAATGGTTTAGTGTGAGCGTACGTGTGAGGGCACGGGTTAGTGTTAGCGTATGGGTTAGGATTAGGGGACGGGTGAGGGTAAGGCTTTGGGGAAGGGTTAGTGTTAGGGTTCGGTCTAGGGTTAGGGTTAGGGGACGGGCACGTTTTAGGGTCCAGTTGAGGGTACGACAACGGTTTAGGAGGAGCGTACGTTTGAGGGCACGGTTTAGTGTTAGCGTACTGTAAGAAATAGGGGACGGGTGAGGGTAAGGCTTCGGGAAAGTGTTAGGGTTAGGTTTAGGGTTCGGGCTAGGGTTAGGGTTAGGGGACGGGGACGGTTTAGGGTCCAGGTGAGCGTACGAAAACGGTTTAGGTGAGCGTACGTGTGAGGGCACGGGTTAGTGTAGCGTACGGGTTAGGATTATGGGACGGGTGAAGGTAAGGCTTCGGGGAAGGATTAGGGATAGGGTTCGGGCTAGGGTTAGGGTTAGGGGACAGGAAAGGTTTAGGTTCCAGGTGATGGTACGACAACGGTTTAGGGTGAGCGTACGTGTGAGGGCACAGGTTAGTGTTAGCTTACGGGTTAGGATTAGGGGACGCGTTACGGTTAGGGTTCGGGGAAGGGTTAGGGTTAGGGTTCGGGCTAGGGTTAGGGTTAGGGGATGTGGACTGTTTAGGGTCCAGGTGAGGGTAGAACAACGGTTTAGAGTGAGCGTACGTGTGAGGACACAGGTTAGTGTTAGCATACGGGTCAGGATTAGGGGACGGGTGAGGGTAAGGCTTTGGGGAAGGGTTAGGGTTAGGGTTCGGGCTAGGGTTAGGTTTAGGGAACGGGCACGTTTTAGGGTCCAGGTGAGGGTACGACAACGGTTTAGGACGAGCGTACGTGTGAGGGCACGGGTTAGTGTTAGCGTACGGGTTAGGATTAGGGGACGGGTGAGAGTAAGGCTTCGGGGAAGTGTTAGGGTTAGGGTTCAGGCTAGGGTTAAGGTTAGGGGACGGGGAAGGTTTAGGGTCCAGGTGAGTGTACGACAATGGTTTAGGGTGAGCGTACGTGTGAGGGCACGGGTTAGTGTTAGCGTACGGTTAGAAATAGGGGACGGGTGAGGGTAAGGCTTCGGGAAAGTGTTAGGGTTAGGGTTAGGGTTCGGGCTAGGGTTAGGGTTAGGGGATGGGGACGGTTTAGGGTCCAGGTGAGGGTACAACAACGGTTTCGGGTGAGCGTACGTGTGAGGGAACCGGTTAGTGTTAGCGTACGTGTTAGGATTTGGGGAGGGGTGAGGGTAAGGCTTCGGGCAATGGTTAGGTTTAGGGTTCGGGCTAGGGTTAGAGTTAGGGGACGGGGAAAGTTTAGGTTCTAGGTGAGGGTACGACAACAGTTTAGGGTGAGAGTACGTGTGAGGGCACGTGTTAGTGTTAGCATACGGTTTAGGATTAGGGGACGGGTGAGGGTAAGGCTTTGGGGAAGGGTTAGGGTTAGGGTTCGGTCTAGGGTTAGGGTTAGGGGACGGGCAGGTTTTAGGGTCCAGGTGAGGGTACGACAACGGTTTAGGAGGAGCGTACGTTTGAGGGCACGGGTTAGCGTTAGCGTACGGGTTAGGATTAGGGGACGGCTGAGAGTAAGGCTTCGGGGAATGGTTAGGGTTAGGGTTCAGGCTAGGTTTAGGGTTAGGGGATGGGGACGGTTTAGGGTCCAGGTGAGTGTACGACAACGGTTTAGGGTGAGTGTACGTGTGAGGGCACGGGTTAGTGTTAGCGTATGGTTAGAAATAGGGGACGGGTGAGGGTAAGGCTTCGGGAAAGTGTTAGGGTTAGGGTTAGGGTTCGGGCTAGGGTTAGGGTTAGGGGACTGAGAAGGTTTAGGGTCCAGGTGTGGGTACGACAATGGTTTAGGGTGAGCGTACGTGTGAGGGCACGGTTAGTGTTAGCATACGGGTTAGGATTACGAGACGTGTTAGGGTAAGGCTTCGGGGAAGGGATAGGGCTAGAGTTCGTGCCAGGGTTAGGGTTAGGGGACGGGGACGGTTTAGGGTTCAGGTGAGGGTACGACAACGGTTTAGGTTGAGCGTACGTGTGAGGGCACGTGTTAGTGTTAGCATACGGTTTAGGATTAGGGGAAGTGTGAGGATAAGGCTTCGGGGAAGGTTTAGGCTTAGGGTTCGGGCTAAGGTTAGGATTAGGGGACGGGGATGGTTTAGGGTCCAGGTGAGGGTACGACAACGGTTTAGAGTGAGCGTACGTGTGAGGGCAACTGTTAGTGTTCGCGTACGGGTTAGGATTAGGGGACGGGTGAGGTAAGGCTTTGGGGAAGGGTTAGGGTTAGGGTTCGGGCTAGGGTTAGGGTTAGGGGACGGGGACGGTTTAGGGTCTTGGTGAGGGTACGACAACGGTTTAGGGTGAGCGTACGTGTGAGGGCACGGGTTAGTGTTAGGGTACGGGTTAGGATTAGGGGACGGGTTAGGGTAAGGCTTCGGGGAAGGGTTAGGTTTATGGTTCGGGCTAGGGTTAGAGTTAGGGGACGGGGATGGTTTAGGGTCCAGGTGAGGGTACGACAACAGTTTAGGGTGAGCGTACGTGTGAGGGCACCGGTTAGTGTTAGCGTACGGGTTAGGATTAGGGGACGGGTAAGTGTAAGGCTTCGGGAAAGTGTTAGGGTTAGGGTTCGGGCTACGGTTAGGGTTAGGGGACGGGGACGGTTAAGGGTCCAGGTGAGGGTACGACAACGGTTTAGGGTGAGCGTTCGTGTGAGGGCACGGGTTAGTGTTACCGTACGGGTTAGGATTAGGGGACAGGTGAGGGTAAGGTTTCGAGGAAGGGTTAGGGTTAGGGTTCGGTGTAGGGTTAGGGATAGGGGATGGGACGGTTTAGGGTCCAGGTGAGGGTACGACCACTGTTTAGGGTGAGCGTACGTGTGAGGGCACCAGTTAGTGTTAGTGTACGCGTTATGATTAGGGGACGGGTGAGGGTAAGGCTTCGGGGAAGGGTTAGGTTTAGGGTTCGGGCTAGGGTTAGGCTTAGGGGACCGGGACGGTTTACTGTCCAGGTGAGGGTACCACAACTGTTTAAGGTGAGCGTACGTGTGAGGGCACGGGTTAGTGTTAGCGTACGGGTTAGGATTAGGGTACGGTTTAGGGTAAGGCTTCGGGGAAGGTTTAGGGTTAGGGTTAGGGCTAGTGTTAGGCTTAGGGGACGGGGACGGTCTAGGGTCCAGGTGAGGGTACGACAACAGTTTATTGTGAGCGTACGTGTGAGGACACGGGTTAGTGTTAGCGTACGGGTTAGAATTAGGGGCCGGGTGAAGGTAAGGCTTCGGGGAAGGGTTAGTGTTAGGGTTCGGGCTAGGGTTAGGGTTAGGGGACGGGGACGGTTTAGGGTCCATGTGAGTGTACGACAACGGTTTAGGGTGAGCGTACGTGTGAGGGCACGGGTTAGTTTTAGCGTACGGGTTATGATTAGGGGACGGGTAAGTGTATGGCTTCGGGAAAAGGTTAGGGTTAGGGTTCGGGCTAGGGTTAGGGTTAGGGGATAGGGACGGTTTAGGGTCCAGGTGAGGGTACGACAACGGTTTAGGGTGAGCGTACGTGTGAGGGCACGGGTTAGTGTTAGCGTACGGGTTAGGATATGAGGAGGGGTGAGGGTAAGGTTTCGAGGAAGGGTTAGGATTAAGGTTCGGTCTAGTGTTAGTGTTAGGGGACGGGACGGTTTAGGGTCCAGGTGAGGGTACGACAACAGTTTAGGGTGAGCGTACGTGTGAGGGCATGGGTTAGTGTTAGCATACGGGTTAGGATTAGGGGACGGGTGAGGGTAAGGCTTTGGGGAAGGGTTTGGTTTAGGGTTCGGCCTAGGGTTAGGGTTAGGGGATGGGCACGTTTTAGGGTCCAGGTGAGGGTACGACAACGGTTGAGGACGAGCGTACGTGTGAGGGCACGGGTTAGTGTTAGCGTACAGATTAGGATTAGGGGACGGGTGAGGGTAACGCTTCGGGGAAGTGTTAGGGTTAGGGTTCAGGCTAGGGATAGGGTTAGGGGATGGGGACGGTTTAGGGTCCAGGTGAGTGTACGACAACGGTATAGGTTGAGCGTACGTGTGAGGGCACGGGTTAGTGTTAGCGTACGGTTTGAAATAGGGGACGGGTGAGGGTAAGGCTTCGGTAAAGTGTTAGGGTTAGGTTTGGGGTTCGGGCTAGGGTTAGGGTTAGGGGACGGGCACGGTTTAGGGTCCAGGTGAGGGTACGACAACGGTTTACGGTGAGCGTACGTGTGAGGGCACGGGTTAGTGTTAGCATACGGGTTAGGATTAGGGGAAGGGTGAGGGTAAGGCTTCGGGGAAGGTTTAGGCTTAGGGTTCGGGCTAAGGTTAGGATTAGGGGACGGGGATGATTTACGGTCCAGGTGACGGTACGACAATGGTTTAGGGTGAGCGTACGTGTGAGGGCACGGGTTAGTGTTAGCGTACGGGTTAGGATTAGGGGACGGGTGAGGGTAAGGCTTCGGGGAAGGGTTATATTTAGGGTTCGGGCTAGGGTTAGAGTTAGGGGACGGGGACGGTTTAGGGTCCAGGTGAGGGTACGACAACGGTTTAGAGTGAGCGTACGTGTGAGGGCACGGGTTAGTGTTAGCGTGCGGGTTAGGATTAGGAGACTGATGAGGGTAAGGCTTCGGGGAAGGGTTAGGGTTAGGGTTCGGGGTAGGGTTAGGGTTAGGGGACGGGGACGGTTTAGGGTCCAGGTGAGGGTATGACAACGGTTTAGGGTAAGCGTAAGTGTGAGGGCACGGGTTAGTATTAGCGTACCGGTTAGGACTAGGGGACGGGTTAGTGTAAGGCTTCGGGGAAGGTTTAGGGTTAGGGTTCGGGCTAGGGTGAGGTTTAGGGGATGGGGACGGTTTAGGGTCCAGGTGAGGGTACCACAACGGTTTAGGGTGAGCGTACGTGTGAGGGCATGGGTTAGTGTTAGCGTACGTGTTAGGATTAGAGGACGGTTTAAGGTAAGGCTTCGGGGAAGGGTTAGGGTTAGGGTTCGTGCTAGGGTTAGGGTTAGGGGACGGGGACGGTTTACGGTCCAGGTGAGGGTACGACAACTGTTTAGGGCGAGCGTACGTGTGAGGGCATGTTTTAGTGTTAGCGTACGGGTTAGGATTAGGGGACGGGTTAGGGTAAGGCTTCGGGGAAGGGTTAGAGTTAGGGTTCGGGCTAGCGTTAGGGTTAGGAGACGGGGACGGTTTAGGGTCCAGGTGAGGGTACGACAACTGTTTAGGGTGAGCGTACGTGTGTGGGCACGGGTTAGTGTTACCGTACAGGTTATGATTAGGGGACGGGCGAGGGTAAGGCTTCGGGGATGGTTTAGGGTTAGAGTTCGTTCTAGGGTTAGGGTTAGGGGATGGGGACGGTTTAGGATCCAGGTGAGGGTACGACAACGGTTTAGGGTGAGCGTACATGTGAGGGCACGGGTTAGTGTTAGCGTGTGGGTTAGGATTAGGTGACGGGTTAGTGTAAGGCTTCGGGGAAGGGTTATGGTAAGGGTTCGGGCTAGGGTAAGTTTTAGGGGACAGGGACGGTTTAGGGTCCAGGTGAGGGTACGACAACGGTTTATGGTGAGCGTACGTGTCAGGGCATGGGTTAGTGTTAGTGTATGAGTTAGGATTACGGGATGGGTTAGGGTAAAGGCTTCAGGGAAGGGTTAGTGTTAGGGTTCGGGCCAGGGTTAGGGTTAGGGGATGGGGACGGTTTAAGGTCTAGGTGAGTGTACGACAACAGTTTAGGGTGAGCGTATGTGTGAGGGCATGGGTTAGTGTTAGCGTACGGGTTAGGATTACGGGACGGGTGAGGGTAAGGCTTCGGGGAAGGGTTAGGGTTAGGGTTCGGGCTAGGGTTAGCGCTAGGAGACGGGGACGGTTTACGGTCCAGGTGAGTGTACGACAACGGTATAGGGTGAGCGTACTTGTGACGGCACGGGTTAGTGTTAGCGTACGGTTAGAAATAGGGGACGGGTGAGGGTAAGGCTTCGGGAAAATTTTAGGGTTAGGTTTAGGGTTTGGGCTAGGGTTAGGGTTAGGGGACGGTGACGGTTTAGGGTCCAGGTGAGGATACGACAACGGTTTAGGGTGAGTGTACGTGTTAGGGCACGGGTTAGTGTTAGTGTACGGGTTAGGATTAGGGGACGGGTGAGGGTAAGGCTTCGGGGAAGGGTTAGGGTTAGGGTTCGGGCTAGGGTTAGGGTTAGGGAACGGGGACGGTTTAGGGTCCAGGTGAGGGTACGACTTCGGCTTAGGGTGAGCGTATGTGTGAGGGCACGGGTTAGAATTAGCGTACCAGTTAGGATTAGGGGACGGGTTAGTGTAAGGCTTCTGGCAAGGGTTAGGGTTAGGGTTCGGGCTAGGGTTAGGCTTAGGGGACGGGGACGGTTTACTGTCCAGGTGAGGGTACCACAACTGTTTAGGGTGAGCGTACGTGAGAGGGCACTGGTTAGTGTTAGCGTACGGGTTAGGATTAGGGTACGGTTTAGGGTAAGGCTTCGGGGAAGGTTTAGGGTTAGGATTAGGGCTTGGGTTAGGCTTAGGGGACGGGGACGGTCTAGGGTCCATGTGAGTGTACGACAACGGTTTAGGGTGAGCGTACGTGTGAGGGCACGGGTTAGTTTTAGCGTACGGGTTAGGATTAGGGGACGGGTAAGTGTATGGCTTCGGGAAAAGGTTAGGGTTAGGGTTCGGGCTAGGGTTAGGGTTAGGGTATGGGGACGGTTTAGGGTCCAGGTGAGGGTACGACAACGGTTTAGGGTGAGCGTACGTGTGAGGGCACGGGTTAGTGTTAGCGTACGGGTTAGGATTAGGGGACAGGTGAGGGTAAGGTTTCCAGGAAGGGTTAGGATTAGGGTTCGGTCTAGGGTTAGTGATAGTGGACGGGACGGTTTAGGGTCCAGGTGAGGGTACGACAACGGTTTTGGGTGAGCGTACGTGTGAGGGCACCGCTTAGTGTTAGCGTACGTGTTAGGATATGAGGAGGGGTGCGGGTAAGGCTTCGGGGAAGGATTAGGTTTAGGTTTCAGGCTAGGGTTAGAGTTAGGGGACGGGGAATGTTTAGGTTCCAGGTGAGGGTACGACAACAGTTTAGGGTGAGCGTACGTGTGTGGGCACGGGTTAGTGTTAGCATACGGGTTAGGATTAGGGGAAGGGTGAGGGTAAGGCTTTGGGGAAGGGTTAGGGTTAGGGTTCGGGGTAGGGTTAGGGTTAGGGGACGGGCACGTTTTAGGGTCCAGGTGAGGGTACGACAACGGTTTAGGAGGAGCGTACGTGTGAGGGCACGGGTTAGTGTTAGCATACGGGTTAGGATTAGGGGACGGCTGAGGGTAAGGCTTCAGGGAATGGTTAGGGTTAGGGTTCAGGCTAGGTTTAGGGTTACGGGACGGGGACGGTTTAGGGTCCAGGTGAGTGTACGACAACAGTTTAGGGTGAGCGTACGTGTGAGGGCACGGGTTAGTGTTAGCGTACGGTTAGAAATAGGGGACGGGTGAGGGTAAGGCTTTGGGAAAGTGTTAGGGTTAGGGTTAGGGTTCGGGGTAGGGTTAGGGTTAGGGGACGGGGAAGGTTTAGGGTCCAGGTGAGGGTACAACAACGGTTTAGGGTGAGCGTACGTGTGAGGGCACGGTTAGTGTTAGCATACGGGTTAGGATTACAGGACGTGTTAGGGTAAGGCTTCGGGGAAGGGTTAGGGCTAGAGTTCGGGCTAGGGTTAGGGTTAGGGGACGGGGACGGTTTAGGGTCCAGGTGAGTGTACGACAACGGTTTAGGGTGAGCGTACGTGTCAGGGCATGGGTTAGTGTTAGCGTACGGTTTAGTATTAGGAGACGGGTTTGTGTAAGGCTTCGAGGAAGGGTTAGGGCTAGGGTTCGGGCTACGGTTAGGGTTAGGGGACGGGGACGGTTTAGGGTCCAGGTGAGGGTACGACAACGGTTTAGGGTGAGCGTACGTGTGAGGGCACTGGTTAGTGTTAGAGTACGGGTTAGGATTAGGGGATGGGTTAGTGTAAGCTTTCAAGCAAGGGTTAGGGATAGGGTTCGGGCTAGGGTTAGGGTTAGGGGATGGGGATGGTTTAGGGTCCAGGTGAGGGTACGACAACGGTTTAGGGTGAGCGTACGTGTGAGGGCACGGGTTAGTGTTAGCGTACGGGTTAGGATTAGGGGACGTGTGAAGGTAAGGCTTCCGGGAAGGGTTAGGTTTAGGGTTCGGGCAAGGGTTAGGGTTAGGGGACGGGGACGGTTTAGGGGCCAGGTGAGGGTACGACAACGGTTCAGGGTGAGCGTACGTATGAGGGCACGGGTTAGTGTTAGCGTACAGGTTAGGATTAAGTGACGGGCGAGGCTAAGGCTTCGGGGAAGAGTTAGGGTTAGAGTTCGGGCTAGGGTTAGGGTTAGGGGACGGGGACGGTTTAGGGTCCAGGTGAGGATACGACAACGGTTTCGGGTGAGCTTACGTGTGAGGGCACGGGTTAGTGTTAGCGTACGGGTTAAAATTAAGGGACGGGTGAGAGTAAGGTTTCGGAGAAGGGTTAGGGTTAGGGTTCGGGCTAGGGTTAGGATTAGGGGAAGGGGACGATTTAGGGTCCAGGTGAGGGTACGACAACGGTTTAGGGCGAGCGTACGTGTGAGGGCACCGGTTAGTGTTATTGTACGGGTTAGGATTAGGGGACGTGTGAGGATAAGGCTTCGGGGAATTTTTAGGGTTAGGGTTCGGGCTACGGTTAGGGTTAGGGGACGGGGACGGTTTAGGGTCCAGGTGAGGGTACAACAATGGTTTAGTGTGAGCGTACGTGTGAGGGCACGGGTTAGTGTTAGCGTATGGGTTAGGATTAGGGGACGGGTGAGGGTAAGGCTTTGGGGAAGGGTTAGTGTTAGGGTTCGGTCTAGGGTTAGGGTTAGGGGACGGGCACGTTTTAGGGTCCAGTTGAGGGTACGACAACGGTTTAGGAGGAGCGTACGTTTGAGGGCACGGTTTAGTGTTAGCGTACTGTAAGAAATAGGGGACGGGTGAGGGTAAGGCTTCGGGAAAGTGTTAGGGTTAGGTTTAGGGTTCGGGCTAGGGTTAGGGTTAGGGGACGGGGACGGTTTAGGGTCCAGGTGAGCGTACGAAAACGGTTTAGGTGAGCGTACGTGTGAGGGCACGGGTTAGTGTAGCGTACGGGTTAGGATTATGGGACGGGTGAAGGTAAGGCTTCGGGGAAGGATTAGGGATAGGGTTCGGGCTAGGGTTAGGGTTAGGGGACAGGAAAGGTTTAGGTTCCAGGTGATGGTACGACAACGGTTTAGGGTGAGCGTACGTGTGAGGGCACAGGTTAGTGTTAGCTTACGGGTTAGGATTAGGGGACGCGTTACGGTTAGGGTTCGGGGAAGGGTTAGGGTTAGGGTTCGGGCTAGGGTTAGGGTTAGGGGATGTGGACTGTTTAGGGTCCAGGTGAGGGTAGAACAACGGTTTAGAGTGAGCGTACGTGTGAGGACACAGGTTAGTGTTAGCATACGGGTCAGGATTAGGGGACGGGTGAGGGTAAGGCTTTGGGGAAGGGTTAGGGTTAGGGTTCGGGCTAGGGTTAGGTTTAGGGAACGGGCACGTTTTAGGGTCCAGGTGAGGGTACGACAACGGTTTAGGACGAGCGTACGTGTGAGGGCACGGGTTAGTGTTAGCGTACGGGTTAGGATTAGGGGACGGGTGAGAGTAAGGCTTCGGGGAAGTGTTAGGGTTAGGGTTCAGGCTAGGGTTAGGGTTAGGGGACGGGGAAGGTTTAGGGTCCAGGTGAGTGTACGACAATGGTTTAGGGTGAGCGTACGTGTGAGGGCACGGGTTAGTGTTAGCGTACGGTTAGAAATAGGGGACGGGTGAGGGTAAGGCTTCGGGAAAGTGTTAGGGTTAGGGTTAGGGTTCGGGCTAGGGTTAGGGTTAGGGGATGGGGACGGTTTAGGGTCCAGGTGAGGGTACAACAACGGTTTCGGGTGAGCGTACGTGTGAGGGAACCGGTTAGTGTTAGCGTACGTGTTAGGATTTGGGGAGGGGTGAGGGTAAGGCTTCGGGCAATGGTTAGGTTTAGGGTTCGGGCTAGGGTTAGAGTTAGGGGACGGGGAAAGTTTAGGTTCTAGGTGAGGGTACGACAACAGTTTAGGGTGAGAGTACGTGTGAGGGCACGTGTTAGTGTTAGCATACGGTTTAGGATTAGGGGACGGGTGAGGGTAAGGCTTTGGGGAAGGGTTAGGGTTAGGGTTCGGTCTAGGGTTAGGGTTAGGGGACGGGCAGGTTTTAGGGTCCAGGTGAGGGTACGACAACGGTTTAGGAGGAGCGTACGTTTGAGGGCACGGGTTAGCGTTAGCGTACGGGTTAGGATTAGGGGACGGCTGAGAGTAAGGCTTCGGGGAATGGTTAGGGTTAGGGTTCAGGCTAGGTTTAGGGTTAGGGGATGGGGACGGTTTAGGGTCCAGGTGAGTGTACGACAACGGTTCAGGGTGAGTGTACGTGTGAGGGCACGGGTTAGTGTTAGCGTATGGTTAGAAATAGGGGACGGGTGAGGGTAAGGCTTCGGGAAAGTGTTAGGGTTAGGGTTAGGGTTCGGGCTAGGGTTAGGGTTAGGGGACTGAGAAGGTTTAGGGTCCAGGTGTGGGTACGACAATGGTTTAGGGTGAGCGTACGTGTGAGGGCACGGTTAGTGTTAGCATACGGGTTAGGATTACGAGACGTGTTAGGGTAAGGCTTCGGGGAAGGGATAGGGCTAGAGTTCGTGCCAGGGTTAGGGTTAGGGGACGGGGACGGTTTAGGGTTCAGGTGAGGGTACGACAACGGTTTAGGTTGAGCGTACGTGTGAGGGCACGTGTTAGTGTTAGCATACGGTTTAGGATTAGGGGAAGTGTGAGGGTAAGGCTTCGGGGAAGGTTTAGGCTTAGGGTTCGGGCTAAGGTTAGGATTAGGGGACGGGGATGGTTTAGGGTCCAGGTGAGGGTACGACAACGGTTTAGGGTGAGCGTACGTGTGAGGGCAACTGTTAGTGTTCGCGTACGGGTTAGGATTAGGGGACGGGTGAGGTAAGGCTTTGGGGAAGGGTTAGGGTTAGGGTTCGGGCTAGGGTTAGGGTTAGGGGACGGGGACGGTTTAGGGTCTTGGTGAGGGTACGACAACGGTTTAGGGTGAGCGTACGTGTGAGGGCACGGGTTAGTGTTAGGGTACGGGTTAGGATTAGGGGACGGGTTAGGGTAAGGCTTCGGGGAAGGGTTAGGTTTATGGTTCGGGCTAGGGTTAGAGTTAGGGGACGGGGATGGTTTAGGGTCCAGGTGAGGGTACGACAACAGTTTAGGGTGAGCGTACGTGTGAGGGCACCGGTTAGTGTTAGCGTACGGGTTAGGATTAGGGGACGGGTAAGTGTAAGGCTTCGGGAAAGTGTTAGGGTTAGGGTTCGGGCTACGGTTAGGGTTAGGGGACGGGGACGGTTAAGGGTCCAGGTGAGGGTACGACAACGGTTTAGGGTGAGCGTTCGTGTGAGGGCACGGGTTAGTGTTACCGTACGGGTTAGGATTAGGGGACAGGTGAGGGTAAGGTTTCGAGGAAGGGTTAGGGTTAGGGTTCGGTGTAGGGTTAGGGATAGGGGATGGGACGGTTTAGGGTCCAGGTGAGGGTACGACCACTGTTTAGGGTGAGCGTACGTGTGAGGGCACCAGTTAGTGTTAGTGTACGCGTTATGATTAGGGGACGGGTGAGGGTAAGGCTTCGGGGAAGGGTTAGGTTTAGGGTTCGGGCTAGGGTTAGGCTTAGGGGACCGGGACGGTTTACTGTCCAGGTGAGGGTACCACAACTGTTTAAGGTGAGCGTACGTGTGAGGGCACGGGTTAGTGTTAGCGTACGGGTTAGGATTAGGGTACGGTTTAGGGTAAGGCTTCGGGGAAGGTTTAGGGTTAGGGTTAGGGCTAGTGTTAGGCTTAGGGGACGGGGACGGTCTAGGGTCCAGGTGAGGGTACGACAACAGTTTATTGTGAGCGTACGTGTGAGGACACGGGTTAGTGTTAGCGTACGGGTTAGAATTAGGGGCCGGGTGAAGGTAAGGCTTCGGGGAAGGGTTAGTGTTAGGGTTCGGGCTAGGGTTAGGGTTAGGGGACGGGGACGGTTTAGGGTCCATGTGAGTGTACGACAACGGTTTAGGGTGAGCGTACGTGTGAGGGCACGGGTTAGTTTTAGCGTAAGGGTTATGATTAGGGGACGGGTAAGTGTATGGCTTCGGGAAAAGGTTAGGGTTAGGGTTCGGGCTAGGGTTAGGGTTAGGGGATAGGGACGGTTTAGGGTCCAGGTGAGGGTACGACAACGGTTTAGGGTGAGCGTACGTGTGAGGGCACGGGTTAGTGTTAGCGTACGGGTTAGGATATGAGGAGGGGTGAGGGTAAGGTTTCGAGGAAGGGTTAGGATTAAGGTTCGGTCTAGTGTTAGTGTTAGGGGACGGGACGGTTTAGGGTCCAGGTGAGGGTACGACAACAGTTTAGGGTGAGCGTACGTGTGAGGGCATGGGTTAGTGTTAGCATACGGGTTAGGATTAGGGGACGGGTGAGGGTAAGGCTTTGGGGAAGGGTTTGGTTTAGGGTTCGGCCTAGGGTTAGGGTTAGGGGATGGGCACGTTTTAGGGTCCAGGTGAGGGTACGACAACGGTTGAGGACGAGCGTACGTGTGAGGGCACGGGTTAGTGTTAGCGTACAGATTAGGATTAGGGGACGGGTGAGGGTAACGCTTCGGGGAAGTGTTAGGGTTAGGGTTCAGGCTAGGGATAGGGTTAGGGGATGGGGACGGTTTAGGGTCCAGGTGAGTGTACGACAACGGTATAGGTTGAGCGTACGTGTGAGGGCACGGGTTAGTGTTAGCGTACGGTTTGAAATAGGGGACGGGTGAGGGTAAGGCTTCGGTAAAGTGTTAGGGTTAGGTTTGGGGTTCGGGCTAGGGTTAGGGTTAGGGGACGGGCACGGTTTAGGGTCCAGGTGAGGGTACGACAACGGTTTACGGTGAGGGTACGTGTGAGGGCACGGGTTAGTGTTAGCATACGGGTTAGGATTAGGGGAAGGGTGAGGGTAAGGCTTCGGGGAAGGTTTAGGCTTAGGGTTCGGGCTAAGGTTAGGATTAGGGGACGGGGATGATTTACGGTCCAGGTGACGGTACGACAATGGTTTAGGGTGAGCGTACGTGTGAGGGCACGGGTTAGTGTTAGCGTACGGGTTAGGATTAGGGGACGGGTGAGGGTAAGGCTTCGGGGAAGGGTTATATTTAGGGTTCGGGCTAGGGTTAGGGTTAGGGGACGGGGACGGTTTAGGGTCCAGGTGAGGGTACGACAACGGTTTAGAGTGAGCGTACGTGTGAGGGCACGGGTTAGTGTTAGCGTGCGGGTTAGGATTAGGAGACTGATGAGGGTAAGGCTTCGGGGAAGGGTTAGGGTTAGGGTTCGGGGTAGGGTTAGGGTTAGGGGACGGGGACGGTTTAGGGTCCAGGTGAGGGTATGACAACGGTTTAGGGTAAGCGTAAGTGTGAGGGCACGGGTTAGTATTAGCGTACCGGTTAGGACTAGGGGACGGGTTAGTGTAAGGCTTCGGGGAAGGTTTAGGGTTAGGGTTCGGGCTAGGGTGAGGTTTAGGGGATGGGGACGGTTTAGGGTCCAGGTGAGGGTACCACAACGGTTTAGGGTGAGCGTACGTGTGAGGGCATGGGTTAGTGTTAGCGTACGTGTTAGGATTAGAGGACGGTTTAAGGTAAGGCTTCGGGGAAGGGTTAGGGTTAGGGTTCGTGCTAGGGTTAGGGTTAGGGGACGGGGACGGTTTACGGTCCAGGTGAGGGTACGACAACTGTTTAGGGCGAGCGTACGTGTGAGGGCATGTTTTAGTGTTAGCGTACGGGTTAGGATTAGGGGACGGGTTAGGGTAAGGCTTCGGGGAAGGGTTAGAGTTAGGGTTCGGGCTAGCGTTAGGGTTAGGAGACGGGGACGGTTTAGGGTCCAGGTGAGGGTACGACAACTGTTTAGGGTGAGCATACGTGTGTGGGCACGGGTTAGTGTTACCGTACAGGTTATGATTAGGGGACGGGCGAGGGTAAGGCTTCGGGGATGGTTTAGGGTTAGAGTTCGTTCTAGGGTTAGGGTTAGGGGATGGGGACGGTTTAGGATCCAGGTGAGGGTACGACAACGGTTTAGGGTGAGCGTACATGTGAGGGCACGGGTTAGTGTTAGCGTGTGGGTTAGGATTAGGTGACGGGTTAGTGTAAGGCTTCGGGGAAGGGTTATGGTAAGGGTTCGGGCTAGGGTAAGTTTTAGGGGACAGGGACGGTTTAGGGTCCAGGTGAGGGTACGACAACGGTTTATGGTGAGCGTACGTGTCAGGGCATGGGTTAGTGTTAGTGTATGAGTTAGGATTACGGGATGGGTTAGGGTAAAGGCTTCAGGGAAGGGTTAGTGTTAGGGTTCGGGCCAGGGTTAGGGTTAGGGGATGGGGACGGTTTAAGGTCTAGGTGAGTGTACGACAACAGTTTAGGGTGAGCGTATGTGTGAGGGCATGGGTTAGTGTTAGCGTACGGGTTAGGATTACGGGACGGGTGAGGGTAAGGCTTCGGGGAAGGGTTAGGGTTAGGGTTCGGGCTAGGGTTAGCGCTAGGAGACGGGGACGGTTTACGGTCCAGGTGAGTGTACGACAACGGTATAGGGTGAGCGTACTTGTGACGGCACGGGTTAGTGTTAGCGTACGGTTAGAAATAGGGGACGGGTGAGGGTAAGGCTTCGGGAAAATTTTAGGGTTAGGTTTAGGGTTTGGGCTAGGGTTAGGGTTAGGGGACGGGCACGATTTAGGGTCCAGGTGAGGGTACGACAACGGTTTAGGGTGAGCGTACGTGTGAGGGCACGGGTTAGTGTTAGCGTATGGGTTAGGATTAGGGGACGGGTGAGGGTAAGGCTTCGTGGAAGGGTTAGGTTTAGGGTTCGGGCTAGGGTTAGGGTTAGGGGACGGGGACGGTTTAGGGTCCAGGTGAGGGTACGACAACGGTTTAGGGTGAGCGTATGTGTGAGGGCACGGGTTAGTGTTAGCGTACAGGTTACGATTAGGGGACGGGCGAGGGTAAGGCTTCGGGGAAGGGTTAGGGTTAGTTTTCGGGCTAGGGTTAGGGTTAGGGGACGGGGACAGTTCAGGGTCTAGGTGCGGGTACGACAACGGTTTAGGGAGAGCGTACGTGTGAGGGCACGGGTTAGTGTTATAGTACGGGTTAGTATTAGGGGATGGGTAAGTGTAAGGCTTCGGGGAAGTGTTAGAGTTAGGGTTCGGGCTAGGGTTAGGGTTAGGGGACGGGGACGGTTTAGGGTCCAGGTGAGGGTATGACAACGGTTTAGGGTGAGCGTACGTGTGAGGGAACGGGTTAGTGTTAGCATATGCGTTATGATTAGGGGACGGTTGAGGTTAAGGCTTCGGGGAAGGGTTAGGGTTAGGGTTCGGGCTAGGGTTAGGGTTAGGGGACGGTGACGGTTTAGGGTCCAGGTGAGGATACGACAACGGTTTAGGGTGAGTGTACGTGTTAGGGCACGGGTTAGTGTTAGCGTACGGGTTAGGATTAGGGGACGGGTGAGGGTAAGGCTTCGGGGAAGGGTTAGGGTTAGGGTTCGGGCTAGGGTTAGGGTTAGGGAACGGGGACGGTTTAGGGTCCAGGTGAGGGTACGACTTCGGCTTAGGGTGAGCGTATGTGTGAGGGCACGGGTTAGAATTAGCATACCAGTTAGGTTTAGGGGACGGGTTAGGGTAAGGCTTCTGGCAAGGGTTAGGGTTAGGGTTCGGGCTAGGGTTAGGCTTAGGGGACGGGGACGGTTTACTGTCCAGGTGAGGGTACCACAACTGTTTAGGGTGAGCGTACGTGAGAGGGCACTGGTTAGTGTTAGCGTACGGGTTAGGATTAGGGTACGGTTTAGGGTAAGGCTTCGGGGAAGGTTTAGGGTTAGGATTAGGGCTTGGGTTAGGCTTAGGGGACGGGGACGGTCTAGGGTCCATGTGAGTGTACGACAACGGTTTAGGGTGAGCGTACGTGTGAGGGCACGGGTTAGTTTTAGCGTACGGGTTAGGATTAGGGGACGGGTAAGTGTATGGCTTCGGGAAAAGGTTAGGGTTAGGGTTCGGGCTAGGGTTAGGGTTAGGGTATGGGGACGGTTTAGGGTCCAGGTGAGGGTACGACAACGGTTTAGGGTGAGCGTACGTGTGAGGGCACGGGTTAGTGTTAGCGTACGGGTTAGGATTAGGGGACAGGTGAGGGTAAGGTTTCGAGGAAGGGTTAGGATTAGGGTTCGGTCTAGGGTTAGTGATAGTGGACGGGACGGTTTAGGGTCCAGGTGAGGGTACGACAACGGTTTTGGGTGAGCGTACGTGTGAGGGCACCGCTTAGTGTTAGCGTACGTGTTAGCATATGAGGAGGGGTGCGGGTAAGGCTTCGGGGAAGGTTTAGGTTTAGGTTTCAGGCTAGGGTTAGAGTTAGGGGACGGGGAATTTTTAGGTTCCAGGTGAGGGTACGACAACAGTTTAGGGTGAGCGTACGTGTGAGGGCACGGGTTAGTGATAGCATACGGGTTAGGATTAGGGGAAGGGTGAGAGTAAGGCTTTGGGGAAGGGTTAGGGTTAGGGTTCGGGGTAGGGTTAGGGTTAGGGGACGGGCACGTTTTAGGGTCCAGGTGAGGGTACGACAACGGTTTAGGAGGAGCGTACGTGTGAGGGCACGGGTTAGTGTTAGCATACGGGTTAGGATTAGGGGACGGCTGAGGGTAAGGCTTCGGGGAATGGTTAGGGTTCGGGTTCAGGCTAGGTTTAGGGTTAGGGAACGGGGACGGTTTAGGGTCCAGGTGAGTGTACGACAACAGTTTAGGGTGAGCGTACGTGTGAGGGCACGGGTTAGTGTTAGCGTACGGTTAGAAATAGGGGACGGGTGAGGGTAAGGCTTTGGGAAAGTGTTAAGGTTAGGGTTAGGGTTCGGGGTAGGGTTAGGGTTAGGGGACGGGGAAGGTTTAGGGTCCAGGTGAGGG
This sequence comes from Orcinus orca, assembly GCF_937001465.1. Lineage (NCBI taxonomy): Eukaryota > Metazoa > Chordata > Mammalia > Artiodactyla > Delphinidae > Orcinus > Orcinus orca. The sequence goes on from NC_064563.1 coordinate 39,443,947, forward strand.
TACGACAACGGTTTAGGGTGAGCGTACGTGTGAGGGCACGGTTAGTGTTAGCATACGGGTTAGGATTACAGGACGTGTTAGGGTAAGGCTTCGGGGAAGGGTTAGGGCTAGAGTTCGGGCTAGGGTTAGGGTTAGGGGACGGGGACGGTTTAGGGTCCAGGTGAGTGTACGACAACGGTTTAGGGTGAGCGTACGTGTCAGGGCATGGGTTAGTGTTAGCGTACGGTTTAGTATTAGGAGACGGGTTTGTGTAAGGCTTCGAGGAAGGGTTAGGGCTAGGGTTCGGACTAGGGTTAGGGTTAGGAGACGGGGACGGTTTAGGGTCCAGGTGAGGGTACGACAACGGTTTAGGGTGAGCGTACGTGTGAGGGCACTGGTTAGTGTTAGAGTACGGGTTAGGATTAGGGGATGGGTTAGTGTAAGCTTTCAAGCAAGGGTTAGGGATAGGGTTCGGGCTAGGGTTAGGGTTAGGGGACGGGGATGGTTTAGGGTCCAGGTGAGGGTACGACAACGGTTTAGGGTGAGCGTACGTGTGAGGGCACGGGTTAGTGTTAGCGTACGGGTTAGGATTAGGGGACGTGTGAAGGTAAGGCTTCCGGGAAGGGTTAGGTTTAGGGTTCGGGCAAGGGTTAGGGTTAGGGGACGGGGACGGTTTAGGGGCCAGGTGAGGGTACGACAACGGTTCAGGGTGAGCGTACGTGTGAGGGCACGGGTTAGTGTTAGCGTACAGGTTAGGATTAAGTGACTGGCGAGGCTAAGGCTTCGGGGAAGAGTTAGGGTTAGAGTTCGGGCTAGGGTTAGGGTTAGGGGACGGGGACGGTTTAGGGTCCAGGTGAGGATACGACAACGGTTTCGGGTGAGCTTACGTGTGAGGGCACGGGTTAGTGTTAGCGTACGGGTTAAAATTAAGGGACGGGTGAGAGTAAGGTTTCGGAGAAGGGTTAGGGTTAGGGTTCGGGCTAGGGTTAGGATTAGGGGAAGGGGACGATTTAGGGTCCAGGTGAGGGTACGACAACAGTTTAGGGCGAGCGTACGTGTGAGGGCACCGGTTAGTGTTATTGTACGGGTTAGGATTAGGGGACGTGTGAGGATAAGGCTTCGGGGAATTTTTAGGGTTAGGGTTCGGGCTACGGTTAGGGTTAGGGGACGGGGACGGTTTAGGGTCCAGGTGAGGGTACAACAATGGTTTAGTGTGAGCGTACGTGTGAGGGCACGGGTTAGTGTTAGCGTATGGGTTAGGATTAGGGGACGGGTGAGGGTAAGGCTTTGGGGAAGGGTTAGTGTTAGGGTTCGGTCTAGGGTTAGGGTTAGGGGACGGGCACGTTTTAGGGTCCAGTTGAGGGTACGACAACGGTTTAGGAGGAGCGTACGTTTGAGGGCACGGTTTAGTGTTAGCGTACTGTAAGAAATAGGGGACGGGTGAGGGTAAGGCTTCGGGAAAGTGTTAGGGTTAGGGTTAGGGTTCGGGCTAGGGTTCGGGTTAGGGGACGGGGACGGTTTAGGGTCCAGGTGAGCGTACGAAAACGGTTTAGGTGAGCGTACGTGTGAGGGCACGGGTTAGTGTAGCGTACGGGTTAGGATTATGGGACGGGTGAAGGTAAGGCTTCGGGGAAGGATTAGGGATAGGGTTCGGGCTAGGGTTAGGGTTAGGGGACAGGAAAGGTTTAGGTTCCAGGTGATGGTACGACAACGGTTTAGGGTGAGCGTACGTGTGAGGGCACAGGTTAGTGTTAGCTTACGGGTTAGGATTAGGGGACGGGTTACGGTTAGGGTTCGGGGAAGGGTTAGGGTTAGGGTTCGGGCTAGGGTTAGGGTTAGGGGATGTGGACTGTTTAGGGTCCAGGTGAGGGTAGAACAACGGTTTAGAGTGAGCGTACGTGTGAGGGCATAGGTTAGTGTTAGCATACGGGTCAGGATTAGGGGACGGGTGAGGGTAAGGCTTCGAGGAAGGTTTAGGCTTAAGGTTCGGGCTAAGGTTAGGATTAGGGGACGGGGAAGGTTTAGGGTCCAGGTGAGGGTACGACAACGGTTTAGGGTGAGCGTACGTGTGAGGGCACCGGGTAGTGTTCGTGTACGGGTTAGGATTAGGGGACGGGTGAGGGTAAGGCTTCGGGAAGGGTTAGGGTTAGGGTTCGGGCTAGGGTTAGGTTTAGGGCACGGGGACGGTTTAGGGTCTGGGTGAGGTTACGACAACGGTTTAGGGTGAGCGTACGTGTGAGGGCACGGGTTAGTGTTAGCGTACGGGTTAGGATTAGGTGACGGGTAAGTGTAAGGCTTCGGGAAAGTGTTAGGTTTAGGGTTCGGGCTACGGTTAGGGTTCGGGGACGGGGACGGTTTAGGGTCCAGGTGAGGGTATGACAACGGTTTAGGGTGAGCGTACGTGTGAGGGCAGGGGTTAGTGTTAGCGTACGGGTTAGGATAAGGGGACAGGTGAGGGTAAGGCTTCGGGGAAGGGTTAGGGTTAGGATTCTGGCTAGGGTTAGGGTTAGGGGACGGGGATGGTTTAGGGTCCAGGTGAGGGTACGACAACGGTTTAGGGTGAGCGTACGTGTGAGGGCATGGGTGAGTGTTAGCGTACGGGTTAGGATTAGGTGACGGGAGAGGGTAAGGCTTCGGGGAAGGGTTAGGGTTAGGGTTCGGGCTCGGGTTAGGGTTAGGGGATGGGGACAGTTTAGGGTCCAGGTGAATTTACGACCACTGTTTAGGGTGAGCGTATGTTTGAGGGCACGGGTTAGTGTTAGCGTACGGGTTAGGATTAGGGAATGGGTGAGTGTAAGGCTTCGGGGAAGGGTTAGGGTTACGGTTCGGGTTAGGGTTAGGGTTCGAGGTAGGGTTAGGGTTAGGGGACGGAGAAGGTTTACGGTCCAGGTGAGGGTACGACAACGGTTTAGGGTGAGCATAGGTGTGAGGGCACGGGTTAGTGTTAGTGTACGTGTTAGGATTAGGTGACGGGTGAGTGTAAGGCTTCGGGGAAGTGTTAGGATTAGGTTTCGGGCTAGGGTTAGGGTTAGCGGACGGGGACGGTTTAGGGTCCAGGTGAGTTTACCACAACTGTTTAGGGTGAGTGTACGTGTGAGGGCACAGGTTAGTGTTAGCGTATGGGTTAGGATTAGAGGACGGGGGAGGGTAAGGCTTCGGGGAAGGGTTAGGGTTAGAGTTCGGGCTAGGGTTAGGGTTAGGGGACAGGGACGGTTTAGGGTCCAGGTGAGGGTACGACATCGGCTTAGGGTGAGCGTACGTGTGAGGGAACGGGTTAGTGTTAGCGTACGGGTTAGGATTAGGGGACGGGTGAGGGTAAGATTTCGAGGAAGGGTTAGGGTTATGGTTCGGTCTAGGGTTAGGGATAGGGGACGGGACGGTTTAGGGTCCAGGTGAGGCTACGACAACGGTCTAGGGTGAGCATACGTGTGAGGGCACCGGTTAGTGTTAGCATACGGGTTAGGAGTAGGGGACGGGTGAGGGTAAGGCTTCGGGGAAGGGTTAGGTTTATTGTTCGGGCTAGGGTTACAGTTAGGGGACGGGGTCGGTTTAGGGTCCAGGAGAGGTACGACAACAGTTTAGGGTGAGCTTACGTGTGAGGGCACGGGTTAGTGTTAGCGTACGGGTTAGAATTAGGGTACGGGTTAGGGTAAGGCTTCAGAGTAGGGTTACAGCTAGAGTTCGGGCTAGGGTTAGGGTTAGGGGACGGGGACGGCTTAGGATCCTGGTGAGTGTACGACAACGCTTTAGGGTGAGCGTACGTGTAAGGGCATGGGTTAGTGTTAGCGTATGGTTTAGGATTAGGACACGGGTTTGTGTAAGGCTTCGAGCAAGGGTTAGGGCTAGGGTTCGGGCTAGGGTTATGGTTAGGAGACGGGGACGGTTTAGGCTCCAGGTGAGGGTACGACAACGTTTTAGGGTGAGCGTACGTGTGAGGGAACTGGTTAGTGTTAGCGTACGGGTTAGGATTAGGGGATAATTTAGTGTAAGATTTCAGGCAAGGGTTAGGGATAGGGTTCGTGCTAGGGTTAGGGTTAGGGGACGGGGATGGTTTAGGGTCCAGGTGAGGGTACGACAAAGGTTTAGGGTGAGCGTACGTGCGAGGGCACGGGTTAGTGTTAGCGTACGGGTTAGGATTAGGGGACTGGTGAGGGTAAGGCTTCGGGGAGGGTTAGGGTTAGGGTTCGGGCTAGGGTTAGGGTTAGGGGACGGGGATGGTTTAGGGTCCAGGTGAGGGTACAGCAATGGTTTAGGGTGAACGTACGTGTGAGGGCACGGGTTACTGTTAGCGTACGGGTTAGGATTAGGGGATGGGTGAGGGTAAGGCTTCGGGGAAGGGTTAGGGTTAGGGTTCGGGCTAGGGTTAGGGTTAGGGTCCGGGGACGGTTTAGGGTCCAGGTGAGTGTACGACAACGGTTTAGGGTGAGCGTACGTGTCAGGGCACGGGTTAGTGTTAGCGTATGGTTTAGGATTAGGGGACGGGTGAAGGTAAGGCTTCGGGGAAGCGTTAGGGTTAGGGTTCGGGCTAGGGTTAGGGTTAGGGCACGGGGATGCTTTAGGGTCCTGGTGAGGGTACGACAACGGTTTAGGGTGAGCGTACGTGTGAGGGCACAGGTTAGTTTTAGCGTACGGGTTAGGATTAGGGGACGGGTGAGGGTAAGGCTTTGGGGAAGGGTTAGGGTTAGCGTTCGGGCTAGGGTTAGGGTTAGGGGACGGGGACGTTTTAAGGTCCAGGTGAGGGTATGACAACGGTTTAGGACGAGCGTACGTGTGAGGGCACGGGTTTTGTTAGCGTACGGGTTAGGATTAGGGGACGGGTGAGGATAAGGCTTCAGGGAAGGGTTAGGTTTAGGGTTCAGGCTAGGGTTAGGGTTAGAGGATGGGGACGGTTTTGGGTCCAGGTGAGTGTACGAGAACATTTTAGAGTGAGCGTACCTGTGAGGGCACGGGTTAGTGTTAGCGTACGTGTTACGATTAAGGGACGGTTGAGTGTAAGGCTTCGGCGAAGAGTTAGGGTTAGGGTTCGGGCTAGGGTTAGGATTAGGGTACGGGGTCGGTTTAGGGTCCAGGTGAGGGTACGACAACGGTTAAGGATGAGCGTACGTGTGAGGGCACGGGTTAGTGTTAGCGTATGGGTTAGGATTAGGGGACGGGTTCAGGTAAGGCTTCAGAGAAGGCTTAGTGTTAGGGTTCGGGCTAGGGTTAGGGTTAGGTGATGGGGACGGTTTAGGGTCCAGGTGAATTTACGACCACTGTTTAGGGTGAGCGTACGTTTTAGGGCAAGGGTTAGTGTTAGCGTACGGGTTAGGATTAGTGGATGGGTGAGTGTAAGGCTTCGGGGAAGGGTTAGGGTTAGGGTTCGGGCTAGGGTTAGGGTTAGGGGACGGAGAAGGTTTAGGGTCCAGGTGAGGGTACGACAACGGTTTAGGGTGAGCGTACGTTTGAGGGCACGGTTAGTGTTAGCATACGGGTTAGGATTACGGGACGTGTTAGGGTAAGGCTTCGGGGAAGGGTTAGGGCTAGGGTTCGGGCTAGGTTTAGGGTTAGGGGACGGGGACCGTTTAGGGCCCAGGTGAGGGTATGAGAACGGTTTAGGGTGAGCGTACGTGTGAGGGCACGGGTTAGTGTTAGCGTACGGGTTAGGATTAAGTGACGGGTTAGGGTAAGGCTTCGGGGAAGTGTTAGGGTTAGGGTTCGGGCTAGGGTTAGGGTTAGGGGGCGGGGACGGTTTAGGGTCCAGGTGAGGGTACGACAACGGTTTAGGGTGAGTGTACGTGTGAGGGCACGGTTTAGTGTTAGCGTACGGGTTAGGAATAGGGGACGGTTTAGGGTAAGGCTTCGGGGAAGGTTTAGGGTTAGGGTTTGCCCTAGGGTTAGGGTTAGGGGACGGGGAAAGTTTAGGGTCCAGGTGAGGGCACGACAAAGTTTAGGGTGAGTGTAGGTGTGAGGGTACGGGTTAGTGTTAGCGTACGGGTTAGGATTAGGGGACGGGTGAGGGTAAGGCTTCGGGGAAGGGTTAGGGTTAGGATTCGTGCTAGGGTTAGGGGTAGGGGATGGGGACGGTTTAGGGTCCAGGTGAGGGTATGACAACGGTTTAGGCTGAGCGTACATGCGAGGGCACGGGTTAGTGTTAGCGTACGTGTTAGGATTAGTTGAGGGTTGAGGGTAAGGCTTCGGGGAAGGGTTAGGGTTAGGTTTCGTGCTAGGGTTAGGTTTAGGGGACGGGGACAGTTTAGGGTCCAGGTGAATTTACGACCACTGTTTAGGGTGAGCGTATGTTTGAGGGCACGGGTTAGTGTTAGCGTACGGGTTAGGATTAGGGGATGGGTGAGTGTAAGGCTTCGGGGAAGGGTTAGGGTTACGGTTCGGGTTAGGGTTAGGGTTCGAGGTAGGGTTAGGGTTAGGGGACGGGGACGGTTTAGCGTCCTGGTGAGGCTACGAGAACGGTTTAGGGTGAGCGTACGTGTGAGGGCACGGGTTAGTGTTAGCGTACGGTTAGAAATAGGGGACGGGTGAGGTAAGGCTTCGGGAAAGGGTTAGGGTTAGGGTTCGGGCTAGGGTTAGGGTTAGGCGACGGGGAAGGGTTAGGGTCAAGGTGAGGGTATGACAACGGTATAGAGTGAGAGTACGTGTGAGGGCATGGGTTAGTGTTAGCGTACTGGTTAGGATTAGGGGACGGGTTAGGGTAAGGCTTCGGAGAAGTGTTAGGGTTAGGGTTCGGGCTAGGGTTAGGGTTAGGGGACGGGGAAGGTTTAGGGTACAGCTGAGGGTACGACAACGGTTTAGGGTGAGCGTACGTGTGAGGGCACCGGTTAGTGTTAGCGTACGTTTTAGGGTTAGGGGATGTGTGAGGGTAAGGCTTCGGGGAAGGTTTAGGGTTAGGGTTCGGGCTAGGGTTACGGTTAGGGGATGGGGACTGTTTAGGGTCCAGGTGAAGGTACGACAACGGTTTAGGGTGAGTGTACGTGTGAGGGCAGGGGATAGTGTTAGCGTACGGGTTAGGATTAGGGGACGGGTGAGGGTAAGGCTTCGGGGAAGGTTTAGGGTTAGGGTTTGCGCTAGGGTTAGGGTTAGGGTATGGGGAAGGTTTAGGGTCCAGATGAGTGTACGACAACGGTTTAGGGTGAGCGTACGTGTCAGGGCATGGGTTAGTGTTAGCGTACGGTTTAGGATTAGGAGACGGGTTAGTGTAAGGCTTCGAGGAAGGGTTAGGGCTAGGGTTCGGGCTAAGGTTAGGGTGAGGAGACGGGGACGGTTTAGGGTCCAGGTGAGGGTACGACAATAGTTTAGTGTGAGCGTACGTGTGAGGGAACTGGTTAGTGTTACCGTACGGGTTAGGATTAGGGGATGGGTTAGTGTAAGGTTTCAGGCAAAGGTTAGGGATAGGGTTCGGGCTAGGGTTAGGGCTAGGGGATGGGGACGGTTTAGGGTCCAGGTGAGGATACGACAACGGTTTAGGGTGAGCGTACATGTGAGGGCACGGGATACTGTTAGCGTATGGGTTAGTATTAGGGGACGGGTAAGTGTAAGGCTTCAGGGAAGTGTTAGAGTTAGGGTTCGGGCTAGGGTTAGGGTTAGGGGACGGGGACGGTTTAGGGTCCAGTTGAGTGTACGACAACGGTTTATGGTGAGCGTACGTGTGAGCGCACGGGTTAGTGTTAGCATACGGGTTACGATTAGGGGACGGGTGAGGGCAAGGCTTCGGGGAAGGGTTAGGTTTATGGTTCGGGCTAGGTTTAGAGTTAGGGGACAGGGACGGTTTAGGGTCCAGTTGAGTGTACGACAACGGTTTATGGTGAGCGTACGTGTGAGGGCACGTGTTAGTGTTAGCGTACGGTTTAGGATTAGGGGATGGGTGAGGGTAAGGCTTTGGGGAAGGGTTAGGGTTAGGGTTCGGGCTAGGGTTAGGGTTAGGGGACGGGGACGGATTAGCGTCCAGGTGAGGGTACGACAACGGTTTAGGACGAGCGTACGCGTGAGGGCACGGTTTAGTGTAAGCGTACGGGTTAGGATTAGGGGACGTGTGAGGGTAAGGCTTTGGGGAAGGGTTAGGGTAAGGGATAAGGCTAGGGTTATGGTTAGGGGACGTAGACGGTTTAGGGTCCAGGTGAGGGTACGACAACGGTTTTGGGTGAGCGTACGTGTGAGGGCACGGGTTAGTGTTAGCGTACGGGTTAGGATTAGGGGACGGGTGAGCGTAAGGCTTCGGGGAAGGGTTAGGGTTAGGGTTCGGGCTAGGGTTAGGGTTAGGGGACGGGGACGGTTTAGGGTCCACGTGAGGGTACGAAACGGTTTAGGGTGAGCGTACGTGTGAGTGCACGGGTTAGTGTTAGCGTATGAGTTAGGATTGGGGGACGGGTGAGGGTAAGGCTTCGGGGAAGGGTTAGGGTTAGGTTTCGGGCTAGGGTTAGTGTTAGGGGATGGGGACGGTTTAGGATCCAGGTGAGGGTACGACAACGGTTTAGGGTGAGCGTACGTGTGAGGGCACGGGTTATTGTTAGCGAATGGGTTAGGATTGGGGGACGGGTGAGGGCAAGGCTTCGGGGAAGGGTTAGGGTTAGGGTTTGGGCTAGGGTTAGGGTTAGGGAACGGGGACGGTTTAGGGTCCAGGTGAGGGTACGACATCGGCTTAGGGTGAGCGTACGTGTGAGGGCACGGGTTAGAATTAGTGTACCGGTTAGGATTAGGGGACGGGTTAGGGTAAGGCTTCGGGGAAGGTTTAGGGTTAGGGTTCGGGGTAGGGTTAGGCTTAGGTGACGGGGAAGGTTTACTGTCCAGGTGAGGGTACCACAACTGTTTAGGGTGAGCGTACGTGTGAGGGCATGGGTTAGAGTTAGCGTACGGGTTAGGATTAGAGGACGTGTTAGGGTAAGGCTTCGGGGAAGGGTTAGGGTTAGGGTTCGTGCTAGGGTTAGGGTTAGGGGACGGGGACGGTTTAGGGCCCAGGTGAGGGTACGACAACTGTTTAGGGTGAGCGTACGTGTGAGGGCACCAGTTAGTGTTTGCGTACGGGTTAGGTTTAGGGGACGGGTGAGGGAAAGGCTTCGGGGAAGGGTTAGGTTTATGGTTCGGGCTAGGGTTAGAGTTAGGGGACGGGGACGGTTTAGGGTCCAGGTGAGGGTACAGCAACAGTTTAGGGAGAGCGTACGTGTGAGGGCACGGGTTAGTGTTACCGTACGGTTTAGGATTATGGGACGGGTGAGGGTAAGGCTTTGGGGAAGGGTTGGGGTTAGGGTTCGGGCTAAGGTTAGGGTTAGGGGACGGGGACGGATTAGCGTCCAGGTGAGGGTACGACAACGGTTTAGGACGAGCGTACGTGTGAGGGCACGGGTTAGTGTAAGCGTACGGGTTAGGATTAGGGGACGTGTGAGTGTACGGCTTTGGGGAAGGGTTAGGGTGAGGGTTAAGGCTAGGGTTATGGTTAGGGGACGTAGACGGTTTAGTGTCCAGGAGAGGGTACGAAACGGTTTAGGGTGAGCGTACGTGTGAGTGCACGGGTTAGTGTTAGCGTACGGGTTAGGATTAGGGGACGGGTGAGGGTAAGGCTTCGGGGAAGGGTTAGGTTTAGGGTTCGGGCTAGGGATAGGTTTAGGGGATGGGGACGGTTTAGGGTCCCGGTGAGGGTACGACAACGGTTTAGGGTGAGCGTACATGTGAGGGCACGGGTTAATGTTAGCGTACGGGTTAGTATTAGGGGATGGGTGAGGGTAAGGCTTCCGGGAATGGTTAGTGTTAGGGTTGGGGCTAGGGTTAGTGTTAGGAGATGGGGACGGTTTAGGGTCCAGGTGAGGGTACGACAACGGTTTAGAGTGAGCGTACGTTTGAGGGCACGGGTTAGTGTTAGCGTATGGGTTAGGATTGGGGGATGGGTGAGGGTAAGGCTTCGGGGAAGGGTTAGGGTTGGGGGACGGGGACGGTTTAGGGTCCAGGTGAGGGTACGACAACTGTTTAGGGTGAGCGTACGTGTGAGGGCACGGGTTAGTGTTAGCGTACGGGTTAGGATTAGGGGACGGGTAAGTGTATGGCTTCAGGAAAGGGTTAGGGTTAAGGTTCGGGCTAGGGTTAGGGTTAGGGGATGGGGACGGTTTAGGGTCTAGGTGAGGGTACGACAACGGTTTAGGGTGAGCGTACGTGTGAGGGCAAGGGTTAGTGTTAGCGTACAGGTTAGGATTAGGGGACAGGTGAGGGTAAAGTTTCGAGGTAGGGTTAGGGTTAGGGTTCGGTCTAGGGTTAGGGTTAGGGGACGGGACGGTTTAGGGTCCAGGTGAGTGTACGACAACGGTTTAGGATGAGCGTTCGTATGCGGGCACCGATTAGTGTTAGCGTATGTGTTAGGATTTGGGGAGGGGTGAGGGTAAGGTTTTGGGGAAGGGTTAGTTATAGGGTTCGGTCTAGGGTTAGAGTTAGGGGACGGGGACGGTTTAGGTTCCAGGTGAGGGTACGACAACAGTTTAGGGTGAGCGTGCATGTGAGGGCATGGGTGAGTGTTAGCATACGGGTTAGGATTAGGGGACGGGTGAGGGTAAGGCTTTGGGGAAGGGTTAGATTTAGGGTTCGGTCTAGGGTTAGGGTTAGGGAACGGGTACGCTTTAGGGTCCAGGTGAGGGTACGACAACGGTTTAGGACGAGCGTACGTGTGAGGGCACGGGTTAGTGTTAGCGGACGGGTTAGGATTAGGGGATGGGTGAGGGTAAGGCTTCAGGGAAGTGTTAGGTTTAGGGTTCAGGCTAGGGTTAGGGTTAGGAGAAGGGGACGGTTTAGGGTCCAGGTGAGTGTACGACAACGGTTTAGGGTGAGCGTACGTGTGAGGGCACGGGTTAGTGTTAGCGTACGTTTAGAAATAGGGGACGGGTGAGGGTAAGGCTTCGGGAAAGTGTTAGGGTTAGGGTTAGGGTTCGGGCTCGGGTTAGGGTTAGGGGACGGGCATGGTTTAGGGTCCAGGTGAGGGTATGACAACTGTTTAGGGTGAGCGTACGTGTGAGGGCACAGGTTAGTGTTAGCGTACAGGTTAGGATTAGGGGACGGGTAAATGTAAATCTTCGGGAAAGGGTTATGTTTAGGGTTCGGGCTACGGTTAGGGTTAGGGGACGGTGACGGTTTAGGGTCCAGGTGAGGGTACGACAACGGTTTAGGGTGAGCGTACGTGTGAGGGCACGGGTTAGTGTGAGCGTACGGGTTAGGATTAAGGAACAGGTGAGGGTAAGGTTTCGAGGAAGTGTTAGGGTTAGGGTTAGGTCTAGGTTTAAAGTTAGGGGACGGGATGGTTTAGGGTCCAGGTGAGGGTACAACAACAGTTTAGGGTGAGCGTACGTGTGAGGGCATGGGTTAGTGTTAGCGTACGGGTTAGGATTAGGGGATGGGTGAGGGTAAGGCTTCGGGGAAGGGTTAGGGTCAGGGTTCGGGCTAGGGTTAGGGTTAGGGGACGGGGACGGTTTAGGGTCCAGGTGAGGGTACGACAACGGTTTAGGGTGAGCGTACGTGTGAGGGCACGGGTTAGCGTTAGCGTACAGGTTAGGATTATGGGACGGGCGAGGTTAAGGCTTCGGGGAAGTGTTAGGGTTAGTGTTCGGGTTAGGGTTAGTGTTAGGGGACGGGGACGGTTTAGGGTCCAGGTGAGTGTATGACAACTGTTTAGGGTGAGCTTACGTGTGAGGGAACGTGTTAGTGTTAGTGTATGGGTTAGAATTAGGTTACGGGTGAGGGTAAGGCTTCGGGGAAGTGTTAGGGTTAGGATTCGGGCTAGGGTTAGGGTTAGGGGACGGGGACGGTTTAGGGTCCAGGTGAGGGTACGACAACGGTTTAGGGTGAGTGTACGTGTGAGGGCACCGGTTAGTGTTAGAGTATGGGTTAGGATTAGGGTACGTGTGAGGGTAAGGCTTCGGGGAATTTTTAGGGTTAGGGTTCGGGCTAGGGTTAGGGTTAGGGAACGGGGACGGTTTAGGATCCAGTTGAGGGTACGACAACAGTTTAGTGTGAGCGTACGTTTGAGGGCACGGGTTAGTGTTACCGTACGGGTTAGGATTAGGGTACGGGTTAGGGTAAGGCTTCGGAGAAGGATTAGGTTTAGGGTTTGGGCTACGGTTAGCGTTAGGGGATGGGTCGGATAAGGTCCAGGTGAGGGTATG